>NC_134544.1:68724113-69043001 GCF_050624435.1 Tenrec ecaudatus | reverse complement strand
TTGATAATGTACAGTGAGTTTGAATGATTTGTCGAACCCTTGCCCACCCTGAATGCATTCATAAGTCTTATCAAGAATTTGACTGAAGTGGTGCTCACAGAGGAAAGACTCCTTGAAGAAGATTCTCCCACATTTATCACCTATGCGTGGTTTCTCAGTTTTGTCAGATTCCTGATGCTGAATGCATTGTGACTTCATACTACTGGATTTTTCACAATCAGGGAATTTCATTCCAGTATAAAATTGTTCCTGTTCAATATCAAGAAATGTTCTCTCGTCTCATTGAAAACTACTGACTTCTTTATTTTAGAATTGCGTAAACAATCCAAATGGTAAACACAGTTATTATAGAAATCAGTTTGGGTGTGAAAATAATGAATGAACACAGATTTGGTAGTTGCTTAATAGGACCGTGAAAATATAAAAAGAATATAAATACAAGCAAGACACAGACCCACAAGGGTGGTAAGGCCTGCTAATTTCAGGTGCTTGAGATCAGATGTATTCATTCCATCAATCTTTCCTGAAAGACAACTAAGTACTAGACAAACGAAATGTGAAAAATGCAGAATGTTCAACTTCGGAGAACACAATTTTACAGGTATATATGAGACTTATGGAAAGCCTACAGTCTAGCTTACAAAACTCATCTTCCAGTGTTTTCCTGTGGGGGTGTGCAGATTGCTGTGACATCGAAAACACTGCCACCAGTATTTAAAATATCATCAGGATCACACATGGTGCACAGGTCTAAGTGGAAATTCCAGAAATACAGACTAGGAGGAAGAACTGGTGATTAACTTCTAGAACATTAGCCCCTCAGGTTTAATGGCACTTAAATAACACTTTAGAAGTACTAAGTTCTCAAAGTACAGTCAACAGTAATGATGTGGATGGAGTAATGCTTTGAGGACCTTCACTGGGTGACATGGCATGAGAAAAAATAGCTGCCTACAAACATGTACTAATAATTGGAAGACAGAATATATGAAGCACTATCAAGAAAAATGGCAAGTTGTCAAAATGATATGTTTAAAAACTGATATTGTATATGTTATTGTACTTTAAGCACTAGTTATTTTTAGATTTAAGTGGTTTATAAGGCTGAGACTGACAAATTCATGAAGATTGGTGTCATGCTCATCATCAAAAACAAGTGCATTGCAAGATCTCTCCTGAGTTACAATGTTGCCATGGGTGGGTTAATTTTCACATGCCTGCAAGTAAAAACAATAACTACAAGTGTTATTAAAGTTTTGTACCAACTCTTAAAGCAGACATAAACTGTGGGATCCAGCCTCACAGTTAAATGGGTCCGTAGAAGTAGCATGTGACATAAAGGAAGATAAAGCAGACAGCAAAAAATAGGGTATAGCAGTCTGATCTGTAATGCTGATGAGTGATCGACGTCATTTAGCAGTGTTTATATAGGAGTGAGACATGCAAGTCTCTAGCAGCCAAATACACAACAGAATGGGCAAAGTGTGAATCTGGGACAGCCTGAATGTTTTAAAACACTTCATGGTAAGTATCAGGCTGTGAAGTTGATGACCAGGAAGAGAACATTTGCAGATAAATTCTCTATTGTCTGCATTAAAGAAGCCTGCAAGGCCAGGATTCTGGGTGGAGGGAGGCCTTCATATTTGTATGTTAGAGAAGAGTCCCAGTCATATGGTCCTAATGAAAATTCATCCCCATCATCCCCACAATATCCTCCCATTGTAGTGATTCCTTAATGATACCTCATAGGAGCACATGGCTAATCTCTAACAGCCACCAGCTTTATGTATAGAAGCAGACACACTCATATTATATTCCCAGTCAGGGGACAAGTTACTCCCCTCTAACTGCCCTCAGCACTGGTGTTAAGTTACTCAACCAATGAACTAAGGGACCTCCAGCGTAAAGAAACTTCCCACCTCATTATGTAGGTAGGTGTCTGTGTGTGTGTGTGTGTGTGTGTGTGTGTGTGTTGTGGGGTGGGGATGGGTTTGCATGCCTGGAGTTAATATAAATCGGTGAGTGTATATATTCTCTCTATCCAGCTCAGACCTGACATCATGGATGAGGTGACCGCAGAAATACTTTTCTCTCCCTTTTTATTTCTGCCCCTCAGTTACACAACTGTCTCTTAGGACCCATCCAGAAGGCATGTAAGAGACAAAGGAATAGTTGACTCCTTGATAGCAACAAAGAGAACCTTATTGCTCTTAAAGCTAGGCATCTTTTAGATGAGTAGCAAAAGTTGGATGTCTTTAGGAGACAGCTTTATACTTTCATCTAACGGAAAGCAGTGTAGAGAAAACTCTTTGTACCTGGAGGATTGTGTGTTATCACCTTTATCTATATCCTCTGGACTCTGGACAATTTCCTCTAGCGTTAGCCCTTGTCTTCTAAGCCCTGCTGGTAAGAAGTATAGAGAAGAGGCTGCTTACACTTTTATGAAGGTTCTGTTTTCCACAATAAAGAGATTGAAGAGAGGGAATAAAGGGGAGCTGATATCAAGGAGTTCTAAAATAAAGAAAATGTTTGGAAACATTGTGGTAGCAATTGTTTAATAGTGTTTCATGTGATAGAACTATGGAATGTTATGATATCTGTAAGACTCACAATAGAATAATTAAAACTATATATGTATTGAAAATTTAACCAAGGACTTCTGGGAAGATGGCGGATCAGGAGACCAGCATACTCTGAGAGTACTTTCAAACAAGGCGGGTTTACTGTCCAGGTAGACGAGTGGAAGGAGTCTGATGAGTGAAATATCCACCGGGACAGCACCCCACCCCACACATTTGTCCTGAGCCAGGGCCTCGGTAATCCAGGATCCGATTTGTGGGACATATCGTGTCATTAAGCTCCCGCCACCGCAGCTCCGTCTATCTATAGTCTCACTCCATCCCCAGACCGGGACCCCGTGCTCCGAGTTGCTTGACTGCTCTGCCGAAACAGGCACAGTGGTGGTGGGACCCCCTACAGCAACTGCCCACTCGAGGGACCCCACTTGGAGAGAATCTTCCCTTTCCCGTGGTTCCCCTCTCCCCAGATGGCACGGATCTGCCCTTGGGCCGCATCCCTCACTCCATTCAACCAAGGCCTGGGTAATTGGTCTACAGGCTACTAGTGGCTGCCTGGGCAACCCCCACGGGGGACCATCCACCCCCATTGGTGCAGGGGACCTCTCCACTGCCACCTCGTATGCCTGACCCCCAAACCCCCCCCCCACCTTCCGTCAGCCTAGCTCCCGCTTCACTTCCCACCAGCAAGGGCCTTCACCCGGAGCCCAAACCGCTTCTGTCCCTGATGCTGCATTTACGCAGGAGCTACTGCAGGCTGACTTGCACCACCGCAGAGTCCAGTGCCCGCAGCCCGGGGAGCGCTAAAGCCACCTGACTCGGGGCGTTCCTTCCAGCGTTGACATCCCTGGGCATAACAGTGGGTGCTCCTGCCAGTTAGGAATGCGAGCAAAAGGGCTTTGTGGCCCCGCTGGAGCAGCTTTGCCTTCCCCGGTGTGCTGCGCGGTTTCCAGCAGCCTGTGGCTGAGTACTGAGCCTGTTCTGGCGCGTTCCTCCCAGGGTGGAGGGCAGACTCACCGCCCTCTGATCCAGCTCGGAACACGACGCTAAGGAGCCTGCGCTGCTCCCTGCCTGCAAGGAGCCGAGGTCGTGGCTCTGCGGACCCCACCAGTACTGTTTGTATGCTCCAGCTGGCTTTCACCAGTGCAGTGCACTGCGGGAACCCTAGCACCAGTTTCTAAGCCTACCCCAACCCTTTCCAGCTGGTACAGGAGGCGAGCCCTGCGGCCTTTGCCTCCCTCAGCACCCCTTGTGGCCCCAGTCTTTTCCTGCCAGTGCAGGAAGCTTACCCCTCTGGGGCTTCTCCCGCCTTGGTAGCCTCTGCCCACAGGCTTAACTCTACAGGACTGCAGGGACCTGGGAGTGCTGGTTGATCGGAGGAGCATTTTTCACTCACATAGCCCGGCTCCAGAGCCCAGATCAGCAACATGTCCTGTGGTAGTGAGGACTGGCCCACCTCCGCCTTCTATAAGGCATTTCTAACTTGGAGGGAAAAGAATGGGGGAATTTATATATATATATATATATATATATATATATATATATATATAATTTCATGCTTGTTTTCTTCTTTTTTTCTTTCACTTTCTGTGTTTTCTCTCTTTTTCTTCCTCCTTTTCATTATTACTATTACTTCTCTTCTGTCCCTTTTCTATAGGTTTTCTATCTTTTTTTGCTCCTTCCACTTCACTTATCACTTCTTATCTCCTCTTTTATAGCTTCTCCTTCTCTGTCTTTCTCTATTTTTCCTCCCAATTTTTTAAAAAATTATTTTTTAATTTTGAACTTTTCCCGTTTTTATTACTAAAAAAAGGGGGGGTGCTAAGGGTATCCTGACAGAAAAGGTCAAAGCAGCCCGGGGGCACTCACTGAGGCTTCAGCCTCCACACCAGTCGCTGAAACATCTCACCACTGCTTTTCACTAAGCCTTCTGGGAATTCTGCCTACACAGCAGTCTGACCCATCTTTAGAATAGGTCATAGGCATCGCCTGAAAGAATTCTTAACAATAACACAGATAAGGGCCCCCTGGCCTCCCAGAAACATGGGGGCCTAAGATAGGATCGAGGAAAAATCAACAGACCACATCAAACCCAACAAAAAAAGAGAAAACATAGTAGCAGAGCTAACGTCTCTCATAGAATAAACAGATACAGATCTTCCCCAGAAGGAAATCTTCAGACGTCTGCTGGCAATACTACAGGAATTGAGGGAAGCAACCCAGAATAAGTATACAATGATAGAGAAGTTGAAGTCCATAATAGAGGGGATGAAATCAACCCACCAAAGGGAACCGCAGGAGCTAACAAAGGAGGTAGGAGAAGCCACACACAAAGTCATTGAATTAAGATTAGGCTTGAGGAGGCAGAGAACCGTATCAGTGATCTTGAGGACACCCAAACAGACCTAAGCAAGTGAGAAATACAGGAAAATTAAACAAGCAGAAGATAACCTGGAATCAATTACAGATGAAGAGGAATAATATTCAAATAATTGGTCTACTAGAGAACAATACAACACACAAGTCGACAGTCAAGATAGTAAAGGAATTTCTGGAAGAAAACTTTCCTACCCTAACAAGGAGAAACAGGCACTCCTGGGAAGCAGAAAGGATGCCAGCTAGATTAGACCCCAAGAAGAACACACCAAGACATATAATAGTAAAAGTATCCAATTTAGAGGGAAAAGAAAATTTTAAGAGCAGCAAGAGAAAGGAAGACAGTCACATACAAAGGAGAGCAGGTAAGAATATGCTTAGACCTATCAGCAGATTTCATGAAGAGGAGGAGAGAAAAGAGCAAGATCTTCCAAAAGCTGAAAAAAAAACCTCTCCCAGAATCCTGTACTCTACCAAGATATCCATTAAGGTAGATGGTGAGATAAGGGTCTTCCAGGACAAGGAAAGACTCAAAGGATATGGTGCAAGACACCCGACCCTGCAGAAGATACTGGCTGAGTCACTATGATCAGAGGATCAATCTCCACCAAGAACTAACAGGAGACCACCATATAGCCCATCTCCATCTAGAAGCCAACATACCAGCAACAATTACCTGGACAACAGGGTCTCAGATGGAAAAGAAGACAAGATAGAAACTCTCCACTCAAACACAGTACACTGATATGAAGTTAACCAAAACACAAAACAGGATATGACAACTATGAATCCAGAGATAGTGATAATAACTCTGAATTCAAATGGACTCCACTGGTCCATTAAAAGAAAAAGACTCAAGGACTCATTCACAAAACATAATCCATCAGTCTGCTGCCTGCAAGAGACACATCTTAAGGCACAGCCATTAATATGCTAAGAATAGAGGGCTGGCAGAAAGTTTACCAATCCAATGGTAACTCAAAAAAAGGCAGGGGTGGCTATTTTAATCTCTGACAAAATGGACTTCAAGATCCAAACCATAAAAAGAAACAAAGAGCGGCATTGCCTAATGCTCAAATGTTAAGTAAACCAAGAAACACTTAGCATATTGAATATTTATGCTCCTAATAATGGTGTGGCAAATTTTGTCAAACTAGTAAAAGGATGAAAAGAGAAATCGCAGACTGAGCAATCATAGTAGGTGACTATAACACTCCAGTATCAGATCAAGACAGATCACTGGGAAAAAGCTCAGTAAAGAGGCGATAGAGCTAAGCAATGTAATTAGGCATCAGTGCCTGATAGACATTTATAAAGCTTTCCATGCACATGCAAAAGACTTCACATGAATCTTTTACAAGAATAGACCACATGCTGGGACACAAGTCCAGCCTGAGTAAATTCAAACACAGATATATTCAGACATCCTTCTCATATCACTGTGCCATAAAACTGGAGATTAACAAGAGGACGTCCAGAAAAGCAAGGGCAACCAATTGGAGAATGAACAATGATCTCCTGTGACATGAATGGGTACAGGCCCAGATCAGAGAGGATATTAGGAAGTTTCTAGAAACTAACGAGAACAAGAACACAGCATATCAAAACATATAGGACTCTCCGAAGGCAGTTATCAGAGGTAGCTTGATATCATGAAATGCATATATGAAAAAAGCGAGATGCACATGACAGATACATTAACACAAAACCTCCAACAACTAGAACAGAATCAGCAGAACAACCCCTCTAATAGCAAGAGAAAAGAAATAATGAAAATCAGGGAGGAGTTAAACCAGTGGGAAGACAAGAGAACAATGCAAAAGATAAATGCAGCTAAGAGCTGGTTCTATGAAATAATTAACAAAATTGACAGTCCTATGGCAAAGCTTACCAAGGACAGAAAGGAGGAAACATCAATAGCCAGGATGAGGGATGAAAGGGCAATAACAACAGATCCCAATGAGATTCAAAGGATAATCACAAAGTACTATGAAGGTTTGTACTCTAATGTATTCAGAAACATGGAAGACATGGATAAATATTTGGAAAAACAGTCTGTCCCTAGATTATTTCAGAGATCAAGAACCTCAACAAACCCATAGTGAAAGAAGAAATAGGGTCATCAAGAACCTACCAACAAAAAAAGCCCCAAGGCCAGATGGCTTCACAGCAGAATTCGACCAAGCATTCAGGGAAGAGTTGACAGCGTTCCTCCACAAAGTATTCCATATCATAGAAGAGGATGGCAAACTCCCAAACTCATTTTACGAAGCAAGCATTACTTTGATACCCAAACAGGTCAAAGATGCCACAGGTATAGAGAATTACTGACCAATATCTATCTTTAATGAACATAGATGCAAAAATCCTTAACAAAATTTTGGCCAATAGAATAAAAAGTATATAAAACACATCATCCACTATGACCAGGGAGGATTCATCCGAGGGATGCAGGGATGGTTGAACATCCATCAATATTATACGCCACATCGAGAAGAACAAGGATAAAAACCATATGGTAATATCCATAGACATAGACAAAGATTTGAAAACATCCAACACCCATTTCTAATTAAGACACTCATTGAGATAGGATTGGAAGGTATGTTCCTCTAGCTGATACAAGCTTTCTATGAAAGGCCAACAGCCAACATCATAGTCAATGGAGAAAAGACAAAAACAATCCCACTGAAAATGGGTATAAGACAAGGATACCTCCTGTCCCCACTTCTATTCAATATTGTTCTGGAGGTTCTGGCTAAAACCATAAGACAGCGGAAGGACATCTAAGGTATCCAAATGTGGGAGGAGGAGGTGTAGCTATTGCTATTTGCAGACAACATGATCCTGTACATTGAAAACCCCAAAAGCTCGACAGCTGGAGTACTTACAGCGATAGAGGAATAGGGAAGATCAATGAACAGAAGTCGGTAGGTTTTCTACACACATCAGACAGAACCTTGGCAGAGGGGATTAAGAACGAAGTACCCTTTACAGTAGTTAAGAACAAACTGAAATACCTAGAAATATAACAAAAAATGCTAAAGACCTAAATAAAGAAAACTATAAGACCCTAGTACAGGAAACCAAAATCGACCTCCACAAATGGAATAACATCTCCTGCTCTTGGACTGCAAGGCGTAACATAATAAAGACGACAGTCCTACCTAAAGCACTTTACAAGTTCAATGCTATACAATTGCAAATACCATCAACCTTCTTCAAAGAAATGGACAAACTGACCACCATTTTCATATGGAGAGGGAAGAAACCCAGAATTAGCCGAGAACTCCTCAAGAAGGACACAGTTGGAGGACTTGCCTTACCCAATTTTAATGCCTATTACACAGCTACAGTGGTCAAAACAGCATGGTAATGGCACAATGACAGACACTCAGACCAGTGGAAAAGGATACCCCCAAAATAAAACCATCAGCATATAGACAACTGATCTTCGATAAGGATCCCCAAACCATCAAGTGGGAAGCGATGCCCTTTTTAACAAGTGGTGCTGGGAACAATGGATTCCTACATGTAGAAAGATGAAGCAAGATGTTTACCTCACCTCATGCCCAAGAATAAATTCAAGGTGGATCACAGACCTAGAAGTTAAACTCCAAACCATAAGGACCATCAAGGAAGGAATTGGGAGTAACCTCAGAGCACTGACCCAGGGAACTCATAGGCTCACTGCAATAGAGAAGGGTACACACACAGGTGAACTGGAAATCAACAAATGGGATTTAATAAGAATAAAGTACCTGTGCACTTCGAAAGACTTCACCAAGAGGGTGACAAGACAACCCACAGACTAGGCGAGGATTTTTAGTAATGACACATCGGACAAAGGGCTCATTACTAAAATCTACACCATCATGACCTGCAAAAAGAGGAAAACAGTTAACCCCCTAAGGAAATGGGCAAAAGAACTGAAATGAACTTTCACTAGGGAGAAGACCCATATGGCCAATAAGAATATGAGAAAGTGTTCCAGGTCATTAGCCATAAGAGAAATGCATATCAAAACAACCATGAGATACCACCTAACACCCCTGAGGCTAGCCCAAATCAGAGAGCAACAAGTGTTGGAGGGGCTGTGGTGAAGTAGGAACCCTCCTCCACTGCTGGTGGTTGTGTAGATTTGTACAGCCACTGTGGAAAGCGATCTGGAGATACTTAAAGAAAATGGAAATTGATCTACCTTAAGACCCAGTCATCCCTCTACTGGACATATACCCAGTGGAAGCAACAAATAAAACACGACCAGTCATCTGTGCTTCAGTGTTTATTATGGCACAATTCACAATCTCAAAGACTTGGAAACAGCCTGAGTTTCCATCAATAGATGAATGGATTAGTAAACTCTGGCACATACACACAATGGAGTACTATGCAGCACTGAAAAGTATGGATGATCACGTGAAACATGTCGTTTCATGGGAAGAGCTGCAAGGAATCATATTAAGCGAGGTAAACCAAATTCAAAAGGCCAGGTATAACATGAGTTCCCTGAGGTAAGTACAATTAGAATGCCAGGAATAGAAGAATAAGCACTTATCTTGCAATAAACAGGTGGAAGCATTGATAGTTGGATGGAGAGCAGGCCACACCTAGGGAGGTACATTAGAATCCAACATAAATAAGGGAAGGGAGAATTGGAGTGGGGAGAAACTGAGTTCATGGCACAGGGGAAACAGGGCACTAACTCACCCAGGGGGAGAGTATTGGTTGTGTCTCCACAGAACTAGAAAGTGCATACAGACCCCACCATGACGCGTCAGACCAGGAGGGCAATGTAACGCACAGTGGAATCCACAAAAACACCCCTATGCCGGCCCTAACCAGAATCAGCCTGACCCCCATCTTGGAAGGGAGTGCCACAGAAAATGAAAATAGATCATCTAGTGTGGGAAAGGAACTGACCACACCCATAAGGAAGCTGAAGCCAAGGAAGGAGAAAGAATGGGGTGGAGCAGACCTGGGCCCACCAAGCTCAGAGGAAGATAGCCCGGCTCGGAGGGTCCAATGTACAGAGAGGATCATATACCTGGCCCCATTGTGAGATGCGACATCCTGCACTGACACATGGCCCTACACAGGACAACACTGGAGACATAGTGTGGGATATATGACTGAACTGACCCCACCACACTGAGGCAAAACACTGGGGGCGTGCAATGTAGCAGTGGGGGAAGCAGAGCAAGGAGGTCCCGAGGGAGTATAAAGGATGGACTTTGGGGCCAGGACATTGCACCCCATCAGACTCATCTGGAAAACACCCTTGGAGGTAAACAAACAGATCTTAAACTATTAACAGGCTTCCCCCCCGCCCCGGATTTAATTAATTAATTTATTTATCTATCTGTCTATTTATTTATTGTCTTTTTCTCCTTTTAAATTTTGTATGTCAGTGGCTTGTTTGTTAGCTTGTTGGTGTTGTTACTGTCATTGCCATGTTCTTATGTGCCACTTTGTTTGGTGCTGTCAAAGCCGTCTGCAATTTTATGCACATAGTTCAGAATGAACCCATGGTTTGGGGATTTGCCAACTTCCAGAAATACATTAACCATTTCCTTGACATCCCTGCAATTGAGGGTCCACATGTGTGACCTGATTTGAGAGTTTCCACCACTATAAGCCAACAATGTTGTGTGACCTTCCCATTTGGGTTCCTCACCATCCCCTAACTTGTCTGACCAGATTCAACAACTTCAACTTGTGAGGCAGTGGACTATTGTCTACCTGAGGATCTGGTTCATCACCATTTACAAACACATTAATGAGGAGAACCCTCCAGACTGATACATGAACTATGGATTTGGCACTCACCAGTTTCCACAACCTGAAGAGTTATTTACTTGATAGCTATTTACTTTTGTGAGATACTGCAGAGCAAATCACAGAACAGCTTAAACCTCTACCTCATAGGGACTAGTCTGATGTTCCTGCAAAATGAACTGTACTATTCATGTGTCAAGAGCTGTACCAATGGAGATAATGACAATGGGAGAAAAGACACAGCAACAGAGCTAATGGTGACAGGTCCATAAAGGGCTTTTCAGCCAAGATAGTGGGGCAGGCAGGCAAGATCAAGAGGAAGATATCCTCAAGGAGCTAAGAGGAGCCTATACAGATGGAAGTAAGGAATGAGCCTATCTTTAGAAGGGAAAATGTCTGATAGCAGAAAGAGAAAACTGGCCTGCCCTGAACAAGAGCAAATTTTGCCTCCATGTTTCATTAGTAGGAATCCCAATGTGTAGCGCATTGATTCTGATACCAAGTTACATTCTGTTGTTTAATAAAACTTGAACCTATGACTCCATACTATAATTGGTATGTGGCCACTGGAAAGAATTCTGAAACTTAGAAGGAGAAAACTAAGGTAGAGATAACTGCTGTCAGAACTGGAAAGCCATTGGAGGGGATAGGTATGTTTAAGCTGATGCTGATGGTTGATTCGCTCTCCTACATCTATAGTTAGAGGATGTTAGAAACTGTCAGCCATTTTAAAACCACTATTGCTACAAGGCCCATTTTAGATGCATTAAAGAGAATGTTGATATTTGGGAAATCACATAACACATCACCTTCAGAAAGAAACATGAAAGAAACTCAGGCAAAAATCCCATGGAATACTGAACTCTCCAAAAGACGTGATCTTATTTCTCACTAAAAACAAGGAATAGCATTTAATTTGAATGATTCTCATGGGTTGGCCACAGAATAATGAATTGAAAGATACCATCATCCAAAAATCCTTAGCGACATATTATGCTCAATGTAAATAGTTTAGTGTTATCCCTATGATCAATATATTCGTAATCTTCTCCAGCCCAATGTTGAAATCAGAATAAAAGTTCATCTCTAACTTCTATTTCAGATTTCCACTTTTCCAATGAACTGAATCAATAATACACAGGCTCCTACAATTCCAGTAGGACATACAGAAAAGGATAAAATACATCAGAATCACCTGAGCATTGGTCATTTTCTTTGGTCCTTAGAACTGCCAGCAAATGAGATGCTCTTATTTTTGTCTTATCTGGATCAGCTCTAATGATGTTCACAAATTTGAATCTCTCATGATGCCACCCCAGAAATAATAATAGTCAAACAAAGGACTTCTTCCTCTTTCCTCTAAGATGCTGGTGATGCACAATCTGGAGACTGATGGGAGAATACAATGTAATGCATAACACGTAGGTCCAGATGCTGTTACTGTTCTTAGCACTTCTTAACACACAAAGTCCCCAATACTGGTAATGGTCTCTTTATTGAGTGACAGAAAATATGCTTTTACCCTGAGCAATAAAATTTAAAATTCACAATTTTCAGACATGTGAATATAAGATGTCTTTATAACAAATGGAGATTGGACAATCAAATATACATGTCAAAAGGAAGAAACAAAAGAGCTTGATCCCTACCTCACAGAATACACAATTATCAATTCCTTACTGTGTGACTCAAGGAGAATGACAAGTCATTGAACTTTAAAGATGATTGTTAATTAAAGCATCTGGAAGCATTTCAAATGAGCTATATAAAAAGCTGTTATAAATTTAAAATTATTTTCTAGGGGAACTATAAATTACAACATCACTTTAGAAACCCTTTAAAACACAGTATCAAGTAGAGTTAGACATGTCAGCACCCTTTAGGACACTATAAAACTGCTGTGCAGAGTTTCTGCACCTCTAGAGCCACAACAGGCAGCTAATGGGATTTTTGCCTCTGATCATGAGGTTAGAAGTACAACTCTTACTACATGTCAAAGCCAGGGCTCCAAAATAAGCACTTATGTATCATATTAGATTGAAACCTATGTGCGTGTATATATATATATATATATATATATATATATATATATATGTTTGTTTTTTAAATGAAGTATACATTTGCCCATAATGAGTGCATTTTTCAATCCCAAGGTAAACAATGTTTTTAATGTAGCATTATTTGTAGTACTTAATGTAATTTGTTATTTGGCCTATGTAAGTATACAGTTTTTCTAGCTATGGCCCCTTAAATCCTTCCAAATATTTACGTGGGTTTGGCATCCGCCAAAGTGTATGAAAGAAATGAGTTCTGGTGGCACAGTGGTTACTGTTGGGCTGCTAACCCCAAGGTCAACAGTTGGAACCCACATATTTCTCCTAAAAAGAAAGATGGCACTTTCTCCTCCCTAGAGTGACACGGCTCTCTACCCTGCTAAAGAGATACAGTCTTTGAAACCTACAGAGGCAGTTCTACCCTGTCCTATAAGTTCTCTATAAGTCAGTGTTAACTTGATAGTATTGAGGTTGGATTTTCTGGTTTAAGAGGAGTGGGCAGCTTGCCCAACAATAGATTGGTACCCTTGTAGCTATGCAAATACTATGTCTAAAAACCCAACCTGGCAATTAGTCACATTGGACATCACGTTAGGCTTAATTGAGCCATTTCAGAAACAAATTAGGATCTCACTACCATCTAGAAAGAATAGCTAAAAATAGGGGCCTTTGCAAAGTAGATTCTTGTATTGATACTCTTCAACTCAGAAGACAGAGAACTGTGACACAAGAGAGAAAGCGTTGGGAAGAAGCAGAAGCAGACATGGTGGCAGTGGTATCACGACACTGAGACAGAGCAGTGGAATTGCCAGGCCACAGAACAAGAAAACTCAGTGCCTTTGTGCAGAAGGTTAGTAGGAGAAGTGGTGTAAATATGAGAACTTATCTGGGGAACTAGATTTGGCAACCTATACAGAGTTGAGTGTATTTTGTCTGAGGCTAGGGGGTGGAATGAGCATTTATCTGCAGAGTAAAAAACCTTTGTAACATTTGCCCATTCAAGATAGAAACCAGGAGGCTGCAGGGCTTTACTTTACCTGCATTTATGTCTGTCAAGATTATGTCTGAAAGAACAGTAGCTTGATTCATTTATGATCCTAAATTGTGTATTAAGGTAGAAAAGTGACCCTTATGCCATTATTATTTAAGGGGAACATCTATTAAACTTAAGAGATAGCAAAAGAAACAGGCACACACACATACACATCATATATTTTAGGGAGGCCATTAGCACGAGGTCAAAAGAACAACTGAGAATTCAGTTGGGATCCTGAGTAAATGGCATAGAACAAAAGGCATGTCACAGATCAGGATTGGTGGCAGATTAATACATGACAGGTACAAATGGGTCTGCAGCAGCAGGAATTGGACCATGATTAGAAAATGCACATTATTAGATAGAGGCACTTACAAGATAGGTTCAGAGCGTTCACACAAAGCCAGTTGAGGCAAGACTCATGGCAATGGCCCCTGTCCTGTCCTCAGAAAGTTGACCTCCATCAAGGATAACACCTAGGCAGTCAAGTGGAAAGGGGCTGGCTGGAAAGGAGTGCAGGCAATCTACTTCAAAGGCATTCTCCTCCAGGGGGAAGATGATGTACGTGTTGGTTAATGATCAGAGAGTATTTAATGGCAGCTTAATCAAAGTTGTGACACAGCAAATAGACACTGAGTTTGTCACTGTTATCAGCAACCAAAACCTAAAGCCGCACTCAATGCCATCGAATGGCTTCTGATTATAGTGATCCTTTAGGAGAGGATGGAACTGCCCTTTGTGGTTCTCAAAGACTAACTCTTTACAAGAGTAGACATCCTGTCTTTCACCACAGGTGTGACATACTTCTGCTCCACTGACCTTGCAGTTAACAGCCCAATCTGTAACCACTACTCCATGAGCCTTTTGTAAGTTGGAGTGCTCAGAACTTAACTTCAAATACAATTATATCAGTTACTTACCCAGTGAATTCTATCATTCAGGGACATGAGCAAAGACCTCGGAACCTGGCCATCAGGACAGCCTGGGCCCTTGTACACTGGAGCTCTCCTAGGGTCAGACTTCAGGAAACACAGATCCCTCCTGTTTCCCCTCTAGCTCCTCAGCCGGGGCTGTCCCCAGGAACTCCAGAGGGGCTGACCCTGTTTGGAGTCAGGTGAATGGATTTGGGTCATATACCAGTCGGAAGATGAAATCCTTCCTTATGATGCCTCACTGTGCAAGACAGTAGTAAGATATTTCTAACTCCCTAGACTAGACCATATTTCTTTTTTCTGAACCAGAAGAGGAGTCAATGTTGAGAAAGGCATGTCAGGTTCTTGGCCTGCACTTCTTGTGCTAAGTAGTGACCAACCCCACCCCTTGGGATCAAAACCATGCTCCAATATGAGGGTATTTGCATTAAACAAGAGCCCACTCTATCTTTACAGAGCAAGTTTACTAATTTATCATATCATTTTCAACTTTGGATCCACATCCTATCTATACAATATTTATTTTAGAATAAAGTAGATTTAAGGCATCAAAATTTTCAAGCTCCATTGAAGGTAAATATCATCTTTTCACCAGCAATCTAAATGAAGAAAGGAATATTTTATGAAGAACGTTCATTACAAGCCCTTAAAGCACCTCAGACCATAATCCTTAACATATCTGGGGAAAGTGATCAAGCTGAATCATGCTCAAATATGCCACTCCAACCCAGGCTGAGCTTTTCATCAAATTTAACCTGCCTTAATCCTTTTGCATCCTGCGTATTCATTACAATATGTATTGTACATGAAGAAATGCCTATCGTTGGGTAGTCCATGTATTCACAATAGTGTGGTACCTAGAGAAAGTTGTACAGGTGGACAACAAGAGACAGAGAGACACCAATAGGACATCCTAGAGGTACCTTGGCCAAGACAGAGATATTCTATACAAGGAAACAAGCCAGGGGAATACTTATTTCCTACTCTTTAAAGCTCTTATGTTTATGGACGTTCAATTTTAACGCCTTTGTGAAAGACTGCAGCCTATAGTCAAGGAATATCAAGGGGTAGGTAAATGGGTCATGACAAGAGCCAAAGTGAGGGCAGAAGCTTAAAAATACAAGATGGATCCAGGAAAGAGATGACTGATCAAGCCTTGTGTCATCTTGGCCTAGATTCTGGATTCCAAACTATAGGTAATGCTGACAGATGTCAGACAACACACACCATAGGAGAGGGCTTATTAGCTTGGGTTTTGGGATGTGCCATCCATAGTCTTGGTCTTCTAGGGAAAGGGCAAAAACTAGTGCCTAGGCTTGAGCTTGTGAAACATGTTCCACCAGGAAGCTAGTTTGGCAGGAACACAAAATTCATGTGCTGGGAAGAGGCTGTGCTGTGATAAAGTAGGGCTGCATTAGCCTGAGTGGCTAGTTGGATATCATTGTCACTGCCCTTTTGCAACCCCCATGGTGTCTCTGAAGGCAGGGCTGTGTGAGGTTGCAGTTATAGGATAAGGGGTGTAGACTAGTGCTCCTCTAAAACTAATCAGAAAGTCAGGCTACAGAGAGAAGCACAATTTGTTTTAGACTCTCTCATGTATACCAGTCATCAAGCATACCTTGAATATAAGGCTCACTGTCTTAAAAACAGGCTTAAACTCAGGGCTCTTACATTGGTTGGTTCCGGAGTAAAGTTGGTTTCCAGACCCCGCCTAGAGCAATATTCTTAATTTATGTTTGACTAAATTTTAACTCCTTCCAGAAATACTGTTAGCTTTTGAAAAAATATGCAAAAAACCCAGAATGGTGATAGTAACAGCCAAGAGATCAATAGACACATTGTATTGGATAGATATGCCTTATTAGGCTTGTTTAGAGTGTTGGAGACCAGGGATCTTACTGTGATCACTAGGTTCACCTCACCCAAACTATAGCATTTTCAATTGTTTCATATGTATGTGGAAGTTGAACACTGAATAAGGAAGACTGAAGAAGAATCAATTTGTTTGAATTGTAATTCCGGTGAAGGGTACTGAAATAACATTGATCTCCAAAGGCACAAACCAATCTGTCTTTGAAGAAGTAAGCTCAGAGTGCTAGTTAGAGGTAAAGATAGTGAGATTCATATTATGTACTTTGGACAATGTTGTCAAAAGGGAGCAGTCCCTAGTGTATGTGGCAAAGTAGAAGGGCAGGGACAAATAGGAATCCCCAACTAAATGGACTGACACAATGATGGCAACAATGGGTTCATCCTAAATTTTGAGTCTGGCAGAGGAGAAGGCAGTGTTACCTTCTGTTGTGTATTGGATCCCCATGATGTGGAATCAACTCAATGACATCTAACAGAAACAACAACAACCTCAGAAACCACTAATCAGTACCCCAGACATGCACAAAATACCAGCGTGTTAGTTATGTTTACAGAAGTTATTTCCATGGTAACAGACAACAAACCTTTCATGTGACATTTGGTGGAACATAAGTTCTCTTACTAAAAAGAAGGAATGAGTTTCCTCTGTGTGTCTGTGTGTAACAAAGCAATGACAACATAACAGGAATTCCTGCCACTCATGGATTTAGACAATTCTCCTTGAGGTGAGCTGAAGGAAATTCTCTAAGATCCACCCAGCATGTCTTCTGGCCGATTATTTCCCAAACTTGGGCTCTAGTGTGAGGTGAGCACACAGTCACCAAGGTGTGAGTGACCATTTTTCTGTGAAGGGGAGCATAAATCACAAAGTCCTCTACACTGAGGGGTCAGCTACAAGACCAGAGGATGTAGGCACAGCTATATCTGTGAGAGTTGAGTGGATTTCAGGATGCTCAGGAGGTCTATAACCAACATAATCAAAATTAAATTCCGTGAAAAACTTCAAGGCTAACTGGAAGACAGATTAAAGTTGAAAATTCTGACAGTTTGACATCAGAATATTCACACAGTCTGATTAAACACCTTATGTTTTGTTTTCAAGTTCAAGTTATTGGGAGCAGACATAACAATGTTTGTGAGAGTACACTTAGTAACATTTTCTATGAGACCAGTAATAACCTGATACCAAGGGCAGATAATGATATTGCAAGTAAAGTGTACCCTTGTATTGATAATGGATCTATATGAAAAAGTTGTTTATAATATTGGGAACTGAGTCAGACAACACATTAAATTAATTATATACCAAGATTAATTGAAATCTGTCCTTGAGTTGATTTAATATAAGAAAAAAGAAACACTGTAATATAGCAATTAATGTAAAAAATAAATAATTCTCTAAATAGACACAGAAAACATACTAAATTCAAAGTCTCTAATGTTAAGGGGGACAAAACCCTCTAAAATTTAAAATAGAACTGATATAGTTCAACATGTTAGTATGCTAATAAACATTTCTAAGGGGGGGGAGTCAAAATATCATTAGAGGAATGAGAAATGTCATTAGAGGAATGAGAAACAACATCACCCCACCTCAGAAAAAGTATGAGAATATCCACTTTCACAACTGATAGTAAAAACTACAGCAATCAGAATAAGATTGGTTAAGAAAGAACAGAGGCTTCCAAAGAGAAATTAAAATTCTTCTAATCATAAATTAATAATCATATCTATACTAGATTCAAGATATGACATAAATAGCTAACAAATATAAAAATGGTGTAGGCTACATTTCAACATGCAAAAATAACTTTTGATACTTAATTCACAAACCATTAATTTCTAAACAACATCTCCCAAACTATTAGCCCTTACAACTGAACATACTGGGCATCCATACAACACACTGATCATTTCCTCAAACACTGAACCCCTAACTACCTGAAAAGCCCCTCACCATCCAGAATGGCTATTAACACCCTGAGCATTGCCTGATACCCATAACCAATTTGTTAAAAAAATAGCCTAATTCATTTATCCCAATTTTTAAAATCATGAGCACAACTTAGAAGTCTCAAATTCAGAAACCAACTTCCAAAATGGTACTGTTTAAATCATAACTGTACATCTTTATACCATAATACATAAGCCCTAAGCAACTGTAAACATAAGCTGTTAGGAAGGACACATTCTAAACATCAAGCCCTTTAATTTGCCCACTAACATCTGACTCTTAATTTCTGACACTTAGGTTCCGTTTCTATTCATTAACCCTTGTTCTTGAACAGGGAACATTAATCCCAAGACCTACATTCCAATCTAAGGTACAGACTCTGACTCTAGCACCCTACAACCCTAAAGTGAACCCAAATATAACCCATCAAGAAACTCCCATTGCTAATTAAGTATGTGGTGCTGTCTTTTCTCTCAGACTTTACCTAAATGAAGGAACTAAGGTAGGTAGACAGACAAAACCAGGAATCACAGGCACATTTCCAATACACTCTTAAATCATTTGCATCTAATACATGGCAGTGGCAGAATAACGTGGTTTATAAATGTTTATATATGATAAACAACATCATGTCCATATCACGGGTCTTTTGTGGGTTTCCCTTCTCCTGTGTCCTGGTCTCAAGGAATCTTTTCTGCTATTAGACATATGCAGTGATGTGTTATTCAATAAGCAAGGTGCCTGAGGGCTCACTTGTACTGATTTACTAATTTGTCAACCCCAATTTCATCTGGCTTCTTCCTCAAAGATGTAGCGAAACCCATGTTAAATAAGTCATATTAATTACTGTTTATTTTGTCATCGACCCCTTGTTGGAGCAAGCCAACAAGTTGAACAGCCCTGAAAGAGGGAGTTAGGATTAAGGGGGGAAAAAGAGAGACAGAAAGTATTGGGAAGGCAACAGTGAATACTGAAGCCCCAAGTTTATTCAACATAATCCTTTTATCCATGCAGAAACAACCAGGGGTAAATTATCTCATATTCAAGCCAGCACATTTGATACACATAGCAACTCTGTCTTCCTCCAAGCCAGATGTCCTTGAGAAAATTAAACAACCTGTTTTCCCCGACCTTGCATACTTTCTGTTCCTAATAGTCTGTTCAAAACGTAAAGCTGCAGAAGAAATCAGCAAATATTGACACAGGTCATGAGATTCTCAGCCATTTCAAGGTTGAGTCTTAATGGCTTTCAACAAACCCTTCCCTGCCCTCAACCCAGAAGACACATCACAAAAGATGCAAGAGGCAGAAAATTAAAGGTATATACCATTTTGTATCTTTGTACCATTGTATCCATTTTTCAAAACTAACAATGGCCTTTTACTCAGACCTAGGGAAAGGGCTCAGAGAATGATTTTGTATACTCCTTCTACAAGTGTGCGCTGACAACCCTAAAATATTTGGCTCCAGGCATCCTTTAGATCAGCATGAGCCAACAAATTAACCTCACAAGACATATTTGGTGGGGCTGTATCTTCCCTCAAAACTGGAAACATGTCAATCCTATGTACACCTTGTGTGTCCAGTGCCAGGAACTCCCTGTGAGAGCACACTGGTGTTCGCCACTCATGAAGAAGAAAGTCCTCAAAGAGTCACTCATGATAACAACTGTGGGCCAACACCCCTCGGACCTAACCTGTGAAATGCTGACTGGACACCCTTGGCACATGGACATCTCAATAAACTCTGGAATCAAAGTGAGGCCTTGGGGTGGACAAATTAGCAGCAGTCATTAGTGAATGCTTCATCATCAGGATGATAGCACAGGGATGAATACCTTTGAGCTCCACCTTAGGGGCTTCCAGAGGCAAAATGCAGTGTTCCTCCCTGAGCCTGTCATACATACCTACTGGGTGAGGTTCCAGGGTCTCTTACCTTCCAGGAAGCATGAACGATCCAACAAAGAATGATCCACTATCGTTCCACACAGCATAGCCTGATCTAAGATCCACATCTGACCCAATTTCACCACCTTGAATAATCTGCCTCTAGGGTATCCTTGGTCTGAGCTCAAAGTGGGAAATAAAGAGGAGGCTAGACACAGATTAAGTGGTAATCACCCAAAATTACTTCAGCATGATCAATACATCAATATAATTTATCCTTATTGGTACAGCCATCCTGGGGCTTGCAGTGAATTGCCCAATATAACCTGATGCTGTGCTAAGAATATGCAGACTTCATGGAAGACCTGATTAGTCATCTACAGAGAAGGTAACAAGGATGAGCTATATCTGTAAATCCATAGCTGGAATGTGGGACATGACCAGTTATTACTATGGGAGACACAGTGAGAGAAGTCAGTGTGAATAAACCCCACCTTCAGGAATGGGCTACAGTCGGTGGTTTTTTTATTAATACATCTTTTTATTGGGGCTCATACAACTCTTAACACAATCCATACATACATCAATTGAGCAAAGCACCCTTATACATTCATTGCCCCCGTCATTCTCAAAATTCGCCTTCCACTTGGTTTCCTGGAATCAGCTCGGTTTCCTTTTTTTCTCTTCCTCCTCCCTCCCCACTCCCACCTCCCCCTGCGCCCATAATAGTTTATAAATGATTCTTTTATCTTATCTTACACTGCCAGGCGTCTCCCCTCACCCACCTTCCCATTGCCCATCTCCCAGAAAGGAGGTTACATATAGATCTCCAAAATCGGTTCTCCCTTTCTACACGCCCTTCCTTCCCGGTGTCCCCACTCCCACCGCTGGTCCTGAAGGTTTCATCCATCCTAGATTCCCTGTGTTTCCAGATCCCTACTGCACCGCTGTACATACTCTGGTCTAACAAGATCCGCAAGGTAGAATTGGGATCATGATAATTGGGAGGGGAGGAAGCATTCAAGAACTAGAGGAAGGATTTGAATTTCATTGTTGCTACACTGAACCCTGAGTGACTCATCACCTCCCCACTACCCCTCTGGAAGGGATGTCCAGCTGTCTACAGATGGGCATTGGGTCCCTGTCACGCACTCCGCCTCATTCACGGTGATGTGAATTCCCCCCTCCCCCTGCCGCCTTTGTTGTTTGAGACCTGTTCTCCTCTGCCCTTCACGATCACCCATGTTGGTGTGCTGCTTCCGTGTGGGCTTTGTTGCTTCTGGGCTAGATGGCCGCTCGTTTGCTTTCAAGCCTTTAAGTCCCCAGACGCTATAGCTCTCAGTAGCCGGGCACCATCAACCTTCTTCACCACACTTGCTTATGCACACATTAGTCTTAAGCGTTTATGTGAGGTAGGTGATTATACAATGATTGTTTTTGTTCCTTGGTGTCTGCTACCTGGTCCATTCAACACCTTGTATTAGTTTAGGCTGTGTACTTCTTCTATGTGGGCTTTGTTGCTTCTGAGCTAGATGGCTGCTTGTTTGCCTTCAAGCACAGGGGGTGCTTATGATCAAGTTAGCAAAAGAACCAGGCTCTGAGGCAGGTAGAGATGTGTTGTCTGGGTGGCTTTCCTGTTGTAGTCTCGGAATTCTCAGTTTCATAGTTTGCCCCAAGAAAACATCTCTCTTTGTATTATTATGTTCCAAAGCCCTGAGATTTAAGAATTCAAGTATCAGGCCTACTTAGAAGTTAAAATAATTTATGTGTAAACTATTTGCCTTCAAAAATCTTCACTTTGGTCAGAATCAGTTTTCATTTAAGAGAAAGTATAGAAATAGATGACCAGAAAAGATGGTGTTAACTGCAGGTCTGAAGGGAGTGACCTCACTTAGGTTGTAAACAGACCCTAGAAAAGCAGCTGCCTTAGAGAAGTGCTGAACTTGTCTTATAATTCTGTTCCTATCTCTCCTAGCTGTGAATATACCATTTGTAATAGGGGAAATGTTACTGTCCTACAGCAATGTCACAAGAAATAATCTTCAGCTTTATGGAGGTTCCTTAACAGGTGTTAACACCTTTCAAACAGTGAAGATGTGTGTGTACTGACTGGAAGACAATGAATGTGGAATAATCCGGAAAAACGCTAATGCCAAACTGAAGAGAAGGGCACACAATAGCAACAGAGTTGTCTTGATGAATAAAACAGGTCTTTTAAACATGATTAAAGAAAACACAGCATGATCAAAAGTGCAAAATTATTCAGATTAGGACCCCAAAATACGGAATTTGTTTCCACCCATTTTGTGGGGACATTCATGGATTTAGAGTCCCATAGTTTTCTATAGCATTGAAGCTCCTCATATACTGATGAATGAATGAACTAAAACAAAAAATTTCTGTGCACAAAAACACAAACATAATTCTCATTAAGAATCATCATGTCAGAATGATAGGGCACCAAATATACAAAATGTGCTTTATGCAATGGATGTATATATGGATTACAATAAGAGTTGTATGAGCCCCCAATAACTGATTTAAATAATAATAATTATTTTTTTTAAAAAAAGAATCAGCATGTCTATAATGCAAAACATGTCAGCTTGGCAAATCTCAATTAGTCCGTGAAGAAGCCCTACTGCTCCGGTGGTTAAATGATTGGCAGCTCTGTAAGATGAAAGCAGTTGAGTCCCATAACGTGACAATCTGTTCACATATAGATTATAGTCTAAAAATCATAAGGAAAGGTTAAGGCCCCATGGCATCACTAACAGAATGCACTGGAGTGCACCCAAGAATAATAAAATGGCGAAGAAAACAAGCCTTCTCTCAAAAAGACTCGATAAAAGGTTAGAAAATGTAAGTACTACCATGCAGTGGGGCAGAGAAAATGGTCACCTCTTTTAAATAAGTGATATCTTACTATGTTTGAGAACTATACATCTGGATGTTGCCTTGTACTAGGAACAATTAAAACACAATATTTAAAAATGAGGGGCTAACATTGAGACATAGTTCTACACAGTAAAATCAAACAAATTGAAAAAGAAACAGTTATATATATATATATATATATATAACTGTTTCTTATATGAAAGTTCCATATATATATATATATATATATATATGGAACTTTCATATAGTTCCTCATGTTGTGGTGACCCCCAACCATAAAATTATTTCCATTGCTACGTCATAATTATAATTATCATACTGTTAATTGTAATGCAATTATCTAATATGCAGTATGTATTTTCCTTGGTACAAATTGACCATAATTAAAGCATAGTGATTAATCACAAAACAATATATAATTATATATTGTGAAATATATATTGTGAAATATATCATGGTAACAGTCTTCACCTTGGGGTACTCATATGTGCACGCATCTGCATGTGGATGGACCTACCTGGGGGCAGAGGAGCAGTGTCTCAGTTCCTAAGACCACCGAAAATATGTGTTTCCCATTGTCTCAGGTGACCTTCTGAAAGGGTCATTTGACCCCTGAAAGGGTCATAATCCACAGGTTGCGAGCTGCTGTACTAGGATAACTGATAAATGACTGATTAAATTTCTATGTCACTGTGAAAATAAAATAAAACAACAAAAAATTGATGACCTTAAGGACATGTGTGACTTAAATATATTAATGTACAGAACCAAAACTCACTGCTGTTGAGTCAATTCTGCCTCATAGTGACTGTAAAGCGGAACCTAGGACCAGGACATGGAGGAAGCAGACATAACTGAGAGGACAAGGGAGAGCAAAAACAGAAATAGCTGCTGAGACTATTTGTGAGTTTACTGGCAGAAATTGTCGAGATTTCAGAGTCTATTGAAATCAAAAGTGCAGTGATTTAAGTTGTTACTTCCCGGAGCTTTCTGACCCCTCCCTCCTGCCAGTTTCAGGGTGGCAACCATTGATTTGTGTTCTGCTTCCCTATCTGGAATGTCTGTCAGAGGCTTGAAGTGTTGGCTAAGTGGAGGCTGAGCGGGGGAAGGAGCCGGGAAGGGAAGAGAGAGAGAGAGACTCCAGGAAGTCTGAGGGTTCTGGCTAGGGGTGGGGGCGGGTGTAGTGGGCACAGTGCCTCAGCCTTTTGGAGTTGAGGGGGTAATGGAGGAATGATGGGGAGAGGTACCCAGAATATGGAGGAAGCCTTACTGGTGGCACAGATAAGAAGTCAGTGGGGTTGGAGAAAGAGGGAAGGGGAGTACTGTCTGGGCCTGATTAAGAGAGTGTTTGGCTAAGAGATCTTGAGCAGGGTAACAGGTAGTAGAGAGGGACGGGAGGGAAGAAAGAAAAAGACCTGAACATATGGAACTTTTGATTATTTGTGAGTTTGTTGACAAAAATTGTTGAAGTTGTGGGGAACATTAAAAATTGAAAGTACTATTTTCTGGCTAGCACAGCTTATTCTTCAATTGGCATTGAGGCCAAACTTGGTTACAGAAAAAGACCAGGCATTTAGGGCGGAGATCAGCAGCAAAAAAATAGTCGAGATTCAGTACGTCCAGGCCGCCTTTCCTCTGAGCTCCTGTCCCTTTCTCTGTATTTCCTGATCCCCTTCCCAAGTCCTCTTGACTAAAGAAAATTCCTCCTCTCCTGCTTCTGGACCCCCCTCTGGTGTCTGCCTTTTCAGACCTGCCTGAACACCTAGTCTCCCCTCCTATGTACCTTCTCCCTACTCTGGCCACCCAGAGCCTCCCACGTCTTCTTCTTCTGATCTATCTGTCTTGCTGGAGGAACCTGAGTCTGCACTTGCTTTGCCTGGTTAGCAAGCACATGCGCTCACAGAACCCTCTTGTCATTTGTCCACTCTGGGAAGTGGCCAGGACTGAGAGTGCGGACCAGTTCATGTTCCCTTTTCTTTCACTGATTTATCTTGGGTTGAAAAGTGTTTAGGCTCCTTTATAATGATCCCACCACCTATATTAAGGAGTTTCAGTATTTAACCCAAGCTTATGATTTGTTGTGGCATGATATTTTTGTCATCCTTTCCTCCACCCTAACTGCAGATAAGAGGGAATGCATTTTTCTCGCTGATCAGCAGCACCCAAACCAGGTTCACTTAATCAACCCTGATCTAGGTGGTTTCCAGACAAAAACCTGGTTAAAATGATCAAATTTACAATCACGCAGGTGGGGACAGACATGCCTGCTGAAATAAAATGCTTCAGTGTGCCCTGACTTGGCTTCAGGCCATTTCCCATATTGGAGTCAATTTTGATCATCTTAAAATCACTCAAAAGCCTGATGAGAATCCAGCCACATTTTGAAGCTGCTTAACTGATGCTTTACGTTAAACTTTTAAAAAAAACGGAAGGCCCTCAAACCCTGGTATGAGATTTAGCAAATATGGCATTTATGGTTTTAACAACTGTGAGGAACAGGCAGTCAGTCCGTCATGCCTGGTTGTAACAGAAGGTAAATTTTCAACCCAAGCCTTAGTAGCAGCCCTGTGGCTGGCGATTCCCTCGTGGCCCCAGAAGGGCAGTGGTGGGGCAAAGTTGTATGGGAATAATGACCGCCACCTGGTGCCTGCTTCAGTTACAGAGAAGGGCACTCGTCACTGAAGTGCTCCAGGCCTAAAGTTCCAACCAAGCCCTGCCCAGCATGCATCAAAGTAGACACTGGAAGTCCGACTGGCCTTGGAAAAGTGACAGACCCTTTGTGTCTCCACGTGGGAGAACTGTCCTTCTAATTCCTGACTTGCCGTTGGCCCTGCTGGGATTGGCTGAAGTCTGAGGAGACCCCGACTAAACCCCTGTCACCCTCGCCAAGCCTGACCTGCCCTCATTTTCAATCTCAGTCATGAATATTGATGGCAAGCCCGCCTATCCAAGGTGTACTAGCTGTTTACTCATTACTCCTTAAAATCCCTTTGTGCCCAGTCCCTCTGTTGGAAAGAAACATTTTAAATGAGTTATGGACCTCCTTACTTTTGGTCTCAAAGTGTCTGGTAAAAGCATGGACACCCTTCCCCCAAACTGAGTTTCCCAGAAACGGGCTAGTTCTGCGAACAACTGTACCCTCTAAAAGCACTGACCGACCATATCTTTGTTCCTAGACCCAGAACAGACTGACCTTGTACAATGAGCAAACAGTCATGTACACCCCACTGAGCAAAACCGCACCTTACGTCAACTCTCCAGAAACTTCAACGGGGGGAGGGGTATAAAACCCCCCTCAAGTGCTCCCCTGTGGTGGCTTCCACAGCTTCACTTTACTGTGTGCTGTTGAACCCGTCCGCATTTCCCCAATAAAGCCTGTTTTTGTATCAGTCCTCGGCGAGTATGGTCCGTCTCTTCTCGTTTTGTGCCTCAGTTTACCTAACAATTTGGTCCCGAAACCCAGAAGGGGTGTATGTGGCTCCCCCCTATTTTGGGGGGTCCCCTGAGAGCCCCCTCTCTCCCCTAAATCTCCAGGACCTTTTGACACGGCGCTTACCTTCAGTGCTCGGCCTTGTTCAAAAAACAATCTACAGCTGCCCTGGTGAGTCAGTCTCTCTCTCTCTCTCTCTCTCTCCCCGGGCTTGGTTTCGGTCTCTCGAGCTCTGCCGGAGTCTTCGTGCCTGAGAAGTGGTCGCACTGGGAATACTTCCATTGGCCCCAGGGGCTCTAGGGAAGTGATTGTTCTTGAGACGTCTTGCCAATACTTCCCTCCTTCACTGCCGTCTAAGCCAGGACTCACTTGGGGACGCCTGGGTGTCTCCTGCCTGGTCCCGCTCATCCAGAAACCGAAACCTTGTCTCTGTTCACTCCCTCTCCCTCTTTCCATGTGACCTTTTGCCTATTGTGCTGGCATTCCTTTTCTGATGTTCCTACCGCTGACGGGACTGTTGGCAATAGGCCTCGCGGCAGCTGCTCCCTCAGATTGTACTCGCCCACAAAGGGTCAGCCTAAGTCTGTTTTACCTGGCTGTGTGTTTCCTATTCACACTTCTACAGTGTCTGTAAACTAAATCTCTTTCTCATCTCCTCCCTCCTACCCTCACCATGAGCACAAGACAGTCTAAAATTGACCCGTTAACTTCACTGGGCTGTCTCTTAAAAAATTTCTCTAGCCTGGAATACACTCAGACCTTGCGAAAGAAAAAGCTTGTTTTTCTCTCCCAAGTTGCTTGGCCGCAGTACAAATTAAAGAACCAGTCACATTGGCCCCCGACTGGCACTTTCAATTTCACCGTTCTTCAGGACCTGGACAATTTTGCCAGCGTACTGGTAAGGATTCTGTGATCCCCTATGTGCAAGCTTTTTGGAACTTGCATTCCCACCCTGAGCTCTGTAGCCACTGTTCCCCCCACCAAATCCACTTAGCACTGACCTCCAAACCAGTACCAACCACCCTGGCTCTCCAAGAGCCAGCTGAACTCTTCATTGTGCCTCCTCCACCCCCATATCATTCTCCTCTGGCTACATTTCCTGCTGTAAAGCCACCCCTGCATTCCCCAGTGCCCGTACAGCCTCCCCCAACTCCTCTGCCAGAGCCCTCACTTATATCCTCCCACTTTATAAAAGAATTTCAATACTTAACCCTTATTTAACCTGGCATGATGTACAGGTCATTTTAGCTTCCACATTAACCCCGGATGAACATGCCAGAGTAACGGACGCAGGCAGGCAACAGGCCAACCGGGATCTTGTTATAGATAATACCGTCTCCTTAGGAAAGCATGCCATCCCAAAGGAGGACTTCAACTGGAACTATCAAATAGGGCAGGGCACAAAGATTCCCCACAGGAACCTCATGCTCAGGTATCTCCTCTGAGGATTGGAAGCAGTTTCTAATAAGGCAGATGAAAACCCTGCTCTCTTCCTGAACAGGTTACAGTAATCCCTGGTTCGTTTTACCAGGCTAAACCCAGGATCCTGAAATGGGGCCACAGTCATAGCTTCCCATTTCATTTACCAATCAGCACCTGACATCAGAATAAAGGTAAAAAAAGGGCCCAGGACGGCCCTGAAATTCCCATCCAAGATCTGGTAAAAATGGCTTTAAAATTTTTTAATGCTTGAGAGGAGATGGCTAAGGCTGCCCACCAGGTCAGACTTCAGCAAAAGACTAGCCTCCAGACCCAAGCCTTGGTGGCCGCCCTGAGGCTAACAGGTGGCTTGGCTCCATCACAGTGACCCCTAAGAGGGGTCAGCAAACACCACCAGGTGCCAACTTCAAGTGCGGAAAAAGTGGCCACTGGGCCAATTCCTGCCCTAACCCAAGATTTCCAACCCAACCTTACACCCAATGTAAGCAGTCGGGTCACTGGAAATCAAATTGCCTGGCTTCGGCCCCGCCCTCAGCATCTTCATGCAGAGGAGCTGGGCCCTGGGATCGTCCAGGCCTTCCGGTACTTGAGCTCCTGGGATTGATAGACGACTGAAGTGGCTCTGGCTCCACGACTCCAGTCACCCTTGCCGAGCCCAGGGTCATGCTCCAGGTAGTGGGTAAATCCATCTCTTTCTTACGGGGGCTACCTTCTCCATTTTGCCCTCTCACTCGGGCCCTACTTCACCTTCCCAGGTCTCAGTTATGGAAATAGATGGGCCTCCCCATCCACTCCGCAGAAGACAGAACCTCTCTTTTGTCAATTTAATCAACTCCCATTTTCTCACTCCTTTTTAGTTATCCCCTCTTGCCCTGTTCCATTGCTGGAAAAGGTTATTTTTAACCAAGTTACGTGCTACTATCTCCTTCTCCAGCAACACTCT
This sequence comes from Tenrec ecaudatus, assembly GCF_050624435.1. Taxonomy (NCBI): domain Eukaryota; kingdom Metazoa; phylum Chordata; class Mammalia; order Afrosoricida; family Tenrecidae; genus Tenrec; species Tenrec ecaudatus. The sequence continues at coordinate 69,013,826 of NC_134544.1, read as the reverse complement.
CCCTTTGTCACTTTCGTAAGTCTGGCCACCTCCACAACCTCATCCCTGCCCCCAATCAGACAGTTGTTACCCGAGGTGTCTCCTGAAGTCTGGGATATTGGTACACCCACACTGGCAAGTCACCACGAGCCCATCCTAATTAAGCTAAAAAAAACAAAAAAAAACACAACCTAATATGTACCCTAACCACCTTTTAATCAGTCCTTGGCGAGTATGGTCCGTCTCTTCTCGTTTCGTGCCTCAGTTTACCTAACCCAAAGCATCTCTGATCCCTTCTTTAACCCAACCTGGAAAGGCTGGTCCTACGGACTTCATTGCTTCCTGGGGTTAAATGATCATACAGTGCCTCCTTTCTCACAACTTCATTACTCTTACCTACTCTCCCTACAACACTCCAATCTTACCAGTAAAAAACCAAATGGTACTTATTGTTTGGTCCAGGAACTGCGCCTTATTAATCAAGCTGTTATCCCCCAAAAACCAGTAGCTCCAACCCCTATACTCTTTTATCCCACATTCCCCCTTCCACTATACCTATTTCCCCATCCCCCTTAACCCAACTTGTCAACATTTTTTGCCTTTACCTGCAGCCCCCTCCTAAAACAGTTGTAAAGCAGACATAGCCCAACTCCCTTAACTTCTCTCTCCCCCCAAGACACACTTACCTCTTTCTGCTGCTATCTGTTTAAGCCTGTGCCCCACCCCCACCACTCAGAGTTTAACTCTAAATAAACACTAAGTCATAAAGAACCTCAGACCACTGACTTTAAGTAAACAAATACTATACATTAAGTCCCCAATTTCTCCCTTATAACTGAATCATCAAACTCCCCCAGAGTGGCCACAGCAGCCTTTATGCAATGCAGCAGAAGCGACTCCCAACAGACCCTTAACCCTTTGCTGACACTTAGTTAATACAATTTTCATTTCAGTGAATGTTTAAATCTAGATGGAAACAGTAAATTTCATAAGGTCAGAGTAAGTTACAAATAATTGGAAAAGAGTTTGGATAGAATGTCTAGCTGTGCCATAATGTGAAGAAGTTTAAAAGTTACAGAAAGTTGTTTGCAGAGAAGTTAATAAAAAAGAAGTGAATGTGTTCATGGTAAGAAAGATTATAGTGTAAAAGGACATCAAGCTGATAGTTCACCTGATAGCTCATGGAAAAGCGACAGAAAAACAAGGCCACTTCTGTTGGCCTCCTAAACTTTCCCCAGTTAGTCAAAACTGCGTTCAACAAACTCCAACGCACCCACCTTCACCCCCACCATTGCGTCTACCAAACCCTGCCAAACATTTTTTACTCTACACAGGCAAAAAAAAACCCAAGATTTAACAGTCCTGGCTCAACCCCTGGGGCCCGCTCTATCCCCTATAACTTGTCTATCTAAGCATCTAAATATTACAGTCAGAGGTTGGCAAACCTGCCTCTGGGTCACCGAAACAGCCCTTAAGTTAACCCAAGGAAAACCTATCCCCACAGGCTGCAGGACCTTCTCTCACACTGAGTCCTGTCTGTTAGGTAAACTGAGGTATGAAACGAGAAGAGATGGACCATACTCGTTGAGGACTGCTTAAAAAGCAGGCTTTATTGGAGACAAGTGGACAGTTCAACAGCCTACAGGAAAGTGAAGCTGTGGAAGCTGCACCCTGGGGAGCTCTTGAGGGGTTTTTTATACCCCCCCTCCCCCCTTTTGAAGCTTCTGGAGAGTTAGGCACTTTCCACTGACATAAGGTGCGGTTTTGCTCAGTGGGGCATACATGACTGCTTGTTGTAACAGGTCAGCCTGTTCTGGTTCTAGGAACAATGAAATGGGTGGTCCGTGATTTTGGAGGGTACAGTTGCTTGCAGAACTAGCCCATTTCTGGGAAACAGTCTAGGGGAAGGGTGTCCATACTTTTAGCAGACACTGTCTTTGCTGTCTTCAAGCCACTTGTAGAAAATCTGTCACATGTTTATCAAAAACCTTAATATAACTCTGCGCCAGGCTCCCTCTTTAAACCCAGCAACCCTCTTGCCTCAGCTCCTAGACTCACTGGAACTTAGTGGTCACTCCTGCCCCCTGGCAGTTGAGGCACTAACACTGCCCAGATTCTGATCAACTGTATCCTAACCCAAATCTAACTTTGTTTGCTGATGGCAGTTCTGTCATTGATGCCCAGAGACAACGTCAGGCTATGTATGCTGCCCTCTCACATAACTAATTCAGGAAAGCTGCATGCCTCCCAATAAAAACTACTTCTCAAAAAGCGAAAATTGTTGCTCTCACTTGAGCTCTACATCTAGCTCAAGGGGGGAAATGGCTAATATATATTCTGATTCTAATTATGCGTTCCTTATATCTCACTGTCATGCCACTATCTGGAAGGAGCAGGAATTTTCTGATTACCAAAGGGTCCCCCATAGTAAGCGGCAACTTAATAGTTAATCTCTTACAGGCTTTTCAGCTGCCAGCAAAAGAAGCCATCATCCATTGCAAAAAACACCGATCTGATAACTCCCGTCTCCCTCCAAAGGCAGTTAACATCCTTAGCATGAGTCAACCTAAAAAATCAACAAGTTCTTGACTTATTCACATCAGATAAAAGAGGAACGTGCATGTTTCTAAATAAAGACTATTGTTATATTAATGAATTGGGCATAGTTAAACAAAATGTTAAGGCCCTCCGCACCATGGCTCCTGAATATCAATGGCCTGAACTCAGGCATTAAAAGACCGAGACTAGCAGAATAGCTTAGAAAACACAACCTATCAATCTGCTGCCTAGAGGAGACACATCTCAAGGCTACAGACGAAAATAGGTCAAGAATCACAGGCTGGAGAAGGACCTACAAAGCAAACAGCAATACAAAAAATCAGGGGTTGCAATCCTAATCTCAGATAAAATTGACCTCAAAGGTCAAACCATAAAAAGAGATAAGGAGGGACACTATATAATGCTCAAGGGAATGGTAGACAAAGAACCACTAAGCATTGTAAACATATATTCTCCGAATGAGAGACCAGCTCAATACGTCAACAAGACACTCCAAAAGATTAAGAAAGAAATCAGACTTGACAATTACAGTGGGTGACTTCAACACACGACTCACTGAGAAAGATAGATCACAGGGAAAGAAACTCAACAAGGAGACTAGAGAGATAAACTCCACAATTTGACAATTTGACCCGATAGATATTTACAGAGCATTTCATCCAAATATAAAAATTTCACAGTTTTTCAAGTCCCCATGGCACATATTCGAAGATAGACCACATGCTGGTGCATAAAGCAAATGTACATAAATTTAAGCACATTGAAATAATAGACCTCTCTCTGACCACTGTGCCATAAGACTGGAAAGCAACAAATGAAAGACAAAGAAAATAAGAGCAAATAATTGGAGGATAGGATGAATAACTCTCTACTGCAAAAGGAGTGCATACTGGTGCAGATCAGAGAAGTGGGAAGATTCTAGAAACCAACGAAAATGAGCACATGATATATTAAAACTTATGGGATACAGCAAAGGCAGTCATCAGAGGAAGTTTCTTAGCAATACATGCACACCTGAGAAAGGAAGAGAGACTCATGATTGATACGCTGACAAAAAATTTAAAAAACTAGAGCAGAGTCAGCAGGACAATCCTACTAAGCAAAAGAAAAGAAATTATAAGAACCAAGACTGAGATCCAGGAGAGGGAAAATAAGAAAACTATGGAAAAAAATTAATATTGCTAAAAGTTGGTTCTTTGAGAGGATAAACAGGATCAATAGACCATTGGCAAACCTAACCAAAGAAAGGAGGGAACAAATCTCAATAGCAAGAATAAGGGATGAAAGAGGGGTCATTATAACAGAGCCTAATGAAATCAAAAGGATAGTTACACAGTACTATGAAGGATTGTACTCCAATGAATTCAACAATTTGGAAGACATGGACAAATTCCTGGAAAAACAATCCCTCCCTAGACCATCCTCAGTGGACTGCAAGAATCTCAACAGACCCATAGCAATAGACGAAATGGAAACATTATCAAGGGATTACCAACAAAAAAATCCCCTGGACCAGATGGCTACACTGGAGAATTCTATCAAGCATTTGGGGAAGAACTAATACCAATCATACACAAACTTTTCCAGAACATAGAAAATGAGGGCAAACTCCCAAACTCCTTCTATGAAGCTAGTATAACTCTGATAACCAAACCGGAAAAGGATCCCACAAGAATAGAGAACTACAGACCAATATCCCTAATGAACATCAATGCAAAAATCCTTAACAAATCACTAGCCAACAGAATACAAAAGTATATAAAACAAATAATTCACCATGACCAAGTGGGATTCATACCAGGGATGCAGGGATGGTTCAACATAAGAAAGACCATTAGTATTATTCGTCACATTGACATGGAAAACTTTAAGAACCACATGATAATATCAATAGACGCAGGAAAAGCAATCGACAATATCCAACAACAATTCCTGTTTAACATACTAGCGAAGATAGGAATGGAAGGAAAGTTCCTCAAGACAATACAAGCTATATATGAAAAAGCAACAGCCAACGTGGTAGTCAATGGAGAAAAGACTAACACAATCCCATTTGAAAAGGGGACCAGACAAGGATGCCCTTTGTCCCCACTCCTATTTAATATCGTGCTGGACGTTTTAGCTAATAGCATAAGGCAAAGATGTGATGTCAAAGTTATTTGTGTGGGGAAGGAAGAGCTGGAATTATTGTTATTTGCAGATGATATGATTTTATATATGGAAAATCCCAAAAGATCTACAAGGAAATACTGGAAGCAATAGAGGAGTTTGGCAGAGTGGCAGGATACAAGATCAACAAACAGAAGTCCATCGGACTTTTATACACATCAGATAAGACCCCAGAAGAAGAGATTAAAAAATATGGTACCCTTCACAATAGCCAAACACAAATGGAAATATCTAGGGATACACCTGACTGAAAAAACAAAATATCTATACAGGGAAAACTATAGAACACTATTACAAGAAACCAAGAGCGACCTCAACAAATGGAAGTATATCCCACGCTCTTGGATTGGAAGACTTAATATAGTTAAGATGTCAGTTCTGCCAAAAGCACTATATAAGTTTAATGTCATCCCGATACAATTACGATCATCTTTCTTCAAAGAAATGGAAAAACTGATTACCAACTTCATATGGAGAGGGAAGAAGCCCAGAATTAGCAGAGAACTCCAAAAGAAGAAGGACACCGTGGGAGGGCTTGCTTTACCTGACTTTGGCACATGCTATACAGCCACAGTTCTCAAAATTGCATGGTATTTGTACAATGAAAGATACTCAGACCAATGGAAAAGAACTGAAAACCCAGAAATAAAGGCATCAGCATACACACAGCTGATCTTTGATAGGGGCCCCAAATATATCAAATGAGAAACAGAAGCCCTCTTTTACAAGTGGAGCCAGAAAAAAATGGATATTAACATGCAGAAAAATGAAGCAAGACCCTTATCTCACTCCATGCACAAGAATAAACTCAAGGTGGATCACAGACCTTGAAGTTAAACCCCAAACTATTAGGGCCATCAATGAGGGAATTGGGAACTTGAGAACTTTTCCACAGGGAATACATAGGCTATCAGAAATAGGGAAGGACACACACACAGAGGAGGCACAAATTGACAAATGGGATATACTGAAGATAAAACATTTGTGTACATCGAAAGAATTCACCAAGAGAGTAATAAGAGAGTCCACAGACTGGGAAAACATCTTTAGCAATGACACATCAGATAAAGGCCTTATTACTAAAATCTACAATACTCTGCTAGCTTCCGAAAAGAAAAAAACAAAAAACAAACTAATAGCACACGTGAGAGGTGGGCAAAGGACTTGAACAGAAGTTTCACAGGCGCAGAAATCTGAATGGCCAACGAACATATGAGAAAATGTTCCCGATCTTTAGCCATAAGAGAAATGCAAATTAAAACAACAATGAGGTACCACCTGACACCCTCAAAGGTAGCCCAATTCAAAAAGCAACAAGTGTTGGAGGGGCTGTGGGGAGACAGGAACTCTCATCCACTGGTGTTGGGCCTGTAAGTATGTACAGCCGCTATGGAAATCAATCTGGCGATACCTAAAGCAGATGGAAATAGAGTTACCATATGACCCAGCAATCCCACTACTGGGCATATACTTAGAAGAGGCAAGAAGCAAACCAAGGCCAGACATCTGTGCTCCAATGTTCATTGTGGCACAGTTCACAATTGCAAGGAGATGGAAGCAAACCAAATTTCCATCACCTGACGATTGGATTAAAAAACTGTGGTATATACATCCAATGGAGTATTACCCATCACTAAAAAGCAGTGATGAACATATGAGGCACATAGCAGCATGGGAAGAACTGGAGGAAATCATGCTAAGTGAAGTAAGTCAGGCACAAAAGGACAAGTACAGCATGAGCCTGCTGAGGTAAGTATTAAAAAAATTCAAAAGGGGCATAGGGAAAAAACTACCGTGTGCAAACATTTTTGGGGCGAAGACTGTAGTATGGCAGAGATGAGATCAAAACCAGGGATACACATGGTAGACAACTGGGGAGGAGGTGGGGAAAGGAAAATGAAAGAATGAATAGAAGGAAGTAAAGGGGAGCGGGGGCAAGGGGCACAAACCCACCCAAGGGAAGGGTATTGTTTATAACTTCACAGACAGTGTGAAGCTTTCCTCTGAGAACCTAGTGAAGGCCTTCCTGGTGAGGTTATGTATCATCCATCTATGTATCTATCTATGAGTCTACCTATCTGTCTGTCTGTCTATCTATCTGCCTATCTATCTTATAGATGTACCTCTCTACCTCTCTCACAGTCTACTTATCTATCTGTCTGTCTGTCTCTCCATGAACTATCTTGGTCCAAGAAGCTGGTGCCTTGTGGAGAGGCTTGGGCAAGCAGAGCAGGGGTTTCCTGCAGCAGTGTTGCCTGCTAGTTGTGCAGGTGTGTCTCCCCAGTCAGCTGCCACTGGGCTCTCACACTTAGGACCAGCCCAGGCCCCCATCCCACTGGGGCTGGTGTGTGTGCAGGGCCCAGGCTGTGCCAGAACAGGTTTGGATGCTCCCACAACAAAATGTCTTGCCACTGCAGGGTGTGTGAAAGAATTTCCTATTGTTTGGGACCTTGGTTTCCGCAGCTGGAAAGTTGTAAGTAGAGTGTCCTTGTCTCCGGAGGCCTTCCCGCCTGGATAAACTCCTGTGGCATTTGCCCCTGATGGGTCACCAGGCCTTCAGAGGCTTTGGCCTCCCATGACACAAATGACCTGATTGCTGTCTCCATCACCTCCGTCACCGTTGCCGAAGCCGAGGGAGGGCTGTCTTTTGGCATCTATGGGTGTGCTTTGCTCCAGTGTCTGCAGAACTGGACATGGGAAGACAAGCCTGAAGTTGCAGCAGTGGAGCCCTGGGCGATCCAGGTGCACCCTGGTGTGACTTGGGTGCCGAGTCCTTCGGTTCTGGAACCATGTGTCAATCCATGCTTTCAGAAGGCCTGTCTGGCATGCCAGTTCTTGCCTGGCTTTCACGCCGGGGAATGGCTGCTTCTCAAACGCTTGCACCAGGTGGGCGCTTTGATCTTTGTTGATGACAGTCCTCTTGCGTCTGTCTGCCTTCAGCGCCCTGGCTCGAGAAGTGGTGCAAGGCGGCACCGGGCACGGCTGTCTCGGAGGTGGATGGAGCTCAGTCGGCTCCTCCTGAGCTGTCGATTTCTGCGGTTTTTTAACCACAGGAAGATTCTGTCCTCGGCCACGCTGGTAGCTCTGGCAATTTCTTCTCTGACCATGAGGCCTGGATACGGGTCTCGAGCAAATGAGGCTTCTAAGATGTCTAATTGATAAGCGGTTCATACAGTCCTCTTTCTTCGGTCTTGGTTTTGCTGAGAACGGGCAGGAGAGTTTTTTGAAGCCATGCTGTGGACGGAGGAGCAGTTCCGGGGGAGAAGAGAGGGCTGTGGGCTCCGACAGGTCAGCGGAACTTGAACTCTCCGAAGGAGAGGGTAACCCGACGCTTTTACATAGCATTTCTTCTGAGCACCTCATTAGATATTAAAGATGTGATGGGTGGCTGGACTGAGCACAGCCAATAGGGATGAGACACGTCTTTGCAACTGTCTTGAGCGCCAAAGAGCATTCTCCTCATCCTTCTTCATAGTTCTGGTTTCCGGGTTCATTTCTCAAATGGATCCCTTTTTTATTTTTAAATTAATAATCGGACTGTTTATATTTCACAGTATTATTTAAAGTCCCGGGGGATTGCGTGTTTGCGAAGTGCACAAATCGTGTCTGTGTGAGTGTGTGTGATGTGTGTGTGTGTGTGGGGGGGAGTTCCTGAAAAGAATAGTTTTGTCATGCTCCGGCAGGGCATAACCCAGGGACACACTAGCTGAGGCGGCTTACTAAACCACAGGCAAAACCCAAGTTCAGATGAACCTGCTCATACTACAAACTAAGAAGCAGCAGCGGAATGAGAAGACAAGCCAAGCTATGCAGCAGGACATCCATGATGAAGAAAGTTCCCAAGGACCCTCCCGAACCAAGAAATGGGAGTTGCTCGTGAGATGCAGGTAGCCCATGGGCCCTGCTCTTGCTTGCAGGATGCCCTGATCTTCCTTGCAAGGCATTGATAGGCGGCCCTCTGCGATCTGCTTGGGAGAAGCTGATAGACAATGCCCACTAGCTTGGACTATTACTGCGGGCTCTTGCAGGCTAGTCATTCACGTGATTCTTAGCCCTCACCCTCCCTGCTGGCCTCGCGTAGGTGGATAGAATATCACCCAGTGGGCACTTTGTCATCTTCCTGGCCGCTGTGTAGCAGGTTGACCAGCAGGCGTATGCCTGCAGCCCTGTGGAAATGCTACGATCTGCGCCTCCACAGAGGCACCCCAGGTGGTCTAAGCCCCAGGTCTGACATCATCCCTCCCACAGGTGGGTCTGTCTGGCCTCCCTCCTCCTGTCTGACAAACCTGTGGGGAGTTATGGGTTGGGATGGATTTCTAATCTGAAATCTTCATATTGTCTCAAGATGTTTCAAGAAAAACTTGATTTGTATCTCTATTGCATCATTTGACTCGGAGACCCTAGCTTTTGCAACACTTCCAGCTAGGTACAAGTGTCAGGGTGTGAGGGTTTGCGTGTGTGGGTGGGTGGGTGCCCATGCAGCGTGGCCAACTGAAACAGCTGTTTGTGCAGTGTACTTATTACCAAACACTTCTGAGGTTGTTTGACCAGTAGTCCGGTTGAGGCAAGCAGCCTGCTACTTTGTTATGTGCATATTCACGTACCTGCCAACTGACGCTCTTCCTAGCAGCAGTGCATGCAGGTGGGTCAGCTCTGTCTGGGACCGCTCTCCCAAAACGCTGGTTGGGAATGAGCTATGGTTCGGGCCTGAGAGACCAAGGATGATTCCGTATCCCATGCATGGTCACTGCCTCAAGAGAGACAGCTGTGCACACTGGAAATACTGAGGCAGTTCCTTATTCTTCAGTGAATATAGCCGCTATTTTTTCCTGAGTCAAGTAGTTCCTGTCAGCCTCCTCCCATCTCGAACGTAGGTTGTGGCTGTGTTTTGGTAAACCACCTCAGCCAGTGTGTCTCTGGGTCAAACCCTGCCAGAGCGTGACGCAACTATCCTTTTCAGGCACGCACGCACACACACACACACACACACACACACACACACATCACACACTCACACAGTCATGATTTGTGCGCTCCGGAAACACGCAATCCCCCGGGTCTTTAAATAATACTATGAAATATAAACCCAACGATTTTTAATTTAAAAATAAAAAGGGATCCATTTGAGAAACAAAACCGGAAACCAGAACTATGCAGAACTAGGAGGAGGATGCGCTTTGCCGATCCGCAGACAATTGCAAACACGTGCCTCATCCCTATTGGCTGTGCTCATTTCTGTCGCCAATCATATGTTATGTATCGAATGAGGTGCTCGAAGGAAATGCTATGTAAAAGCGGCTGCTGGCCCTCTCTTCCGGAGAGTTCAAGTTCCACTGGCCAATCTCTCTCTCTCTCTCTCTCTCTCTCTCTCTCTCTCTCATACACACACACACACACACACACACACACACACACACACACAAACCTCATGCATTATCTCCTGACTGCTTGGGTCAGTCAGAATTTCCTGGAGCCACCTTGGAAGCTCTTCTGCACATGGATCCCATCTCTCTTTGTATTCCATTCACGGTGGTCAGACCCGCGCCCACTTGTTTGATCCCTGCCCGCAACTGTGATCTCTTGAGTAGAAACCTGCCTCCGCCGGTCACCATCAGTTTGGCGGCAATTCTCTCACTTTGCAATCTCTCTGCCGATCCATTGCATTGATTTCCATTTGACTGGCCTAGCTAGTGACTGAGAATTCTTCAACATGCACGCAAACAGACACCTCCTTCGTAAGAGTTGTACCTGGTTGGTTTCACAGACAGTCCAAAGAGCCACACCGCAATCAATCAAATGAGCTTTTAGTGAAAGCCAGTGGGTAAATGGGTGAACTGGAAGAGTCAATGGGTCACAAGAGCACAGCAGAACTCAATAAGCTTATTAGGCATCAAATGGCTAGCAGGAAAGGGTCATCAATCCTTGACACAAGGAGATCCTCAAAGTGGGAACGTTCTGGGGGAATTCCCACTGTGTGCAGTCCTCAGGATGAGGTGTTCCAAGCCAATGTTTATTTCAAAACAGGTCGGCCTGTGTGTAGGGGGGTGGGGTGGTTGTGCACATGGCAGGGTGTGTGCTGCACTTTTATCTGCTTTAAAACTCCATTTGTGCTAAAGTGAGACTTTTTTGATGCCATGGGCAAAAATTTTCCAGGCAGAAACTTTGCCAAGTGACAGTAAAAGGTCAGGCAGAGCCCTGGAGACTGATCTAGGGTAGGTCAGTGGTGATTTGCTTTGAAACAATGTAATCCTCAAAGGTTACCCTCCTCAATGTGTGTGTGTGTGTGTGTGTGTGTGTGTGTGTGTGTGTGTGTGTGTGTTTTGGACATCCCACCCAATTCTGCTTCCGTGCAGTGTTGCTGGACCAGGGAGCAGTTAAGTAATCCCAAGTGTGGGTCCGGATTACTGCTTCTGACAGTTAACATTTACCCTGACGCACCCTCGGGATTACTGCCAGGGAGCTTAACAAAATAACACAATCACAATCACAAGGGCAATGTGTTTCAGAAAAGAAAAGGGAATGAAAAACAAATGCTGATAAATTTCAGTAAGGTGGCAGGGCAGGCAAGGTCCCAGGAAATCAGTCCTCACACAAAAGTCCCTTGAGCCCATGGAAGTGAGCAGAAAAAGACAGGATATTTGGAAGATGCTTACAGATAAGAGCATGTCCATGTCCAAAGGAAAGCCATCTCTTTTTTAAATCCTTTTATTGGAGGCTCACACACTCTTATCAAATTGCATCCACCCATCTATTCTTCCACCCAACCATCCACCCATCCATTGTATCAAGCACATATGTCTATGTGTTGTCACCATCATTCTCAAAACAGTTGCTTTCTGCTTGAGCCCTTGGTATCAGGCCCTCATTTTCCCCCCAAGTGACATAGTCCTCAGTGGCTTCACTGGGTGGTGTGTCTGCCTTAAATGGAAATCGATTATTACTCTTCAAGGAAAGTCTATCACACACACACACACACACACACACACACACACACACATACACACACGGTGGTCATGCGTGTTCTCATGACACCTTGTGTGGGTCAGTGTTTCCTGTAGCCATGTTGGAAGCCCTTCTGCATATGCACCCTGTCTCACATTTTGCTCTGATCACAGTGGTCACACTTGTAACCGCATCTCTGCTCCTACAGGCAGCTGCGATCACTCCACTGGAAACCTGCTGCTGCCAGTCGCTATCATTTGATGGTAATTCTGTCCCGTTGATCTATCTCCAGCGATCGATTGATTCTCATGTGTCCTAACTATTGACTGAGAATTCTTCAACAGACAGGCAGACAAACAGGAAGGCACAGGCAGACTGAAACACAGACAACAGATCATTGAGGAGAGTTTACCAATCCAAAGAACCACACCGCAATCAATCAAAAGAGCTTTTAGTGAAATCCAATGGGTGAATGTGTGAATTGTAAGAGTCACTGGGTCCTGAGAGCACATTGTAAGCCCTTTGGCATATGTGCCCCATCTATCTATGTGTTCCAATCACGGGGTCTGACCCCTGCCTGCTACTCTGGTGTCACTCATAACTGTGATTTCTGGAGGGGAAACCCATCGCAGCCAGTCACGATCAGTTTGGTGGCAATTCTGTCTTTCTGTTTTCAACTCCACCGATTATTGATTCCCATTTGAGCGGCCTAGCTAGTGACTGAGAATCGTCAACAGACAGGCCGACAGACAGGCAGACAGGCAGATACACAGACAGACAGATGCTTGGGAAGAGTTGCACCCTGTTGATTTCAAAGACAGTCCAATGAGCCACAACACAAGAAATCATACGAGCTTCTAGTGAAAGCCAGCGGGTGAATGGGCAACCCAGAGGAGTGAGTGGGTCGCGAGAGCACATCAGAATACACTCAGCTTATTGGGCATCAAACCACCAGCAGGGAAGGATGATCAATCCTTACCACACCCAGGACTTCGAAGTGAGAATGTTTTTGGGGAATTCCCAATGTTTGCAGTCCTCAGGCTGGGGTGTTCCTAGCTACTGTTTATTTCATAATTGGTCAATGTATTTGTGAGAGAGAGAGCGTGGCGGGAGATGTGCATGTATTAGGCCATAAGCTGGTCCATGTGTTTCTTGGTGTGTGACTAGTCCCCTTTGCCTCTGTTTACCTTGTAACAAAAAGCGTTGTGAGATAACTCAATTCTTTATGACCTTGCAGCTAAAAGCAGTGTGAGATAACTCAGTTATTTATGACCTCTTGAGATTCTTTTGAACCTTGCATGTCCTTGTGCTTATCTTAGAATATAGTGGTGTTATTATTCAAATGTTTAGAAAGTGTGACTCCTTCAGTAACATTTGCATAGATAAGAGGTTAGGGATGTTTTTCAAAGCAAGTTCTCTGATGTTCGTTTTGTAACCATTCCCTTGTTAGAAGAGTGTAAAAACCAAGGTTTGAACATACTTCAGTCCATCAGACTGTTGTCCTCCCAATCCCATGCTTTCTATATGGCTCTTTCTTTTATTCTTTCATCTGCACGCATCATTTCAGACGCGACTTGATGGGGGATAGCTGGTCTAATCACCCGCATTTTTGGCGCCCAACAGGGGGCTTTGAAAACTGAGCATCCCGTGACAGAAACCACTGAATAGCAAGGCCATGAATCTTTACAGTGAAAATTAGGGTAAGTGGTGAAACGTTGGGAGTAACAAATAATGGGACAGACTTCTAGTAAATGTATGTATGTAAATATGCTTCCAAATATGTTAAGAGCTAGAGGAGCAAAAGTAACCAACCAAAGATTAGAAGAGCTTTTTGATTTTGTGGTTAGGGTATGTCACCTCCTGCTGCTGACCTGCAGGGTACTGATCTGCTTCAGCTTAGACCAAATTATGGTCTAATACTGAGAGCCTCGTGCATTGGAGCAAACATTGTGGCAAACAGTGAGGGAAGATGGACCCCGCGGGTTGGAGGGCACTCAGAATGGGACTGATGCCACGGTACAGCTTCAGCTAGGTCCACGGGTCCCTCAAGGTGGGTCACGGTGTCGGCGAGTGAGAGGCAGAAACCACACGACTCAAAGGTTGCATGTGATTGTTCCAATTTTATTCATGCAAAGCTTCAACTTATATATTCTTTTCCTAAGCTTAAATCTTATGGCTTGAGGTCATACATGAGGAAATTCTCAAGACCATGACCAGTTACATAATCACATTTCTTTACTCTCCATCAGATACACTGCATGATTCCTGGTTAAAATTTAGTACATCTTGAAACGAAAACTGTCTCAAACACAAGTGTGATAAACATAAACCTTCTAACAATAAGTGAGCACACTTTATCACACTAGGGCATATTGTTCGAACTATGAAATCAATAAAGCATTAATGCATTTCATTATCAAACACAAAAATTACTTGACAGACTTTGGCTGTTCCTTCTTCAGGTGTTCCTCTAGGGCTTTCATTTATTGTTTTCTTTCCCACTAAGTTCCCATAAATCAAACTCCCACTGGTCTTTCTGTACCAAGGCATGAGTTGCCTCAAATAGGCAGCTTTGCTTCAGTGGAAGTCAAGTTGCCCTACAATAGGTAGCTTTACTTCATTGGACTTCGACCACCACGGGGGCTTCAGCGCCTTGCAATGAAGATCAGGGAGTCTTGCAAGCAAGGACAGGGCCCGTGGCCAACTGACATCTCGTGAGTAACTCCAATCATTTCTCACTTGGGGAAGGTCCGTGGGAACTTTCGTCAGCGTGGGTGTCCTGCTGAGTAGTTTGACTTGTCCTCTCATTCCGCTGTTGCTTCTCAGTTTGTAGTATCAGCACGTCCATCCGAACATAGGTTTTGGCAGTGTTTTGGTAAACCTCCTCAGCCAGCGTGTCCTTGGGTGAAGCCCTGCCGGTGCATGATGCAACTATCCTTTTCGGGCACGCTTGTGTGCGCGCATACACACACACACACACACACACACACACTCACTCACTCAGACAGTCAGGATTTGTGCACTTCTGAAACGCGCAACCCCCCGGGTTTTTAAATAATACTTCGAAATATAAACAGTTTAAAATTAAAAATAAAAGGGATACATTTTTACCTTTTAAATTGGAAGGGATTTCTTTGAGAAATGAAACCGGAAACCAGAACTATGCAGAAGGAGGGGGAGGTGAATGCTCTTTGGTGCTCCCCAGACAGTTGCAAACACGTGCCTCTTCCCTATTGGCTGTGCTCATTCCTGTCGCCAATCACATCTTGTATATCGAATGAGGTGCTCGAAGGGAATGGTATTTAAGAGCGGCGGCTGGCCCTCTCCTCCAGAGAGCTCAAGTTCCGCTGGCCTGTCGGAGCCCACAGCCCTCTCTTCTCCCCCGAAACTGCTCCTCCTTCCGCAGCATGGCTTCGAAAGACCCTCCTGCTCGTTCTAAGCGAACCCAAGACCGAAGAAAGAGGACTGTCTGGAACGCTTCTCAATCTGACATCTTACAAGCCTCATTTGCTCGAGACCCGTATCCAGGCTTCACGGCCAGAGAAGAACTTGCCAGAGCCATCGGCGTGGCAGAGGACAGAATCTTCCTGTGGTTCAAAAACCGCAGAAGTCGACAGCTCAGGAGGAGCCGACTGAGCTCCGTGCCCCCTCCGGGACAGCCGTGCCCCGTGCCGCCTCACACCACCTCTCCAACCAGGGCGCCGACGGCAGACAGACGCAAGAGGACTGTCATCAGCAAAGATCAAAGCGCCCACCTGGTGCAAGCGTTTGAGAAGCAGCCATTCCCCGGCGTGAAAGCCAGGCAAGAACTGGCACGCCAGACAGGCCTTCCGGAAGCTCGGATTGACACGTGGTTACATAACCGAAGGGCTCGACACCCACATCACACCGGAGTGCAGCTGGATCACCACGGGCTCCAGCAATGCAGCTCCAGCCCGGTCTTCGCACGTCCGGTTCTGCAGCAATCTGAGCAAAGCACACCCATAGATGCCCAGAGACCGCCCTCCCTGGGCTTCGTAGGCATCGGCGGAGGTGATGGAGACAGCAATCCGTTAGCTTGCGTCATGGGAGGCCAAGCCTCTGTGGGCCCGGTGACCCATCAGGGGCAAATGCCACAGGAGTTCACCCAGGCGAGAAGGCCTCCGGAGACAAGGACACTCTACTTGGACCTTTCCAGCTGCGGAAACCAAGGTCCCGAACAACAGGACATTCTTTCGGACGCCGGGCAGTGGAAAGGCACTTCATTGTGGGAGCATCCAAACCTGTTCTGGCAGAGACCGGCTCCTGCACACACACCAGCCCCATTGGGATGGGGGCCTGGCCTGGCCGTCAGCGTGAGTGCCCAGCGGCAGCTGACTGGGGAAACACACCTGCACAACCAGCAGGCAACACTGCTGCAGGAAAACCCTCCTCTGCTTGCCCAAGCCTCTCCACAAGGCACCAGCTTCTTGGACCAACTCTTCGACGACCTGGAAATTCAGCAGAATGCCCAGCCCTTGGTGAATCAACAGGAAGAAGGCCTGCAATGTGAGCCACCACTGCAATTCCCTATCAGCGAGGAGCTCTATCAGGAGTACCTAAGAGACTTTTAAAACGCCCCGAATACCCGGGAGACTCACTAAAACCTCTGAAAAGCACCAATCATACCTTATAAGTTAAAAAAAAAAGAAAACACGAAGCAGATTTAAAACCACCTTAAATGCCCCATAAATCAGTAAGAAACAACAGCAACACAATGATACCCTAAAAAAAGGCACCCTTAAGGAGTAGATATCTATGTATATTTATATAATATATAAGTGATTCTATGTAAACGATTAATATATAATATGTACACTATTTATACATCATGGATCCTTTTTTACATATAGTTCATATAAAAACTGAAACCCCTCCAAAACCATTCATAAACCATGGAATACATTTAAAAAGACCCAAAGGGACCAAAGAAGCCCTTTAGGACCCCTTGGAGATCATTCATAATTTCCTCCCCGCAAGAGAGTAAAACCCTACATAGAGTTGATCAGGTGTCCAGTGAGCTTCTTCATGTCCCCGGCCCCACCAATTGAGGTCATCGAGCTGCAAGCTGATTAACAGGCTAAATGCCACCCCTTCACTCTCAAGAGCCTCAAGTTGAGAGCACATCATGTATCTCTTGCAGCACACGTGTGGCAGGAAAGCCCACCCCTAACTGGATGGGAGGGCTCTAGAGTCAAGATTGACAAGCTAAGCTTGGTCTCTGAGCCTGCTTGACCTTAGGTGTCTTTGAATTCTTCTCCAGGGCATAATCTATGGGCCTTATGGGAAGGGTGTGGAGTCTTCTTCGGTTGAGGCAGGAAACGGGTCTCAATGCTTTTGATAGCTGACAACACTCAGGAATGTAGCCTTCAAGAAGTTGCCCTGGGAATTCATGTAGCAGCATAGCAACCCTGTGCAGTGAAGTGCCTTAAGACTGGCATTGTTATGGTGCGTGGTGGTGGTGGTGGCGGGGACACGGTCAGGAGCGACTTTGACTTCGGAGACCGTGAGTGGGATACACCTCCAACCCAGGAAAGTGAAGGTCCCCTCCAGGGGAGCCCCAGCCTCCCAGACTACTTAACGGATGAACACTGACAGTTGGTTCTCACACACGGTCTTGCGGGTTGTGTTTCACACACTCTGGTGACTATGAAATGCCCAGATCTATGCTTGAGTCTCCGTGTGAATGAATGGATTCCATTTGAGCTTCCATTCTGAGCACTGCGTGGACGGTGGAAGACCAACAAGCACTTTTCAGTGGATTTGCCTCTGTGGCTCTGACGACTGGATAAGGGGGTAGATTGGCAAAGGTCTAAAGCTTTGCCCAGATAGAAGGCAGTCTGTGTGTGTGTGTGACTGATTGCAAACACTTCCTCCCTCACCACCCGGCCAGGGAGGAGCATTCTGGTCTGCAGCTCCTTGCCCAGGGTGAACATACCCCCGAGGTAAATCGGGCTGGAGTGTGGGTGGCTGTATAATACCAGCACCACTTGGTCAGGGGTCAGGAGGACCTAGAACCAAGCTCTGCAATATCGGCAATCCTGTTACAGCACCACTATCACCACCACCACCATGGCCAACCGCACCCCAACCCCCACCCAGGATGTTGAGGGAACATTCTGTTATGCTACCACCACTGGTCACCCACTGTTGGTATTGAGCCAAGCCTATAAAACACAGGGACATCGCATGTCTCTGTCGTGTTGTTTAGATTTTCATATTCACCACAATCAATAGTCAGACGTGTATAGAGGATATGAAGGTCAAAACACACACTTCTGTCCTTCCCACCCGATTCACACAGGCACCCTGCTTTTGGTGAAAACAGATAGCTCATGGAGAGAAAGACAGACAGATAAGTAAGTAGACTGTTAGAAAGGTAGACACAGCTATAAGATGATAGATAGATAGATAGATAGATAGATAGATAGATAGATAGATAGATTGATTGACGATACATAACATCACCAAGAAGGCCTTCAACAGGCTCTCAGAGGAAAGCTTCACACTGTCTGTGAAGCCTTACTTTGGCAAGTAGGCCAATAGTAACCTAAGAGGGGAGTTTCATCAGGTCACAGCTTGATTCGAGTGCTAGGAGAGAAAAGTCTTTTCAAGTCCCTTCCCTTCTGGCTTCCTCCCTGGTGATGGGAGCGTTGAGCTGCTGCCCTGGCCTGTGCTGCACTACCTGTGGCTCAAGCCAAACCACTGATCGGTTAGGTTTTGAGGTTTTTTGGAGACCTTTGTCGCCACACTGCAGCTGTGTGCATCCCTTGAGCTTGTGGCTGGTGTATATTGCCTGCTGCCCCGCTCCCCACCTCTGAACCCTCTTGCCCTCCCGCCAAGCGCGTCCTGCAAGGCTCCACCTGGTGACCCAGTGCCTCCTTGGCCAAGAGATCGGGCTGGCCTTGCGCGGGGAGGCATGCACCCCGGTTGGCCTTTCTCACCTCCAAGTGACAGCGCGTGGCAGAAGCACAGAGGTCAGCAGACCGCATACTGTCTTTCCCTCTTGGCCGACTTAGAGGGACGTAGGCGCGCCTGGCTCCCTCTCGCTGGGTTGACCAGAGAGGACCAGGACCGCGGAGAGCAGCGAGGGAAAGGATAAGAGAAGAGTAGAGAAGAGAAGAGAAACAGAGTGGAGTAGCATATGGGGGCGGCCGGGATATGAGAGTTAGTTAGAGCAACAGCCACAGAGAAGGGATCTTGTCATCCACCTGGTCACAGCTAGGGGGAACCGGAGGGAGTCCAATTCAGGTGACCCTTAGACCATAAGCGCATGTGCGCTATAGCACTCACATTGGAAAACCCCTCCCTCCTACACTCAGCCACTTTGATCCTTTCCTCTCAGAGACTAGAGAAGGCCCTCCTGTGTTAGGTTTCTCTGTTTCTGTCTCTCTCTCATGTACCCATCCATCCACCCATCCACCCATCCACCCATCCATCCATACAATCATCCATCATCTGTTATCACAAAGGAAGAAGGCCTGCGCGCCAAGATGTGGGTGGGAAGGGAGGCTGTATGTTTGAACCTTCATCCCCATATCCCCATATATACGATGGCAGTGAATAATAGAACCAAAACGTGACAAAAACAATGCGATGCTTCTCTACGTTAGATGGGATTTATATGCTTCAGGGGGCACCTGGTGTTGGTGAGTTAGTACATTGTGGTCAGACTGGGGCAGAAGTGGGTTCGGACTAGGTGGCGGAAAGAGGTAATGGTGGTTCTGCTGCTGCTGTGCCTGCATGATTGCATTGACTGAAGCGTGGTCATGACACTCCTAAAACTTGACCAGGTGGGCCTGGTACTGTACTCACACACACACACACACACACACACACACACACACACAGACACATAACCAGGCATCCACCGAAGCACACACATACCGGGTTCCTAAAATGTTTGCCAAATCCTCCCTCACCCCTTCTAAGCACTCAGGTCCCAACCCACTCAACTCATAAAGCAGTGGGACCTCTGGTCTCATCAGAAAAACTGCTGGAGATTCGCAAGGGAGGGTCCAGAGTCTGAGCTGCTTTTCGACTGAATCCCAGTGCTGGCGGTTGGAGGCTCCGCCAGGTGGCAGGCCTTCGGAATTAAGGGTGGGCCAGTGGGACCAGGCCACACTCCTGTGGACCACTCAAGCCTCCCTCTTCCTTGACTTTGCAGGTGGAGAGATTGGAGTTCCCCTAGGGCTCTTCTCCATGGATCGTTGCCTCCTCCCACTCCCTTCCCATCCCAGCCCATCCTGGGTGTCCCCGAAACAAGCAATGTCTAGTTCGCTTGCCCAAGGTAGTGTCAAAGTCCAACTTCAGATCAACAACAGAATAAAACAAAACAAAACACAAACCGGTCACCCTGACAGCAATGACCATGCCTCTCTAGCCAGAGACCAGGTTATTGAGATGCTAAAACGGCCGGCTTCATATGGTAATCAAGCCCAGGCCTTCCTTTTGATCCTTTTCAGGTGAAAAGGTGCCACAGGAGGTGTCTTTCTGCTTAAGTTGGAGGGGTTATTGATTGGGCAACATGTTGGAGGTAGTGCTGGCCCAGAAAGAGACACGCACCCACCCCCCATTTCACAAATTGAAATCTACTTTATAGATAGATTACCAATTATTAATGAAGTGGTTGATGGGCCATGGCTGGGGTGGGGGTGGGGGGGATGCGGCTGGGTGTGCAGGCAGGCTAAAACACCTTAGTAGTTGATAAATAACATGTTGAATTTGGCTTCTGTCATTTTGGCTGAGGCTTGACCAAGGCGCACACACAAAAACACCCACACGTCGACCAGTTTTGAAATAAACAGTGGCAAGGTACATCTCAGCCTGAGGACCGCAAACATTGGGAATTCCCCCAGAACCTTCCCACTTCAGGGAACTGCATGTGGCAAAGATTGACCATCCTTCTCTGCTGGTGCTTTGATTCCTAATAAACTGAGTGTGTTCTGCTGTGCTCTCGGGACCCACTGACTCTTACAGTTTGCCCATTCACCTGCTGGCTTTCACTTAAAGCACATTTGATTGATTGCAGTGTGGCTCTTTGGGTTGTCTTGGAAGCCAACTGGGTACAACTCTTCCCAAGGAGCTTTCTGTCTGTCTGTCTGCCTGTCTTTTGAAGAATCCTCAGGCACAAGCTAGGCCACTCAAATGGGAATCAATCAATTGGTGGAGAGAGAGCAAGGGACAGAATTGCCACCAAACTGATCGTGACTGGCGGCAGGTTTCCTCCAGAGAGAACACAGATTGGAGGGGACCGGAGAAGCGGATAGGGGTCTGAGCACCATAGTTGGAAGACATAGCGAGACGGGGTGCATATGCAAAAGAGCTTACAATGTCGCTCCAAGGACCTCTGAGTGACCCAAGCAGTCAGGAGATGATGCATGGCCACCGTGTGTGTGTTTGTGTGTGTGTGATAGCCCTTCCTTGAGGATTGATGGTAGATTTCTATTGAGGGCAGGCAGACCACACTGGCAAGCCAGTAAGGACTATGCCACAGTGTTCTCCCTATCCTCCCTAACACCCACCAGTCCACCTGTCACCCGCCCCCACTGCAATCCAATCCAATTCTTACTCAAACTTTTTCGTTGGCTTGTTTGTTGGGGGTGGGTGGGGAAGATCATGTGTTTGTTTTCTTTTTTAAACCCTTTTAAACTTGTACTTTAGCCGCATGTCATACCATCAATAAGCACCATCCTATTTGATTCCATACAATTTTCTTCTTTCCTGTAGCTGTGATATTGATAGTGGTGGTGATGATGATGATCATGGTGATGCTTTTCTCATGGTGGCAATACTAGACTAGACACAACAGAACATTCTGCAATCACAACTTCCTTTTCTGTGTCCCTTTGCCAAACTCTTGAGATGGAGGAGCCGAGATCATAACTCCATACTCCCTAAAAGTAGTTTGGAAAGTGTTTGAGAGCCAGACGTATGTCCATTTTTACAGACAGATGAAATCACCATTCTCAGATAAATCTCCTTTCAGATGGCTTTCCAGGAATCCAGGAGAGATAATCCCTTCAGGACCAGTGGTGATACCAGGAGGTGGAGGGAGGGTGGGGTGGAAAGGTGGAGTCTATTTACAAGGATCTACATAGAACCTCCTCCATGGGGGGATGGGCTACAGAAAAGTGGGTGAAGGGAGACATCGGACAGTGTAAGATATAACAAAATACTAATAATTTATCAATTATCAAGGGTTCATGAGGGAGGTGGGAGGGGGAAATGATGAGCTGATACCAAAGCTTCAGGCAGAAACCAAATGTTTTGAGAATGATGATGGCAACACATGTACAAATGTGCTTG
The DNA here is from genome assembly GCF_050624435.1 of Tenrec ecaudatus. Classification (NCBI taxonomy): domain Eukaryota; kingdom Metazoa; phylum Chordata; class Mammalia; order Afrosoricida; family Tenrecidae; genus Tenrec; species Tenrec ecaudatus. The sequence goes on along the minus strand of NC_134544.1, from coordinate 68,991,851 downwards.
ACACAATGGATGGATGGACGGTTGGATGGATGGATGGATTTAATCTGTCTGTAAAAATAGATACACTTTTGCTCTTGAGAACTATTAAAACTGTTTTTACAGAGCAGGGTGTTGTGAAATCAGCTCTTCCTTCTGAAAAGTTTGCCAAAGAGACACAGAAAAGAAAATCATCATCATCACCACCACCATCATCATCAATCCCAGCTGCAGAGAAGAAGGAAAGGTTCTAGAAACTAATAGGATGACAAGAGGATGGCTGTAATGATGGTATGACATGTGGCTAATACGCAAGTTTAAACGGTTTAAAAAAAAAATAAAACAAAACACCCGATTTGCCTCCACAAACCTAACCAATATGCCAACCAAAAAGGTAGTGCAAGAATTGGATTGCATTGTGGGAGTGGCAGGGCATAGGCGGGCAGATGGGTGTTAAGTAGGATAGGGAGAACCCAGGAGGCATAGTCCTCAGGGGCTTTCATGGGCAAAATATGCCAGGCAAAATTTTTATTCCAAATGACAGTAAAAGGGCAGGCAGGGCACTGGAGACTGATCTAGGGATAAATCTGAGGTGGTTTGCTTTGATACAATATAATCCTCACAGGTTACATTCTACCACTGTATGTGTGAGTGTATGTCTCTTTTAGACATGCAATTTTGAATTTCCCGCCCAGGCGGCCCCCATTTGGTGACACTGCAGGCAGAGAACAATGCTGGACCTAGGAGCAAAGAATGGACTTCTCTGCAGTGCAACTCCAAAAGTGTCTCAGGATTACTGCTTCTGACAGTTAACATTTACCCCAAACGACCCTCAAGATTACCGCCAGGGAACTTAACCAAATAACTCAATCACGAAAATGATGGCAATGGGTTTCAAAAAGAAAAGGAAAAGGAAAAAAAAAACTCTGATCAGATTCAGCAAGGTGGCAGGACAGCAAAATCCAAGGAATTCAGCCCTCACACAAAAGTTCCTTCAGCCCTGGGAAGTGAGCAGAAAAGGTCAGGACACCTGGAAGACCTCCGGCAGATAAGAGAACATCCAAGTCTAAAGGAAAGCCATCTTTAAAAAAAAATTGTTATTGGAAGCTCGTACAACTCTTATCAAAATCCATCCATCCATCAAATGTGTCAAGCACATTTATACCAGTGTTGCCATCATCATTCTCAAAATATTTGCTTTCTGCTTGAGCCTTTGCTATCAGCTCCTCATTTCCCCCCTCCCTCCCCGCTCCCCCCCCACCTCATGAACCCTTGATATTTAAAAATTATTAGTATTTTGTTATAACTTACACTGTCCAATGTCTCTTTTCACCCTTTTTTTCTTCTTCATCTCCCCAGAAAGGAGATTCTAAGTAGATACTTGTAAATTGGTTCCTGTTTTCCACCTCGCCCTTCCTCTACCCTTCTGGTATCCTCACTGTTGCTGAGGGAATTATCTCTCTTGGATTGCAGGAAATCCATCTGAAAGGTTATATTCACCTCAGAAGGGTGATTTCTTCTGTCTGTAAAAATAGACACACATCTGGCTCTCGAGTTCTTTTAAAACACTATTTAGGGAATAGGGAGTTAGGAGATCGGCTCTTCCTTCTCAAACATTTGTCAAAGAGACACATAAGAGAACGTTTTGATTGCAGAATGTTCTGTTGTGTCTAGTCTAGTATTGCCACGATTGGAAAATCATCATCATCATCGTCATCATCACCACGACCTTCATCATCAGTCACAGTTAAAGGGAAGAAAAAATATTCTAGAATTTAAAAGCATGACAATAGGATGGCGGTATTGATGGTATGACATGCGGCTAAAGTGCAAGTTTAAACGGTTTAAAACCGAACGATACAAACAAGCAAAACACCTGATCTTTTCCCACATCCCCAAAAAACAAACCAACCAAAAAATTTGTGTAAAAATTTGAGTGTTTGTGCGGGAGGCAAGAGATGATGGCTTGTGGGGGGGTTTCGTGTTAGGTGGGACAGGGAGAACTCAGGTGGTATAATCCACAGTGGCTTGCCTGGGTCGTATGCCGGACCTCAATGGAAATCTATATCACTCCTCAAGCAAGGGCTATCACACACACACACACACACACACACACACACACACACACACACACACGTGCGCGTGCGCACGCGCAGTGTGCATGGGTCATCTGCTGACTGCTTGGGTCAGTCAGATTCCTGGAGCCACATTGTAAGCCCTTTGGCATATGTGCCCCATCTCTCTATGTGTTCCAATCACGGTGGTCTGACCCCTGCCTGCTACTCTGGTGCCACTCATAACTGTGATTTCTGGAGGGGAAACCCATCGCAGCAAGTCACGATCAGTTTGGTGGCAATTCTGTCTTTCTGTTCTCAACTCCACCGATTAATTGATTCCCATTTGAGTGGCTTAGCTAGTGACTGAGAATCGTCAACAGACAGGCCGACAGACAGGCAGACAGGCAGATACACAGACAGACAGATGCTTGGGAAGAGTTGCACCTGGTTGATTTCAAAGACAGTCCAATGAGCCACAACACAAGAAATCATACGAGCTTCTAGTGAAAGCCAGCGGGTGAATGGGCAACCCAGAGGAGTGAGTGGGTCGTGAGAGCACATCAGAATACACTCAGCTTATTGGGCATCAAACCACCAGCAGGGAAGGATGATCAATCCTTACCACACCCAGGACCTCGAAGTGAGAATGTTTTTGGGGAATTCCCAATGTTTGCAGTCCTCAGGCTGGGGTGTTCCTAGCTACTGTTTATTTCATAATTGGGCAATGTATGTGTGAGAGAGAGAGCGTGGCGGGAGATGTGGATGTATTAGGCCATAAGCTGGTCCATGTGTTTCTTGGTGTGTGACTAGTCCCCTTTGCCTCTGTTTACCTTGTAACAAAAAGCTTTGTGAGATAACTCATTTCTTTATGACCTTGCAGCTAAAAGCAGTGTGAGATAACTCAGTTATTTATGACCTCTTAAGATTCTTTTGAACCTTGCATGTCCTTGTGCTTATCTTATAATATAGTGGTGTTATTATTCAAATGTTTAGAAAGTGTGACTCGTTCAGTAACATTTGCATAGATAAGAGGTTAGGGATGTTTTTCAAAGCAAGTTCTCTGATGTTCGTTTTGTAACCATTCCCTTGTTAGAAGAGTGTAAAAACCAAGGTTTGAACATACGTCAGTCCATCAGACTGTTGTCCTCCCAATCCCATGCTTTCTATATGGCTCTTTCTTTTATTCTTTCATCTGCACGCATCATTTCAGACGCGGCTTGATGGGGGATAGCTGGTCTAATCCCCCGCATTTTGGCGCCCAACAGGGGGCTTTGAAAACTGAGCATCCCGTGACAGAAACCACTGAATAGCAAGGCCGTGAATCTTTACAGTGAAAATTAGGGTAAGTGGTGAAACGTTGGGAGTAACAAATAATGGGACAGACTTCTAGTAAATGTATGTATGTAAATATGCTTCCAAATATGTTAAGAGCTAGAGGAGCAAAAGTAACCAACCATAGATTAGAAGAGCTTTTTGATTTTGTGGTTAGTGTATGTCACCTCCTGCTGCTGACCTGCAGGGTACTGATCTACTTCAGCTTAGACCAAATTATGGTCTAATACTGAGAGCCTCGTGCATTGGAGCAAACATTGTGGCAAACAGTGAGGAAAGATGGACCCCGCGGGTTGGAGGGCACTCAGAATGGGACTGATGCCACAGTACAGCTGCAGCTAGGTCCACGGGTCCCTCAAGGTGGGTCACGGCGTCGGCGAGTGAGAGGCAGAAACCACACGACTCAAAGGTTGCATGTGATTGTTCCAATTTTATTCATGCAAAGTTTCAACTTATATATTCTTTTCCTAAGCTTAAATCTTATGGCTTGAGGTCATACTTGAGGAAATTCTCAAGACCATGACCAGTTACATAATCACATTTCTTTACTCTCCATCAGATACTCTGCATGATTCCTGGTTAAAATTTAGTACATCTTGAAACGAAAACTGTCTCAAACACAAGTGTGATAAACATAAACCTTCTAACAATAAGTGAGCACACTTTATCACACTAGGGCATATTGTTCGAACTATGAAATCAATAAAGCATTAATGCATTTCATTATCAAACACAAAAATTACTTGACAGACTTTGGCTGTTCCTTCTTCAGGTGTTCCTCTAGGGCTTTCATTTATTGTTTTCTTTCCCACTAAGTTTCCATAAATCAAACTCCCAATGGTCTTTCTGTACCAAGGCATGAGTTGCCTCAAATAGGCAGCTTTGCTTCAGTGGAAGTCAAGTTGCCCTACAATAGGTAGCTTTACTTCATTGGACTTCGACCACCACGGGGGCTTCAGCGCCTTGCAATGAAGATCAGGGAGTCTTGCAAGCAAGGACAGGGCCCGTGGCCAACTGACATCTCGTGAGTAACTCCAATCATTTCTCACTTGGGGAGGGTCCGTGGGAACTTTCGTCAGCGTGGGTGACCTGCTGAGTAGCTTGACTTGTCCTCTCATTCCGCTGTTGCTGCTCAGTTTGTAGTATCAGCACGTCCATCCGAACATAGGTCTTGGCAGTGTTTTGGTAAACCTCCTCAGCCAGCGTGTCCTTGGGTGAAGCCCTCCCGGTGCATGATGCAACTATCCTTTTCGGGCACGCTTGTGTGCGCGCATACACACACACACACACACACACACACACTCACTCACTCAGACAGTCAGGATTTGTGCACTTCTGAAACGCGCAACCCCCCGGGTTTTTAAATAATACTTCGAAATATAAACAGTTTAAATTTAAAAATAAAAGGGATACATTTTTACCTTTTAAATTGGAAGGGATTTCTTTGAGAAATGAAACCGGAAACCAGAACTATGCAGAAGGAGGGGGAGGTGAATGCTCTTTGGTGCTCCCCAGACAGTTGCAAACACGTGCCTCTTCCCTATTGGCTGTGCTCATTCCTGTGGCCAATCACATCTTGTATATCGAATGAGGTGCTCGAAGGGAATGGTATTTAAGAGCGGCGGCTGGCCCTCTCCTCCGGAGAGCTCAAGTTCCGCTGGCCTGTCGGAGCCCACAGCCCTCTCTTCTCCCCTAAAACTGCTCCTCCTTCCGCAGCATGGCTTCGAAAGACCCTCCTGCTCATTCTAAGCGAACCCAAGACCGAAGAAAGAGGACTGTCTGGAACGCTTCTCAATCTGACATCTTACAAGCCTCATTTGCTCGAGACCCGTATCCAGGCTTCACGGCCAGAGAAGAACTTGCCAGAGCCATCGGCGTGGCAGAGGACAGAATCTTCCTGTGGTTCAAAAACTGCAGAAGTCGACAGCTCAGGAGGAGCCGACTGAGCTTCGTGCCCCCTCCGGGACAGCCGTGCCCCGTGCCGCCTCGCACCACCTCTCCAGCCAGGGCGCCGACGGCAGACAGACGCAAGAGGACTGTCATCAGCAAAGATCAAAGCGCCCACCTGGTGCAAGCGTTTGAGAAGCAGCCATTCCCCGGCGTGAAAGCCAGGCAAGAACTGGCACGCCAGACAGGCCTTCCGGAAGCTCGGATTGACACGTGGTTCCAGAACCGAAGGGCTCGACACCCACATCACGCCAGGGTGCAGCTGGATCACCGCGGGCTCCAGCAATGCAGCTCCAGCCCGGTCTTCCCATGTCCACTTCTGCAGCCACCTGAGCAAAGCACACCCATAGATGCCCAGAGACCGCCCTCCCTGGGTTTCGTAGGCGGCGGCGGAGGTGATGGAGACAGCAATCCCTTAGCTTGCGTCATGGGAGGCCTAGCCTCTGTGGGCCCGGTGACCCATCAGGGGCAAATGCCACAGCAGTTCACTCAGGCGGGAAGGCCTCCGGAGACAAGGACACTCTACTTGGACCCTTCCAGCTGCGGAAACCAAGGTCCCGAACAACAGGACATTCTTTCGGACGCCGGGCAGTGGAAAGGCACTTCATTGTGGGAGCATCCAAACCTGTTCTGGCAAAGACCGGCTCCTGCACACACACCAGCCCCAGTGGGATGGGGGCCTGGCCTGGCCGTGAGCGTGAGTGCCCAGCGGCAGCTGACTGGGCACAACCAGCAGGCAACACTGCTGCAGGAAAACCCTCCTCTGCTTGCCCAAGCCTCTCCACAAGGCACCAGCTTCTTGGACCAACTCCTCGACGACCTGGAAATTCAGCAGAATGCCCAGCCCTTGGTGAATCAACAGGAAGCAGGCCTGCAATGTGAGCCACCACTGCAATTCCCTATCAGCGAGGAGCTCTATCAGGAGTACCTAAGAGACTTTTAAAATGCCCCGAATGCCCGGGAGACTCACTAAAACCCTCTGAAAAGCACCAATCATACCTTATAAGTTAAAAAAAAAAAGAAAACACGAAGCGGATTTAAAACCACCTTAAATGCCCCACAAATCAGTAAGAAACAACAGCAACACAATGATACCCTAAAAAAGGCACCCTTAAGGAGTAGATATCTATGTATATTTATATAATATATAAGTGATTCTATGTAAACGATTAATATATAATATGTACACTATTTATACATCATAGATCATTTTTTACATATAGTACATATAAAAACTGAAACCCCTCCAAAACCATTCATAAACCATGGAATACATTTAAAAAGACCCAAAGGGACCAAAGAAGCCCTTTAGGACCCCTTGGAGATCATTCGTAATTTCCTCCCCGCAAGAGAGTAAAACCCTACATAGAGTTGATCAGGTGTCCAGTGAGCTTCTTCATGTCCCCGGCCCCACCAATTGAGGTCATCGAGCTGCAAGCTGATTAACAGGCTAAATGCCACCCCTTCACTCTCAAGAGCCTCAAGTTGAGAGCACATCATGTATCTCTTGCAGCACACGTGTGGCAGGAAAGCCCACCCCTAACTGGATGGGAGGGCTCTAGAGTCAAGATTGACAAGCTAAGCTTGGTCTCTGAGCCTGCTTGACCTTAGGTGTCTTTGAATTCTTCTCCAGGGCATAATCTATGGGCCTTATGGGAAGGGTGTGGAGTCTTCTTCGGGTGGGGCAGGAAACGGGTCTCAATGCTTTTGATAGCTGACAACACTCAGGAATGTAGCCTTCAAGAAGTTGCCCTGGGAATTCATGTAGCAGCATAGCAACCCTGTGCAGTGAAGTGCCTTAAGACTGGCATTGTTATGGTGCGTGGTGGTGGTGGTGGCGGGGACACGGTCAGGAGCGACTTTGACTTCGGAGACCGTGAGTGGGATACACCTCCAACCCAGGAAAGTGAAGGTCCCCTCCAGGGGAGCCCCAGCCTCCCAGACTACTTAACGGATGAACACTGACAGTTGGTTCTCACACACGGTCTTGCGGGTTGTGTTTCACACACTCTGGTGACTATGAAATGCCCAGATCTATGCTTGAGTCTCCGTGTGAATGAATGGATTCCATTTGAGCTTCCATTCTGAGCACTGCGTGGACGGTGGAAGACCAACAAGCACTTTTCAGTGGATTTGCCTCTGTGGCTCTGACGACTGGATAAGGGGGTAGATTGGCAAAGGTCTAAAGCTTTGCCCAGATAGAAGGCAGTCTGTGTGTGTGTGTGACTGATTGCAAACACTTCCTCCCTCACCACCCGGCCAGGGAGGAGCATTCTGGTCTGCAGCTCCTTGCCCAGGGTGAACATACCCCCGAGGTAAATCGGGCTGGAGTGTGGGTGGCTGTATAATACCAGCACCACTTGATCAGGGGTCAGGACGACCTAGAACCAAGCTCTGCAATATTGGCAATCCTGTTACAGCACCACTATCACCACCACCACCATGGCCAACCGCACCCCAACCCCCACCCAGGATGTTGAGGGAACATTCTGTTATGCTACCACCACTGGTCACCCACTGTTGGTATTGAGCCAAGCCTATAAAACACAGGGACATCGCATGTCTCTGTCGTGTTGTTTAGATTTTCATATTCACCACAATCAATAGTCAGACGTGTATAGAGGATATGAAGGTCAAAACACACACTTCTGTCCTTCCCACCCGATTCACACAGGCACCCTGCTTTTGGTGAAAACAGATAGCTCATGGAGAGAAAGACAGACAGATAAGTAAGTAGACTGTTAGAAAGGTAGACACAGCTATAAGATGATAGATAGATAGATAGATAGATAGATAGATAGATAGATAGATAGATTGACGATACATAACATCACCAAGAAGGCCTTCAACAGGCTCTCAGAGGAAAGCTTCACACTGTCTGTGAAGCCTTACTTTGGCAAGTAGGCCAATAGTAACCTAAGAGGGGAGTTTCATCAGGTCACAGCTTGATTCGAGTGCTAGGAGAGAAAAGTCTTTTCAAGTCCCTTCCCTTCTGGCTTCCTCCCTGGTGATGGGAGCGTTGAGCTGCTGCCCTGGCCTGTGCTGCACTACCTGTGGCTCAAGCCAAACCACTGATCGGTTAGGTTTTGAGGTTTTTTGGAGACCTTTGTCGCCACACTGCAGCTGTGTGCATCCCTTGAGCTTGTGGCTGGTGTATATTGCCTGCTGCCCCGCTCCCCACCTCTGAACCCTCTTGCCCTCCCGCCAAGCGCGTCCTGCAAGGCTCCACCTGGTGACCCAGTGCCTCCTTGGCCAAGAGATCGGGCTGGCCTTGCGCGGGGAGGCATGCACCCCGGTTGGCCTTTCTCACCTCCAAGTGACAGCGCGTGGCAGAAGCACAGAGGTCAGCAGACCGCATACTGTCTTTCCCTCTTGGCCGACTTAGAGGGACGTAGGCGCGCCTGTCTCACTCTCGCTGGGTTGACCAGAGAGGACCAGGACCGCGGAGAGCAGCGAGGGAAAGGATAAGAGAAGAGTAGAGAAGAGAAGAGAAACAGAGTGGAGTAGCATATGGGGGCGGCCGGGATATGAGAGTTAGTTAGAGCAACAGCCACAGAGAAGGGATCTTGTCATCCACCTGGTCACAGCTAGGGGGAACCGGAGGGAGTCCAATTCAGGTGACCCTTAGACCATAAGCGCATGTGCGCTATAGCACTCACATTGGAAAACCCCTCCCTCCTACACTCAGCCACTTTGACCCTTTCCTCTCAGAGACTAGAGAAGGCCCTCCTGTGTTAGGTTTCTCTGTTTCTGTCTCTCTCTCATGTACCCATCCATCCACCCATCCACCCATCCACCCATCCATCCATACAATCATCCATCATCTGTTATCACAAAGGAAGAAGGCCTGCGCGCCAAGATGTGGGTGGGAAGGGAGGCTGTATGTTTGAACCTTCATCCCCATATCCCCATATATACGATGGCAGTGAATAATAGAACCAAAACGTGACAAAAACAATGCGATGCTTCTCTACGTTAGATGGGATTTATATGCTTCAGGGGGCACCTGGTGTTGGTGAGTTAGTACATTGTGGTCAGACTGGGGCAGAAGTGGGTTCGGACTAGGTGGCGGAAAGAGGTAATGGTGGTTCTCCTGCTGCTGTGCCTGCATGATTGCATTGACTGAAGCGTGGTCATGACACTCCTAAAACTTGACCAGGTGTGCCTGGTACTGTACACACACACACACACACACACACACACACAGACACATAACCAGCCATCCACCGAAGCACACACATACCGGGTTCCTAAAATGTTTGCCAAATCCTCCCTCACCCCTTCTAAGCACTCAGGTCCCAACCCACTCAACTCATAAAGCAGTGGGACCTCTGGTCTCATCAGAAAAACTGCTGGAGATTCGCAAGGGAGGGTCCAGAGTCTGAGCTGCTTTTCGACTGAATCCCAGTGCTGGCGGTTGGAGGCTCCGCCAGGTGGCAGGCCTTCGGAATTAAGGGTGGGCCAGTGGGACCAGGCCACACTCCTGTGGACCACTCAAGCCTCCCTCTTCCTTGACTTTGCAGGTGGAGAGATTGGAGTTCCCCTAGGGCTCTTCTCCATGGATCGCTGCCTCCTCCCACTCCCTTCCCATCCCAGCCCATCCTGGGTGTCCCCGAAACAAGCAATGTCTAGTTCGCTTGCCCAAGGTAGTGTCAAAGTCCAACTTCAGATCAACAACAGAATAAAACAAAACAAAACACAAACCGGTCACCCTGACAGCAATGACCATGCCTCTCTAGCCAGAGACCAGGTTATTGAGATGCTAAAACGGCCGGCTTCATATGGTAATCAAGGCCAGGCCTTCCTTTTGATCCTTTTCAGGTGAAAAGGTGCCACAGGAGGTGTCTTTCTGCTTAAGTTGGAGGGGTTATTGATTGGGCAATATGTTGGAGGTAGTGCTGGCCCAGAAAGAGACACGCACCCACCCCCCATTTCACAAATTGAAATCTACTTTATAGATAGATTACCAATTATTAACGAAGTGGTTGATGGGCCATGGCTGGGGTGGGGGTGGGGGGGATGCGGCTGGGTGTGCAGGCAGGCTAAAACACCTTAGTAGTTGATAAATAACATGTTGAATTTGGCTTCTGTCATTTTGGCTGAGGCTTGACCAAGGCGCACACACAAAAACACCCACACGTCGACCAGTTTTGAAATAAACAGTGGCAAGGTACATCTCAGCCTGAGGACCGCAAACATTGGGAATTCCCCCAGAACCTTCCCACTTCAGGGAACTGCATGTGGCAAAGATTGACCATCCTTCTCTGCTGGTGCTTTGATTCCTAATAAACTGAGTGTGTTCTGCTGTGCTCTCGGGACCCACTGACTCTTACAGTTTGCCCATTCACCTGCTGGCTTTCACTTAAAGCACATTTGATTGATTGCAGTGTGGCTCTTTGGGTTGTCTTGGAAGCCAACTGGGTACAACTCTTCCCAAGGAGCTTTCTGTCTGTCTGTCTGCCTGTCTTTTGAAGAATCCTCAGGCACAAGCTAGGCCACTCAAATGGGAATCAATCAATTGGTGGAGAGAGAGCAAGGGACAGAATTGCCACCAAACTGATCGTGACTGGCGGCAGGTTTCCTCCAGAGAGAACACAGATTGGAGGGGACCGGAGAAGCGGATAGGGGTCTGAGCACCATAGTTGGAAGACATAGCGAGACGGGGTGCATATGCAGAAGAGCTTACAATGTCGCTCCAAGGACCTCTGAATGACCCAAGCAGTCAGGAGATGATGCATGGCCACCGTGTGTGTGTTTGTGTGTGTGCGATAGCCCTTCCTTGAGGATTGATGGTCGATTTCTATTGAGGGCAGGCAGACCACACTGGCAAGCCAGTAAGGACTATGCCACAGGGTTCTCCCTATCCTCCCTAACACCCACCAGGCCACCTGTCACCCGCCCCCACTGCAATCCAATCCAATTCTTACTCAAACTTTTTCGTTGGCTTGTTTGTTGGGGGTGGGTGGGGAAGATCATGTGTTTGTTTTCTTTTTGAAACCCTTTTAAACTTGTACTTTAGCCGCATGTCATACCATCAATAAGCGCCATCCTATTTGATTCCATACAATTTTCCTCTTTCCTGTAGCTGTGATATTGATAGTGGTGGTGATGATGATGATCATGGTGATGCTTTTCTCATGGTGGCAATACTAGACTAGACACAACAGAACATTCTGCAATCACAACTTCCTTTTCTGTGTCCCTTTGCCAAACTCTTGAGATGGAGGAGCCGAGATCATAACTCCATACTCCCTAAAAGTAGTTTGGAAAGTGTTTGAGAGCCAGACGTATGTCCATTTTTACAGACAGATGAAATCACCATTCTCAGATAAATCTCCTTTCAGATGGCTTTCCAGGAATCCAGGAGAGATAATCCCTTCAGGACCAGTGATGATACCAGGAGGTGGAGGGAGGGTGGGGTGGAAAGGTGGAGTCTATTTACAAGGATCTACATAGAACCTCCTCCATGGGGGGATGGGCTACAGAAAAGTGGGTGAAGGGAGACATCGGACAGTGTAAGATATAACAAAATACTAATAATTTATCAATTATCAAGGGTTCATGAGGGAGGTGGGAGGGGGAAATGATGAGCTGATACCAAAGCTTCAGGCAGAAACCAAATGTTTTGAGAATGATGATGGCAACACATGTACAAATGTGCTTGACACAATGGATGGATGGACGGTTGGATGGATGGATGGATTTAATCTGTCTGTAAAAATAGATACACTTTTGCTCTTGAGAACTATTAAAACTGTTTTTACAGAGCAGGGTGTTGTGAGATCAGCTCTTCCTTCTGAAAAGTTTGCCAAAGAGACACAGAAAAGAAAATCATCATCATCACCACCACCATCATCATCAATCCCAGCTGCAGGGAAGAAGGAAAGGTTCTAGAAACTAATAGGATGACAAGAGGATGGCTGTAATGATGGTATGACATGTGGCTAATACGCAAGTTTAAACGGTTTAAAAAAAAATAAAACAAAACACCCGATTTGCCTCCACAAACCTAACCAATACGCCAACCAAAAAGGTAGTGCAAGAATTGGATTGCATTGTGGGAGTGGCAGGGCATAGGCGGGCAGATGGGTGTTAAGTAGGATAGGGAGAACCCAGGAGGCATAGTCCTCAGGGGCTTTCATGGGCAAAAAATGCCAGGCAAAATTTTTATTCCAAATGACAGTAAAAGGGCAGGCAGGGCACTGGAGACTGATCTAGGGATAAATCTGAGGTGGTTTGCTTTGATACAATATAATCCTCACAGGTTACATTCTACCACTGTATGTGTGAGTGTATGTCCCTTTTAGACATGCAATTTTGAATTTCCCGCCCAGGCGGCCCCCATTTGGTGACACTGCAGGCAGAGAACAATGCTGGACCTAGGAGCAAAGAATGGACTTCTCTGCAGTGCAACTCCAAAAGTGTCTCAGGATTACTGCTTCTGACAGTTAACATTTACCCCAAACGACCCTCAAGATTACCGCCAGGGAACTTAACCAAATAACTCAATCACGAAAATGATGGCAATGGGTTTCAAAAAGAAAAGGAAAAGGAAAAAAAAAACTCTGATCAGATTCAGCAAGGTGGCAGGACAAGCAAAATCCAAGGAAGGCAGCCCTCACAAAAAAGTTCCTTCAGCCCTGGGAAGTGAGCAGAAAAGGTCAGGACACCTGGAAGACCTCCGGCAGATAAGAGAACATCCAAGTCTAAAGGAAAGCCATCTTTAAAAAAAAATTGTTATTGGAAGCTCGTACAACTCTTATCAAAATCCATCCATCCATCAAATGTGTCAAGCACATTTATACCAGTGTTGCCATCATCATTCTCAAAATATTTGCTTTCTGCTTGAGCCTTTGCTATCAGCTCCTCATTTTCCCCCTCCCTCCCCGCTCCCCCCTACCTCATGAACCCTTGATATTTAAAAATTATTAGTATTTTGTTATAACTTACACTGTCCAATGTCTCTTTTCACCCTTTTTTTCTTCTTCATCTCCCCAGAAAGGAGATTCTAAGTAGATACTTGTAAATTGGTTCCTGTTTTCCACCTCGCCCTTCCTCTACCCTTCTGGTATCCTCACTGTTGCTGAGGGAATTATCTCTCTTGGATTGCAGGAAATCCATCTGAAAGGTTATATTCACCTGAGAAGGGTGATTTCTTCTGTCTGTAAAAATAGACACACATCTGGCTCTCGAGTTCTTTTAAAACACTATTTAGGGAATAGGGAGTTAGGAGATCGGCTCTTCCGTCTCAAACGTTTGTCAAAGAGACACATAAGAGAACGTTTTGATTGCAGAATGTTCTGTTGTGTCTAGTCTAGTATTGCCACGATTGGAAAATCATCATCATCATCGTCATCATCACCACGACCTTCATCATCAGTCACAGTTAAAGGGAAGAAAAAATATTCTAGAATTTAAAAGCATGACAATAGGATGGCGGTATTGATGGTATGACATGTGGCTAAAGTGCAAGTTTAAACGGTTTAAAACCGAACGATACAAACAAGCAAAACACCTGATCTTTTCCCACATCCCCAAAAAACAAACCAACCAAAAAATTTGTGTAAGAATTTGAGTGTTTGTGCGGGAGGCAAGAGATGATGGCTTGTGGGGGGGTTTCGTGTTAGGTGGGACAGGGAGAACTCAGGTGGTATAATCCACAGTGGCTTGCCTGGGTCGTATGCCGGACCTCAATGGAAATCTATATCACTCCTCAAGCAAGGGCTATCACACACACACACACACACACACACACACACACACACACACTCACACATGTGCGCGTGCGCACGCGCAGTGTGCATGGGTCATCTGCTGACTGCTTGGGTCAGTCAGATTCCTGGAGCCACATTGTAAGCCCTTTGGCATATGTGCCCCATCTCTCTATGTGTTCCAATCACGGTGGTCTGACCCCTGCCTGCTACTCTGGTGCCACTCATAACTGTGATTTCTGGAGAGGAAACCCATCGCAGCCAGTCACGATCAGTTTGGTGGCAATTCTGTCTTTTTGTTCTCAACTCCACCGATTAATTGATTCCCATTTGAGCGGCCTAGCTAGTGACTGAGAATCGTCAACAGACAGGCCGACAGACAGGCAGACAGGCAGATACAGAGACGGACAGATGCTTGGGAAGAGTTGCACCTGGTTGATTTCAAAGACAGTCCAATGAGCCACAACACAAGAAATCATACGAGCTTCTAGTGAAAGCCAGCGGGTGAATGGGCAACCCAGAGGAGTGAGTGGGTCGCGAGAGCACATCAGAATACACTCAGCTTATTGGGCATCAAACCACCAGCAGGGAAGGATGATCAATCCTTACCACACCCAGGACCTCGAAGTGAGAATGTTTTGGGGGAATTCCCAATGTTTGCAGTCCTCAGGCTGGGGTGTTCCTAGCTACTGTTTATTTCATAATTGGTCAATGTATGTGTGAGAGAGAGAGCGTGGCGGGAGATGTGGATGTACTAGGCCATAAGCTGGTCCATGTGTTTCTTGGTGTGTGACTAGTCCCCTTTGCCTCTGTTTACCTTGTAACAAAAAGCGTTGTGAGATAACTCAATTCTTTATGACCTTGCAGCTAAAAGCAGTGTGAGATAACTCAGTTATTTATGACCTCTTGAGATTCTTTTGAACCTTGCATGTCCTTGTGCTTATCTTAGAATATAGTGCTGTTATTATTCAAATGTTTAGAAAGTGTGACTCCTTCAGTAACATTTGCATAGATAAGAGGTTAGGGATGTTTTTCAAAGCAAGTTCTCTGATGTTCGTTTTGTAACCATTCCCTTGTTAGAAGAGTGTAAAAACCAAGGTTTGAACATACTTCAGTCCATCAGACTGTTGTCCTCCCAATCCCATGCTTTCTATATGGCTCTTTCTTTTATTCTTTCATCTGCACGCATCATTTCAGACGCGGTTTGATGGGGGATAGCTGGTCTAATCACCCGCATTTTTGGCGCCCAACAGGGGGCTTTGAAAACTGAGCATCCCGTGACAGAAACCACTGAATAGCAAGGCCGTGAATCTTTACAGTGAAAATTAGGGTAAGTGGTGAAACGTTGGGAGTAACAAATAATGGGACAGACTTCTAGTAAATGTATGTATGTAAATATGCTTCCAAATATGTTAAGAGCTAGAGGAGCAAAAGTAACCAACCAAAGATTAGAAGAGCTTTTTGATTTTGTGGTTAGGGTATGTCACCTCCTGCTGCTGACCTGCAGGGTACTGATCTGCTTCAGCTTAGACCAAATTATGGTCTAATACTGAGAGCCTCGTGCATTGGAGCAAACATTGTGGCAAACAGTGAGGGAAGATGGACCCCGCGGGTTGGAGGGCACTCAGAATGGGACTGATGCCACAGTACAGCTGCAGCTAGGTCCACGGGTCCCTCAAGGTGGGTCACGGCGTCGGCGAGTGAGAGGCAGAAACCACACGACTCAAAGGTTGCATGTGATTGTTCCAATTTTATTCATGCAAAGCTTCAACTTATATATTATTTTCCTAAGCTTAAATCTTATGGCTTGAGGTCATACTTGAGGAAATTCTCAAGACCATGACCAGTTACATAATCACATTTCTTTACTCTCCATCAGATACACTGCATGATTCCTGGTTAAAATTTAGTACATCTTGAAACGAAAACTGTCTCAAACACAAGTGTGATAAACATAAACCTTCTAACAATAAGTGAGCACACTTTATCACACTAGGGCATATTGTTCGAACTATGAAATCAATAAAGCATTAATGCATTTCATTATCAAACACAAAAATTACTTGACAGACTTTGGCTGTTCCTTCTTCAGGTGTTCCTCTAGGGCTTTCATTTATTGTTTTCTTTCCCACTAAGTTCCCATAAATCAAACTCCCACTGGTCTTTCTGTACCAAGGCATGAGTTGCCTCAAATAGGCAGCTTTGCTTCAGTGGAAGTCAAGTTGCCCTACAATAGGTAGCTTTACTTCATTGGACTTCGACCACCACGGGGGCTTCAGCGCCTTGCAATGAAGATCAGGGAGTCTTGCAAGCAAGGACAGGGCCCGTGGCCAACTGACATCTCGTGAGTAACTCCAATCATTTCTCACTTGGGGAGGGTCCGTGGGAACTTTCGTCAGCGTGGGTGTCCTGCTGAGTAGCTTGACTTGTCCTCTCATTCCGCTGTTGCTTCTCAGTTTGTAGTATCAGCACGTCCATCCGAACATAGGTTTTGGCAGTGTTTTGGTAAACCTCCTCAGCCAGCGTGTCCTTGGGTGAAGCCCTGCTGGTGCATGATGCAACTATCCTTTTCGGGCACGCTTGTGTGCGCGCATACACACACACACACACACACACACACACACACACTCACTCACTCAGATAGTCAGGATTTGTGCACTTCTGAAACGTGCAACCCCCCGGGTTTTTAAATAATACTTCGAAATATAAACAGTTTTAATTTAAAAATAAAAGGGATACATTTTTACCTTTTAAATTGGAAGGGATTTCTTTGAGAAATGAAACCGGAAACCAGAACTATGCAGAAGGAGGGGGAGGTGAATGCTCTTTGGTGCTCCCCAGACAGTTGCAAACACGTGCCTCTTCCCTATTGGCTGTGCTCATTCTTGTCGCCAATCACATCTTGTATATCGAATGAGGTGCTCGAAGGGAATGGTATTTAAGAGCGGCGGCTGGCCCTCTCCTCCGGAGAGCTCAAGTTCCGCTGGCCTGTCGGAGCCCACAGCCCTCTCTTCTCCCCCGAAACTGCTTCTCCTTCCGCAGCATGGCTTCGAAAGACCCTCCTGCTCGTTCTAAGCGAACCCAAGACCGAAGAAAGAGGACTGTCTGGAACGCTTCTCAATCTGACATCTTACAAGCCTCATTTGCTCGAGACCCGTATCCAGGCTTCACAGCCAGAGAAGAACTTGCCAGAGCCATCGGCGTGGCAGAGGACAGAATCTTCCTGTGGTTCAAAAACCGCAGAAGTCGACAGCTCAGGAGGAGCCGACTGAGCTCCGTGGCCCCTCCGGGACAGCCGTGCCCCGTGCTGCCTCGCACCACCTCTCCAGCCAGGGCGCCGACGGCAGACAGACGCAAGAGGACTGTCATCAGCAAAGATCAAAGCGCCCACCTGGTGCAAGCGTTTGAGAAGCAGCCATTCCCCGGCGTGAAAGCCAGGCAAGAACTGGCACGCCAGACAGGCCTTCCGGAAGCTCGGATTGACACGTGGTTCCAGAACCGAAGGGCTCGACACTCACATCACGCCAGGGTAGAGCTGGATCACCACGGGCTCCAGCAATGCAGCTCCAGCCCGGTCTTCCCATGTCCGCTTCTGCAGCCACCTGAGCAAAGCACACCCATAGATGCCCAGAGACCACCCTCCCTGGGCTTCGTAGGCGGCGGCGGAGGTGATGGAGACAGCAATCCGTTAGCTTGCGTCATGGGAGGCCAAGCCTCTGTGGGCCCGGTGACCCATCAGGGACAAATGCCACAGGAGTTCACCCAGGCGGGAAGGCCTCCGGAGACAAGGACACTCTACTTGGACCTTTCCAGCTGCGGAAACCAAGGTCCCGAACAACAGGACATTCTTTCGGACGCCGGGCAGTGGAAAGGCACTTCATTGTGGGAGCATCCAAACCTGTTCTGGCAGAGACCGGCTCCTGCACACACACCAGCCCCAGTGGGATGGGGGCCTGGCCTGGCCGTGAGCGTGAGTTCCCAGCGGCAGCTGACTGGGCACAACCAGCAGGCAACACTGCTGCAGGAAAACCCTCCTCTGCTTGCCCAAGCCTCTCCACAAGGCACCAGCTTCTTGGACCAACTCCTCGACGACCTGGAAATTCAGCAGAATGCCCAACCCTTGGTGAATCAACAGGAAGCAGGCCTGCAATGTGAGCCACCACTTCAATTCCCTATCAGCGAGGAGCTCTATCAGGAGTACCTAAGAGACTTTTAAAACGCCCCGAATGCCCGAGAGACTCACTAAAACCCTCTGAAAAGCACCAATCATACCTTATACGTTAAAAAAAAGAAAACACGAAGCAGATTTAAAACCACCTTAAATGCCCCATAAATCAGTAAGAAACAACAGCAACACAATGATACCCTAAAAAAGGCACCCTTAAGGAGTAGATATCTATGTATATTTATATAATATATAAGTGATTCTATGTAAACGATTAATATATAATATGTACACTATTTATACATCATAGATCATTTTTTTTCATATAGTACATATAAAAACTGAAACTCCTCCAAAACCATTCATAAACCATGGAATACATTTAAAAAGACCCAAAGGGACCAAAGAAGCCCTTTAGGACCCCTTGGAGATCATTCGTAATTTCCTCCCCGCAAGAGAGTAAAACCCTACATAGAGTTGATCAGGTGTCCAGTGAGCTTCTTCATGTCCCCGTCCCCACCAATTGAGGTCATCGAGCTGCAAGCTGATTAACAGGCTAAATGCCACCCCTTCACTCTCAAGAGCCTCAAGTTGAGAGCACATCATGTATCTCTTGCAGCACACGTGTGGCAGGAAAGCCCACCCCTAACTGGATGGGAGGGCTCTAGAGTCAAGATTGACAAGCTAAGCTTGATCTCTGAGCCTCCTTGACCTTAGGTGTCTTTGAATTCTTCTCCAGGGCATAATCTATGGGCCTTATGGGAAGGGTGTGGAGTCTTCTTCGGTTGGGGCAGGAAACGGGTCTCAATGCTTTTGATAGCTGACAACACTCAGGAATGTAGCCTTCAAGAAGTTGCCCTGGGAATTCATGTAGCAGCATAGCAACCCTGTGCAGTGAAGTGCCTTAAGACTGGCATTGTTATGGTGCGTGGTGGTGGTGGTGGCGGGGACACGGTCAGGAGCGACTTTGACTTCGGAGACCGTGAGTGGGATACACCTCCAACCCAGGAAAGTGAAGGTCCCCTCCAGGGGAGCCCCAGCCTCCCAGACTACTTAACGGATGAACACTGACAGTTGGTTCTCACACACGGTCTTGCGGGTTGTGTTTCACACACTCTGGTGACTATGAAATGCCCAGATCTATGCTTGAGTCTCCGTGTGAATGAATGGATTCCATTTGAGCTTCCATTCTGAGCACTGCGTGGACGGTGGAAGACCAACAAGCACTTTTCAGTGGATTTGCCTCTGTGGCTCTGACAACTGGATAAGGGGGTAGATTGGCAAAGGTCTAAAGCTTTGCCCAGATAGAAGGCAGTCTGTGTGTGTGTGTGTGACTGATTGCAAACACTTCCTCCCTCACCACCCGGCCAGGGAGGAGCATTCTGGTCTGCAGCTCCTTGCCCAGGGTGAACATACCCCCGAGGTAAATCGGGCTGGAGTGTGGGTGGCTGTATAATACCAGCACCACTTGGTCAGGGGTCAGGAGGACCTAGAACCAAGCTCTGCAATATCGGCAATCCTGTTACAGCACCACTATCACCACCACCACTATGGCCAACCGCACCCCAACCCCCACCCAGGATGTTGAGGGAACATTCTGTTATGCTACCACCACTGGTCACCCACTGTTGGTATTGAGCCAAGCCTATAAAACACAGGGACATCGCATGTCTCTGTCGTGTTGTTTAGATTTTCATATTCACCACAATCAATAGTCAGACGTGTATAGAGGATATGAAGGTCAAAACACACACTTCTGTCCTTCCCACCCGATTCACACAGGCACCCTGCTTTTGGTGAAAACAGATAGCTCATGGAGAGAAAGACAGACAGATAAGTAAGTAGACTGTTAGAAAGGTAGACACAGCTATAAGATGATAGATAGATAGATAGATAGATAGATAGATTGACGATACATAACATCACCAAGAAGGCCTTCAACAGGCTCTCAGAGGAAAGCTTCACACTGTCTGTGAAGCCTTACTTTGGCAAGTAGGCCAATAGTAACCTAAGAGGGAGTTTCATCAGGTCACAGCTTGATTCGAGTGCTAGGAGAGAAAAGTCTCTCCAAGTCCCTTCCCTTCTGGCTTCCTCCCTGGTGATGGGAGCGTTGAGCTGCTGCCCTGGCCTGTGCTGCACTACCTGTGGCTCAAGCCAAACCACTGATCGGTTAGGTTTTGAGGTTTTTTGGAGACCTTTGTCGCCACACTGCAGCTGTGTGCATCCCTTGAGCTTGTGGCTGGTGTATATTGCCTGCTGCCCCGCTCCCCACCTCTGAACCCTCTTGCCCTCCCGCCAAGCGCGTCCTGCAAGGCTCCACCTGGTGACCCAGTGCCTCCTTGGCCAAGAGATCGGGCTGGCCTTGCGCGGGAGGCATGCACCCCGGTTGGCCTTTCTCACCTCCAAGTGACAGCGCGTGCAGAAGCACAGAGGTCAGCAGACCGCATACTGTCTTTCCCTCTTGGCCGACTTAGAGGGACGTAGGCGCGCCTGGCTCCCTCTCGCTGGGTTGACCAGAGAGAACCAGGACCGCGGAGAGCAGCGAGGGAAAGGATAAGAGAAGAGTAGAGAAGAGAAGAGAAACAGAGTGGAGTAGCATATGGGGGCGGCCGGGATATGAGAGTTAGTTAGAGCAACAGCCACAGAGAAGGGATCTTGTCATCCACCTGGTCACAGCTAGGGGGAACCGGAGGGAGTCCAATTCAGGTGACCCTTAGACCATAAGCGCATGTGCGCTATAGCACTCACATTGGAAAACCCCTCCCTCCTACACTCAGCCACTTTGACCCTTTCCTCTCAGAGACTAGAGAAGGCCCTCCTGTGTTAGGTTTCTCTGTTTCTGTCTCTCTCTCATGTACCCATCCATCCACCCATCCACCCATCCACCCATCCATCCATACAATCATCCATCATCTGTTATCACAAAGGAAGAAGGCCTGCGCGCCAAGATGTGGGTGGGAAGGGAGGCTGTATATTTGAACCTTCATCCCCATATCCCCATATATACGATGGCAGTGAATAATAGAACCAAAACGTGACAAAAACAATGCGATGCTTCTCTACGTTAGATGGGATATATATGCTTCAGGGGGCACCTGGTGTTGGTGAGTTAGTACATTGTGGTCAGACTGGGGCAGAAGTGGGTTCGGACTAGGTGGCGGAAAGAGGTAATGGTGGTTCTCCTGCTGCTGTGCCTGCATGATTGCATTGACTGAAGCGTGGTCATGACACTCCTAAAACTTGACCAGGTGTGCCTGGTACTGTACACACACACACACACACACACACACACACACACACACACACACACACAGACACATAACCAGCCATCCACCGAAGCACACACATACCGGGTTCCTAAAATGTTTGCCAAATCCTCCCTCACCCCTTCTAAGCACTCAGGTCCCAACCCACTCAACTCATAAAGCAGTGGGACCTCTGGTCTCATCAGAAAAACTGCTGGAGATTCGCAAGGGAGGGTCCAGAGTCTGAGCTGCTTTTCGACTGAATCCCAGTGCTGGCGGTTGGAGGCTCCGCCAGGTGGCAGGCCTTCGGAATTAAGGGTGGGCCAGTGGGACCAGGCCACACTCCTGTGGACCACTCAAGCCTCCCTCTTCCTTGACTTTGCAGGTGGAGAGATTGGAGTTCCCCTAGGGCTCTTCTCCATGGATCGCTGCCTCCTCCCACTCCCTTCCCATCCCAGCCCATCCTGGGTGTCCCCGAAACAAGCAATGTCTAGTTCGCTTGCCCAAGGTAGTGTCAAAGTCCAACTTCAGATCAACAACAGAATAAAACAAAACAAAACACAAACCGGTCACCCTGACAGCAATGACCATGCCTCTCTAGCCAGAGACCAGGTTATTGAGATGCTAAAACGGCCGGCTTCATATGGTAATCAAGCCCAGGCCTTCCTTTTGATCCTTTTCAGGTGAAAAGGTGCCACAGGAGGTGTCTTTCTGCTTAAGTTGGAGGGGTTATTGATTGGGCAATATGTTGGAGGTAGTGCTGGCCCAGAAAGAGACACGCACCCACCCCCCATTTCACAAATTGAAATCTACTTTATAGATAGATTACCAATTATTAACGAAGTGGTTGATGGGCCATGGCTGGGGTGGGGGTGGGGGGGATGCGGCTGGGTGTGCAGGCAGGCTAAAACACCTTAGTAGTTGATAAATAACATGTTGAATTTGGCTTCTGTCATTTTGGCTGAGGCTTGACCAAGGCGCACACACAAAAACACCCACACGTCGACCAGTTTTGAAATAAACAGTGGCAAGGTACATTTCAGCCTGAGGACCGCAAACATTGGGAATTCCCCCAGAACCTTCCCACTTCAGGGAACTGCATGTGGCAAAGATTGACCATCCTTCTCTGCTGGTGCTTTGATTCCTAATAAACTGAGTGTGTTCTGCTGTGCTCTCGGGACCCACTGACTCTTACAGTTTGCCCATTCACCTGCTGGCTTTCACTTAAAGCACATTTGATTGATTGCAGTGTGGCTCTTTGGGTTGTCTTGGAAGCCAACTGGGTACAACTCTTCCCAAGGAGCTTTCTGTCTGTCTGTCTGCCTGTCTTTTGAAGAATCCTCAGGCACAAGCTAGGCCACTCAAATGGGAATCAATCAATTGGTGGAGAGAGAGCAAGGGACAGAATTGCCACCAAACTGATCGTGACTGGCGGCAGGTTTCCTCCAGAGAGAACACAGATTGGAGGGGACCGGAGAAGCGGATAGGGGTCTGAGCACCATAGTTGGAAGACATAGCGAGACGGGGTGCATATGCAGAAGAGCTTACAATGTCGCTCCAAGGACCTCTGAATGACCCAAGCAGTCAGGAGATGATGCATGGCCACCGTGTGTGTGTTTGTGTGTGTGCGATAGCCCTTCCTTGAGGATTGATGGTCGATTTCTATTGAGGGCAGGCAGACCACACTGGCAATCCAGTAAGGACTATGCCACAGGGTTCTCCCTATCCTCCCTAACACCCACCAGGCCACCTGTCACCCGCCCCCACTGCAATCCAATCCAATTCTTACTCAAACTTTTTCGTTGGCTTGTTTGTTGGGGGTGGGTGGGGAAGATCATGTGTTTGTTTTCTTTTTTAAACCCTTTTAAACTTGTACTTTAGCCGCATGTCATACCATCAATAAGCGCCATCCTATTTGATTCCATACAATTTTCTTCTTTCCTGTAGCTGTGATATTGATAGTGGTGGTGATGATGATGATCATGGTGATGCTTTTCTCATGGTGGCAATACTAGACTAGACACAACAGAACATTCTGCAATCACAACTTCCTTTTCTGTGTCCCTTTGCCAAACTCTTGAGATGGAGGAGCCGAGATCATAACTCCATACTCCCTAAAAGTAGTTTGGAAAGTGTTTGAGAGCCAGACGTATGTCCATTTTTACAGACAGATGAAATCACCATTCTCAGATAAATCTCCTTTCAGATGGCTTTCCAGGAATCCAGGAGAGATAATCCCTTCAGGACCAGTGGTGATACCAGGAGGTGGAGGGAGGGTGGGGTGGAAAGGTGGAGTCTATTTACAAGGATCTACATAGAACCTCCTCCATGGGGGGATGGGCTACAGAAAAGTGGGTGAAGGGAGACATCGGACAGTGTAAGATATAACAAAATACTAATAATTTATCAATTATCAAGGGTTCATGAGGGAGGTGGGAGGGGGAAATGATGAGCTGATACCAAAGCTTCAGGCAGAAACCAAATGTTTTGAGAATGATGATGGCAACACATGTACAAATGTGCTTGACACAATGGATGGATGGACGGTTGGATGGATGGATGGATTTAATCTGTCTGTAAAAATAGATACACTTTTGCTCTTGAGAACTATTAAAACTGTTTTTACAGAGCAGGGTGTTGTGAGATCAGCTCTTCCTTCTGAAAAGTTTGCCAAAGAGACACAGAAAAGAAAATCATCATCATCACCACCACCATCATCATCAATCCCAGCTGCAGGGAAGAAGGAAAGGTTCTAGAAACTAATAGGATGACAAGAGGATGGCTGTAATGATGGTATGACATGTGGCTAATACGCAAGTTTAAACGGTTTTAAAAAAAATAAAACAAAACACCCGATTTGCCTCCACAAACCTAACCAATACGCCAACCAAAAAGGTAGTGCAAGAATTGGATTGCATTGTGGGAGTGGCAGGGCATAGGCGGGCAGATGGGTGTTAAGTAGGATAGGGAGAACCCAGGAGGCATAGTCCTCAGGGGCTTTCATGGGCAAAAAATGCCAGGCAAAATTTTTATTCCAAATGACAGTAAAAGGGCAGGCAGGGCACTGGAGACTGATCTAGGGATAAATCTGAGGTGGTTTGCTTTGATACAATATAATCCTCACAGGTTACATTCTACCACTGTATGTGTGAGTGTATGTCCCTTTTAGACATGCAATTTTGAATTTCCCGCCCAGGCGGCCCCCATTTGGTGACACTGCAGGCAGAGAACAATGCTGGACCTAGGAGCAAAGAATGGACTTCTCTGCAGTGCAACTCCAAAAGTGTCTCAGGATTACTGCTTCTGACAGTTAACATTTACCCCAAACGACCCTCAAGATTACCGCCAGGGAACTTAACCAAATAACTCAATCACGAAAATGATGGCAATGGGTTTCAAAAAGAAAAGGAAAAGGAAAAAAAAAACTCTGATCAGATTCAGCAAGGTGGCAGGACAAGCAAAATCCAAGGAAGGCAGCCCTCACACAAAAGTTCCTTCAGCCCTGGGAAGTGAGCAGAAAAGGTCAGGACACCTGGAAGACCTCCGGCAGATAAGAGAACATCCAAGTCTAAAGGAAAGCCATCTTAAAAAAAAAATTGTTATTGGAAGCTCGTACAACTCTTATCAAAATCCATCCATCCATCAAATGTGTCAAGCACATTTATACCAGTGTTGCCATCATCATTCTCAAAATATTTGCTTTCTGCTTGAGCCTTTGCTATCAGCTCCTCATTTTCCCCCTCCCTCCCCGCTCCCCCCTACCTCATGAACCCTTGATATTTAAAAATTATTAGTATTTTGTTATAACTTACACTGTCCAATGTCTCTTTTCACCCTTTTTTTCTTCTTCATCTCCCCAGAAAGGAGATTCTAAGTAGATACTTGTAAATTGGTTCCTGTTTTCCACCTCGCCCTTCCTCTACCCTTCTGGTATCCTCACTGTTGCTGAGGGAATTATCTCTCTTGGATTGCAGGAAATCCATCTGAAAGGTTATATTCACCTGAGAAGGGTGATTTCTTCTGTCTGTAAAAATAGACACACATCTGGCTCTCGAGTTCTTTTAAAACACTATTTAGGGAATAGGGAGTTAGGAGATCGGCTCTTCCGTCTCAAACGTTTGTCAAAGAGACACATAAGAGAACGTTTTGATTGCAGAATGTTCTGTTGTGTCTAGTCTAGTATTGCCACGATTGGAAAATCATCATCATCATCGTCATCATCACCACGACCTTCATCATCAGTCACAGTTAAAGGGAAGAAAAAATATTCTAGAATTTAAAAGCATGACAATAGGATGGCGGTATTGATGGTATGACATGCGGCTAAAGTGCAAGTTTAAACGGTTTAAAACCGAACGATACAAACAAGCAAAACACCTGATCTTTTCCCACATCCTCATTAAACAAACCAACCAAAAAATTTGTGTAAGAATTTGAGTGTTTGTGCGGGAGGCAAGAGATGATGGCTTGTGGGGGGGTTTCGTGTTAGGTGGGACAGGGAGAACTCAGGTGGTATAATCCACAGTGGCTTGCCTGGGTCGTATGCCGGACCTCAATGGAAATCTATATCACTCCTCAAGCAAGGGCTATCACACACACACACACACACACACACACACACACACACACACTCACACATGTGCGCGTGCGCACGCGCAGTGTGCATGGGTCATCTGCTGACTGCTTGGGTCAGTCAGATTCCTGGAGCCACATTGTAAGCCCTTTGGCATATGTGCCCCATCTCTCTATGTGTTCCAATCACGGTGGTCTGACCCCTGCCTGCTACTCTGGTGCCACTCATAACTGTGATTTCTGGAGAGGAAACCCATCGCAGCCAGTCACGATCAGTTTGGTGGCAATTCTGTCTTTTTGTTCTCAACTCCACCGATTAATTGATTCCCATTTGAGCGGCCTAGCTAGTGACTGAGAATCGTCAACAGACAGGCCGACAGACAGGCAGACAGGCAGATACACAGACGGACAGATGCTTGGGAAGAGTTGCACCTGGTTGATTTCAAAGACAGTCCAATGAGCCACAACACAAGAAATCATACGAGCTTCTAGTGAAAGCCAGCGGGTGAATGGGCAACCCAGAGGAGTGAGTGGGTCGCGAGAGCACATCAGAATACACTCAGCTTATTGGGCATCAAACCACCAGCAGGGAAGGATGATCAATCCTTACCACACCCAGGACCTCGAAGTGAGAATGTTTTTGGGGAATTCCCAATGTTTGCAGTCCTCAGGCTGGGGTGTTCCTAGCTACTGTTTATTTCATAATTGGTCAATGTATGTGTGAGAGAGAGAGCGTGGCGGGAGATGTGGATGTACTAGGCCATAAGCTGGTCCATGTGTTTCTTGGTGTGTGACTAGTCCCCTTTGCCTCTGTTTACCTTGTAACAAAAAGCGTTGTGAGATAACTCAATTCTTTATGACCTTGCAGCTAAAAGGAGTGTGAGATAACTCAGTTATTTATGACCTCTTGAGATTCTTTTGAACCTTGCATGTCCTTGTGCTTATCTTAGAATATAGTGCTGTTATTATTCAAATGTTTAGAAAGTGTGACTCCTTCAGTAACATTTGCATAGATAAGAGGTTAGGGATGTTTTTCAAAGCAAGTTCTCTGATGTTCGTTTTGTAACCATTCCCTTGTTAGAAGAGTGTAAAAACCAAGGTTTGAACATACTTCAGTCCATCAGACTGTTGTCCTCCCAATCCCATGCTTTCTATATGGCTCTTTCTTTTATTCTTTCATCTGCACGCATCATTTCAGACGCGGTTTGATGGGGGATAGCTGGTCTAATCACCCGCATTTTTGGCGCCCAACAGGGGGCTTTGAAAACTGAGCATCCCGTGACAGAAACCACTGAATAGCAAGGCCGTGAATCTTTACAGTGAAAATTAGGGTAAGTGGTGAAACGTTGGGAGTAACAAATAATGGGACAGACTTCTAGTAAATGTATGTATGTAAATATGCTTCCAAATATGTTAAGAGCTAGAGGAGCAAAAGTAACCAACCAAAGATTAGAAGAGCTTTTTGATTTTGTGGTTAGGGTATGTCACCTCCTGCTGCTGACCTGCAGGGTACTGATCTGCTTCAGCTTAGACCAAATTATGGTCTAATACTGAGAGCCTCGTGCATTGGAGCAAACATTGTGGCAAACAGTGAGGGAAGATGGACCCCGCGGGTTGGAGGGCACTCAGAATGGGACTGATGCCACAGTACAGCTGCAGCTAGGTCCACGGGTCCCTCAAGGTGGGTCACGGCGTCGGCGAGTGAGAGGCAGAAACCACACGACTCAAAGGTTGCATGTGATTGTTCCAATTTTATTCATGCAAAGCTTCAACTTATATATTATTTTCCTAAGCTTAAATCTTATGGCTTGAGGTCATACTTGAGGAAATTCTCAAGACCATGACCAGTTACATAATCACATTTCTTTACTCTCCATCAGATACACTGCATGATTCCTGGTTAAAATTTAGTACATCTTGAAACGAAAACTGTCTCAAACACAAGTGTGATAAACATAAACCTTCTAACAATAAGTGAGCACACTTTATCACACTAGGGCATATTGTTCGAACTATGAAATCAATAAAGCATTAATGCATTTCATTATCAAACACAAAAATTACTTGACAGACTTTGGCTGTTCCTTCTTCAGGTGTTCCTCTAGGGCTTTCATTTATTGTTTTCTTTCCCACTAAGTTCCCATAAATCAAACTCCCACTGGTCTTTCTGTACCAAGGCATGAGTTGCCTCAAATAGGCAGCTTTGCTTCAGTGGAAGTCAAGTTGCCCTACAATAGGTAGCTTTACTTCATTGGACTTCGACCACCACGGGGGCTTCAGCGCCTTGCAATGAAGATCAGGGAGTCTTGCAAGCAAGGACAGGGCCCGTGGCCAACTGACATCTCGTGAGTAACTCCAATCATTTCTCACTTGGGGAGGGTCCGTGGGAACTTTCGTCAGCGTGGGTGTCCTGCTGAGTAGCTTGACTTGTCCTCTCATTCCGCTGTTGCTTCTCAGTTTGTAGTATCAGCACGTCCATCCGAACATAGGTTTTGGCAGTGTTTTGGTAAACCTCCTCAGCCAGCGTGTCCTTGGGTGAAGCCCTGCTGGTGCATGATGCAACTATCCTTTTCGGGCACGCTTGTGTGCGCGCATACACACACACACACACACACACACACACACACACACTCACTCACTCAGATAGTCAGGATTTGTGCACTTCTGAAACGTGCAACCCCCCGGGTTTTTAAATAATACTTCGAAATATAAACAGTTTTAATTTAAAAATAAAAGGGATACATTTTTACCTTGTAAATTGGAAGGGATTTCTTTGAGAAATGAAACCGGAAACCAGAACTATGCAGAAGGAGGGGGAGGTGAATGCTCTTTGGTGCTCCCCAGACAGTTGCAAACACGTGCCTCTTCCCTATTGGCTGTGCTCATTCTTGTCGCCAATCACATCTTGTATATCGAATGAGGTGCTCGAAGGGAATGGTATTTAAGAGCGGCGGCTGGCCCTCTCCTCCGGAGAGCTCAAGTTCCGCTGGCCTGTCGGAGCCCACAGCCCTCTCTTCTCCCCCGAAACTGCTTCTCCTTCCGCAGCATGGCTTCGAAAGACCCTCCTGCTCGTTCTAAGCGAACCCAAGACCGAAGAAAGAGGACTGTCTGGAACGCTTCTCAATCTGACATCTTACAAGCCTCATTTGCTCAAGACCCGTATCCAGGCTTCACAGCCAGAGAAGAACTTGCCAGAGCCATCGGCGTGGCAGAGGACAGAATCTTCCTGTGGTTCAAAAACCGCAGAAGTCGACAGCTCAGGAGGAGCCGACTGAGCTCCGTGCCCCCTCCGGGACAGCCGTGCCCCGTGCCGCCTCGCACCACCTCTCCAGCCAGGGCGCCGACGGCAGACAGACGCAAGAGGACTGTCATCAGCAAAGATCAAAGCGCCCACCTGGTGCAAGCGTTTGAGAAGCAGCCATTCCCCGGCGTGAAAGCCAGGCAAGAACTGGCACGCCAGACAGGCCTTCCGGAAGCTCGGATTGACACGTGGATCCAGAACCGAAGGGCTCGACACTCACATCACGCCAGGGTAGAGCTGGATCACCACGGGCTCCAGCAATGCAGCTCCAGCCCGGTCTTCCCATGTCCGCTTCTGCAGCCACCTGAGCAAAGCACACCCATAGATGCCCAGAGACCACCCTCCCTGGGCTTCGTAGGCGGCGGCGGAGGTGATGGAGACAGCAATCCGTTAGCTTGCGTCATGGGAGGCCAAGCCTCTGTGGGCCCGGTGACCCATCAGGGACAAATGCCACAGGAGTTCACCCAGGCGGGAAGGCCTCCGGAGACAAGGACACTCTACTTGGACCTTTCCAGCTGCGGAAACCAAGGTCCCGAACAACAGGACATTCTTTCGGACGCCGGGCAGTGGAAAGGCACTTCATTGTGGGAGCATCCAAACCTGTTCTGGCAGAGACCGGCTCCTGCACACACACCAGCCCCAGTGGGATGGGGGCCTGGCCTGGCCGTGAGCGTGAGTTCCCAGCGGCAGCTGACTGGGCACAACCAGCAGGCAACACTGCTGCAGGAAAACCCTCCTCTGCTTGCCCAAGCCTCTCCACAAGGCACCAGCTTCTTGGACCAACTCCTCGACGACCTGGAAATTCAGCAGAATGCCCAACCCTTGGTGAATCAACAGGAAGCAGGCCTGCAATGTGAGCCACCACTTCAATTCCCTATCAGCGAGGAGCTCTATCAGGAGTACCTAAGAGACTTTTAAAACGCCCCGAATGCCCGAGAGACTCACTAAAACCCTCTGAAAAGCACCAATCATACCTTATACGTTAAAAAAAAGAAAACACGAAGCAGATTTAAAACCACCTTAAATGCCCCATAAATCAGTAAGAAACAACAGCAACACAATGATACCCTAAAAAAGGCACCCTTAAGGAGTATATATCTATGTATATTTATATAATATATAAGTGATTCTATGTAAACGATTAATATATAATATGTACACTATTTATACATCATAGATCATTTTTTTTCATATAGTACATATAAAAACTGAAACTCCTCCAAAACCATTCATAAACCATGGAATACATTTAAAAAGACCCAAAGGGACCAAAGAAGCCCTTTAGGACCCCTTGGAGATCATTCGTAATTTCCTCCCCGCAAGAGAGTAAAACCCTACATAGAGTTGATCAGGTGTCCAGTGAGCTTCTTCATGTCCCCGGCCCCACCAATTGAGGTCATCGAGCTGCAAGCTGATTAACAGGCTAAATGCCACCCCTTCACTCTCAAGAGCCTCAAGTTGAGAGCACATCATGTATCTCTTGCAGCACACGTGTGGCAGGAAAGCCCACCCCTAACTGGATGGGAGGGCTCTAGAGTCAAGATTGACAAGCTAAGCTTGGTCTCTGAGCCTCCTTGACCTTAGGTGTCTTTGAATTCTTCTCCAGGGCATAATCTATGGGCCTTATGGGAAGGGTGTGGAGTCTTCTTCGGTTGGGGCAGGAAACGGGTCTCAATGCTTTTGATAGCTGACAACACTCAGGAATGTAGCCTTCAAGAAGTTGCCCTGGGAATTCATGTAGCAGCATAGCAACCCTGTGCAGTGAAGTGCCTTAAGACTGGCATTGTTATGGTGCGTGGTGGTGGTGGTGGCGGGGACACGGTCAGGAGCGACTTTGACTTCGGAGACCGTGAGTGGGATACACCTCCAACCCAGGAAAGTGAAGGTCCCCTCCAGGGGAGCCCCAGCCTCCCAGACTACTTAACGGATGAACACTGACAGTTGGTTCTCACACACGGTCTTGCGGGTTGTGTTTCACACACTCTGGTGACTATGAAATGCCCAGATCTATGCTTGAGTCTCCGTGTGAATGAATGGATTCCATTTGAGCTTCCATTCTGAGCACTGCGTGGACGGTGGAAGACCAACAAGCACTTTTCAGTGGATTTGCCTCTGTGGCTCTGACGACTGGATAAGGGGGTAGATTGGCAAAGGTCTAAAGCTTTGCCCAGATAGAAGGCAGTCTGTGTGTGTGTGTGTGACTGATTGCAAACACTTCCTCCCTCACCACCCGGCCAGGGAGGAGCATTCTGGTCTGCAGCTCCTTGCCCAGGGTGAACATACCCCCGAGGTAAATCGGGCTGGAGTGTGGGTGGCTGTATAATACCAGCACCACTTGGTCAGGGGTCAGGAGGACCTAGAACCAAGCTCTGCAATATCGGCAATCCTGTTACAGCACCACTATCACCACCACCACTATGGCCAACCGCACCCCAACCCCCACCCAGGATGTTGAGGGAACATTCTGTTATGCTACCACCACTGGTCACCCACTGTTGGTATTGAGCCAAGCCTATAAAACACAGGGACATCGCATGTCTCTGTCGTGTTGTTTAGATTTTCATATTCACCACAATCAATAGTCAGACGTGTATAGAGGATATGAAGGTCAAAACACACACTTCTGTCCTTCCCACCCGATTCACACAGGCACCCTGCTTTTGGTGAAAACAGATAGCTCATGGAGAGAAAGACAGACAGATAAGTAAGTAGACTGTTAGAAAGGTAGACACAGCTATAAGATGATAGATAGATAGATAGATAGATAGATAGATAGATAGATAGATTGACGATACATAACATCACCAAGAAGGCCTTCAACAGGCTCTCAGAGGAAAGCTTCACACTGTCTGTGAAGCCTTACTTTGGCAAGTAGGCCAATAGTAACCTAAGAGGGAGTTTCATCAGGTCACAGCTTGATTTGAGTGCTAGGAGAGAAAAGTCTCTCCAAGTCCCTTCCCTTCTGGCTTCCTCCCTGGTGATGGGAGCGTTGAGCTGCTGCCCTGGCCTGTGCTGCACTACCTGTGGCTCAAGCCAAACCACTGATCGGTTAGGTTTTGAGGTTTTTTGGAGACCTTTGTCGCCACACTGCAGCTGTGTGCATCCCTTGAGCTTGTGGCTGGTGTATATTGCCTGCTGCCCCGCTCCCCACCTCTGAACCCTCTTGCCCTCCCGCCAAGCGCGTCCTGCAAGGCTCCACCTGGTGACCCAGTGCCTCCTTGGCCAAGAGATCTGGCTGGCCTTGCGCGGGAGGCATGCACCCCGGTTGGCCTTTCTCACCTCCAAGTGACAGCGCGTGGCAGAAGCACAGAGGTCAGCAGACCGCATACTGTCTTTCCCTCTTGGCCGACTTAGAGGGACGTAGGCGCGCCTGGCTCCCTCTCGCTGGGTTGACCAGAGAGAACCAGGACCGCGGAGAGCAGCGAGGGAAAGGATAAGAGAAGAGTAGAGAAGAGAAGAGAAGAGAAACAGAGTGGAGTAGCATATGGGGGCGGCCGGGATATGAGAGTTAGTTAGAGCAACAGCCACAGAGAAGGGATCTTGTCATCCACCTGGTCACAGCTAGGGGGAACCGGAGGGAGTCCAATTCAGGTGACCCTTAGACCATAAGCGCATGTGCGCTATAGCACTCACATTGGAAAACCCCTCCCTCCTACACTCAGCCACTTTGACCCTTTCCTCTCAGAGACTAGAGAAGGCCCTCCTGTGTTAGGTTTCTCTGTTTCTCTCTCTCTCTCATGTACCCATCCATCCACCCATCCACCCATCCACCCATCCATCCATACAATCATCCATCATCTGTTATCACAAAGGAAGAAGGCCTGCGCGCCAAGATGTGGGTGGGAAGGGAGGCTGTATGTTTGAACCTTCATCCCCATATCCCCATATATACGATGGCAGTGAATAATAGAACCAAAACGTGACAAAAACAATGCGATGCTTCTCTACGTTAGATGGGATATATATGCTTCAGGGGGCACCTGGTGTTGGTGAGTTAGTACATTGTGGTCAGACTGGGGCAGAAGTGGGTTCGGACTAGGTGGCGGAAAGAGGTAATGGTGGTTCTCCTGCTGCTGTGCCTGCATGATTGCATTGACTGAAGCGTGGTCATGACACTCCTAAAACTTGACCAGGTGTGCCTGGTACTGTACACACACACACACACACACACACACACACACACACACACACACACAGACACATAACCAGCCATCCACCGAAGCACACACATACCGGGTTCCTAAAATGTTTGCCAAATCCTCCCTCACCCCTTCTAAGCACTCAGGTCCCAACCCACTCAACTCATAAAGCAGTGGGACCTCTGGTCTCATCAGAAAAACTGCTGGAGATTCGCAAGGGAGGGTCCAGAGTCTGAGCTGCTTTTCGACTGAATCCCAGTGCTGGCGGTTGGAGGCTCCGCCAGGTGGCAGGCCTTCGGAATTAAGGGTGGGCCAGTGGGACCAGGCCACACTCCTGTGGACCACTCAAGCCTCCCTCTTCCTTGACTTTGCAGGTGGAGAGATTGGAGTTCCCCTAGGGCTCTTCTCCATGGATCGCTGCCTCCTCCCACTCCCTTCCCATCCCAGCCCATCCTGGGTGTCCCCGAAACAAGCAATGTCTAGTTCGCTTGCCCAAGGTAGTGTCAAAGTCCAACTTCAGATCAACAACAGAATAAAACAAAACAAAACACAAACCGGTCACCCTGACAGCAATGACCATGCCTCTCTAGCCAGAGACCAGGTTATTGAGATGCTAAAACGGCCGGCTTCATATGGTAATCAAGCCCAGGCCTTCCTTTTGATCCTTTTCAGGTGAAAAGGTGCCACAGGAGGTGTCTTTCTGCTTAAGTTGGAGGGGTTATTGATTGGGCAATATGTTGGAGGTAGTGCTGGCCCAGAAAGAGACACGCACCCACCCCCCATTTCACAAATTGAAATCTACTTTATAGATAGATTACCAATTATTAACGAAGTGGTTGATGGGCCATGGCTGGGGTGGGGGTGGGGGGGATGCGGCTGGGTGTGCAGGCAGGCTAAAACACCTTAGTAGTTGATAAATAACATGTTGAATTTGGCTTCTGTCATTTTGGCTGAGGCTTGACCAAGGCGCACACACAAAAACACCCACACGTCGACCAGTTTTGAAATAAACAGTGGCAAGGTACATCTCAGCCTGAGGACCGCAAACATTGGGAATTCCCCCAGAACCTTCCCACTTCAGGGAACTGCATGTGGCAAAGATTGACCATCCTTCTCTGCTGGTGCTTTGATTCCTAATAAACTGAGTGTGTTCTGCTGTGCTCTCGGGACCCACTGACTCTTACAGTTTGCCCATTCACCTGCTGGCTTTCACTTAAAGCACATTTGATTGATTGCAGTGTGGCTCTTTGGGTTGTCTTGGAAGCCAACTGGGTACAACTCTTCCCAAGGAGCTTTCTGTCTGTCTGTCTGCCTGTCTTTTGAAGAATCCTCAGGCACAAGCTAGGCCACTCAAATGGGAATCAATCAATTGGTGGAGAGAGAGCAAGGGACAGAATTGCCACCAAACTGATCGTGACTGGCGGCAGGTTTCCTCCAGAGAGAACACAGATTGGAGGGGACCGGAGAAGCGGATAGGGGTCTGAGCACCATAGTTGGAAGACATAGCGAGACGGGGTGCATATGCAGAAGAGCTTACAATGTCGCTCCAAGGACCTCTGAATGACCCAAGCAGTCAGGAGATGATGCATGGCCACCGTGTGTGTGTTTGTGTGTGTGCGATAGCCCTTCCTTGAGGATTGATGGTCGATTTCTATTGAGGGCAGGCAGACCACACTGGCAAGCCAGTAAGGACTATGCCACAGGGTTCTCCCTATCCTCCCTAACACCCACCAGGCCACCTGTCACCCGCCCCCACTGCAATCCAATCCAATTCTTACTCAAACTTTTTCGTTGGCTTGTTTGTTGGGGGTGGGTGGGGAAGATCATGTGTTTGTTTTCTTTTTGAAACCCTTTTAAACTTGTACTTTAGCCGCATGTCATACCATCAATAAGCGCCATCCTATTTGATTCCATACAATTTTCTTCTTTCCTGTAGCTGTGATATTGATAGTGGTGGTGATGATGATGATCATGGTGATGCTTTTCTCATGGTGGCAATACTAGACTAGACACAACAGAACATTCTGCAATCACAACTTCCTTTTCTGTGTCCCTTTGCCAAACTCTTGAGATGGAGGAGCCGAGATCATAACTCCATACTCCCTAAAAGTAGTTTGGAAAGTGTTTGAGAG
Organism: Tenrec ecaudatus; assembly: GCF_050624435.1. Lineage (NCBI taxonomy): Eukaryota > Metazoa > Chordata > Mammalia > Afrosoricida > Tenrecidae > Tenrec > Tenrec ecaudatus. The sequence continues at coordinate 68,956,274 of NC_134544.1, read as the reverse complement.
CCAGACGTATGTCCATTTTTACAGACAGATGAAATCACCATTCTCAGATAAATCTCCTTTCAGATGGCTTTCCAGGAATCCAGGAGAGATAATCCCTTCAGGACCAGTGGTGATACCAGGAGGTGGAGGGAGGGTGGGGTGGAAAGGTGGAGTCTATTTACAAGGATCTACATAGAACCTCCTCCATGGGGGGATGGGCTACAGAAAAGTGGGTGAAGGGAGACATCGGACAGTGTAAGATATAACAAAATACTAATAATTTATCAATTATCAAGGGTTCATGAGGGAGGTGGGAGGGGGAAATGATGAGCTGATACCAAAGCTTCAGGCAGAAACCAAATGTTTTGAGAATGATGATGGCAACACATGTACAAATGTGCTTGACACAATGGATGGATGGACGGTTGGATGGATGGATGGATTTAATCTGTCTGTAAAAATAGATACACTTTTGCTCTTGAGAACTATTAAAACTGTTTTTACAGAGCAGGGTGTTGTGAGATCAGCTCTTCCTTCTGAAAAGTTTGCCAAAGAGACACAGAAAAGAAAATCATCATCATCACCACCACCATCATCATCAATCCCAGCTGCAGGGAAGAAGGAAAGGTTCTAGAAACTAATAGGATGACAAGAGGATGGCTGTAATGATGGTATGACATGTGGCTAATACGCAAGTTTAAACGGTTTTAAAAAAAAATAAAACAAAACACCCGATTTGCCTCCACAAACCTAACCAATACGCCAACCAAAAAGGTAGTGCAAGAATTGGATTGCATTGTGGGAGTGGCAGGGCATAGGCGGGCAGATGGGTGTTAAGTAGGATAGGGAGAACCCAGGAGGCATAGTCCTCAGGGGCTTTCATGGGCAAAAAATGCCAGGCAAAATTTTTATTCCAAATGACAGTAAAAGGGCAGGCAGGGCACTGGAGACTGATCTAGGGATAAATCTGAGGTGGTTTGCTTTGATACAATATAATCCTCACAGGTTACATTCTACCACTGTATGTGTGAGTGTATGTCCCTTTTAGACATGCAATTTTGAATTTCCCGCCCAGGCGGCCCCCATTTGGTGACACTGCAGGCAGAGAACAATGCTGGACCTAGGAGCAAAGAATGGACTTCTCTGCAGTGCAACTCCAAAAGTGTCTCAGGATTACTGCTTCTGACAGTTAACATTTACCCCAAACGACCCTCAAGATTACCGCCAGGGAACTTAACCAAATAACTCAATCACGAAAATGATGGCAATGGGTTTCAAAAAGAAAAGGAAAAGGAAAAAAAAAACTCTGATCAGATTCAGCAAGGTGGCAGGACAAGCAAAATCCAAGGAAGGCAGCCCTCACACAAAAGTTCCTTCAGCCCTGGGAAGTGAGCAGAAAAGGTCAGGACACCTGGAAGACCTCCGGCAGATAAGAGAACATCCAAGTCTAAAGGAAAGCCATCTTTAAAAAAAAATTGTTATTGGAAGCGCGTACAACTCTTATCAAAATCCATCCATCCATCAAATGTGTCAAGCACATTTATACCAGTGTTGCCATCATCATTCTCAAAATATTTGCTTTCTGCTTGAGCCTTTGCTATCAGCTCCTCATTTTCCCCCTCCCTCCCCGCTCCCCCCTACCTCATGAACCCTTGATATTTAAAAATTATTAGTATTTTGTTATAACTTACACTGTCCAATGTCTCTTTTCACCCTTTTTTTCTTCTTCATCTCCCCAGAAAGGAGATTCTAAGTAGATACTTGTAAATTGGTTCCTGTTTTCCACCTCGCCCTTCCTCTACCCTTCTGGTATCCTCACTGTTGCTGAGGGAATTATCTCTCTTGGATTGCAGGAAATCCATCTGAAAGGTTATATTCACCTGAGAAGGGTGATTTCTTCTGTCTGTAAAAATAGACACACATCTGGCTCTCGAGTTCTTTTAAAACACTATTTAGGGAATAGGGAGTTAGGAGATCGGCTCTTCCGTCTCAAACGTTTGTCAAAGAGACACATAAGAGAACGTTTTGATTGCAGAATGTTCTGTTGTGTCTAGTCTAGTATTGCCACGATTGGAAAATCATCATCATCATCGTCATCATCACCACGACCTTCATCATCAGTCACAGTTAAAGGGAAGAAAAAATATTCTAGAATTTAAAAGCATGACAATAGGATGGCGGTATTGATGGTATGACATGCGGCTAAAGTGCAAGTTTAAACGGTTTAAAACCGAACGATACAAACAAGCAAAACACCTGATCTTTTCCCACATCCCCAAAAAACAAACCAACCAAAAAATTTGTGTAAGAATTTGAGTGTTTGTGCGGGAGGCAAGAGATGATGGCTTGTGGGGGGGTTTCGTGTTAGGTGGGACAGGGAGAACTCAGGTGGTATAATCCACAGTGGCTTGCCTGGGTCGTATGCCGGACCTCAATGGAAATCTATATCACTCCTCAAGCAAGGGCTATCACACACACACACACACACACACACACACACACACACACACTCACACATGTGCGCGTGCGCACGCGCAGTGTGCATGGGTCATCTGCTGACTGCTTGGGTCAGTCAGATTCCTGGAGCCACATTGTAAGCCCTTTGGCATATGTGCCCCATCTCTCTATGTGTTCCAATCACGGTGGTCTGACCCCTGCCTGCTACTCTGGTGCCACTCATAACTGTGATTTCTGGAGAGGAAACCCATCGCAGCCAGTCACGATCAGTTTGGTGGCAATTCTGTCTTTTTGTTCTCAACTCCACCGATTAATTGATTCCCATTTGAGCGGCCTAGCTAGTGACTGAGAATCGTCAACAGACAGGCCGACAGACAGGCAGACAGGCAGATACACAGACGGACAGATGCTTGGGAAGAGTTGCACCTGGTTGATTTCAAAGACAGTCCAATGAGCCACAACACAAGAAATCATACGAGCTTCTAGTGAAAGCCAGCGGGTGAATGGGCAACCCAGAGGAGTGAGTGGGTCGCGAGAGCACATCAGAATACACTCAGCTTATTGGGCATCAAACCACCAGCAGGGAAGGATGATCAATCCTTACCACACCCAGGACCTCGAAGTGAGAATGTTTTTGGGGAATTCCCAATGTTTGCAGTCCTCAGGCTGGGGTGTTCCTAGCTACTGTTTATTTCATAATTGGTCAATGTATGTGTGAGAGAGAGAGCGTGGCGGGAGATGTGGATGTACTAGGCCATAAGCTGGTCCATGTGTTTCTTGGTGTGTGACTAGTCCCCTTTGCCTCTGTTTACCTTGTAACAAAAAGCGTTGTGAGATAACTCAATTCTTTATGACCTTGCAGCTAAAAGGAGTGTGAGATAACTCAGTTATTTATGACCTCTTGAGATTCTTTTGAACCTTGCATGTCCTTGTGCTTATCTTAGAATATAGTGCTGTTATTATTCAAATGTTTAGAAAGTGTGACTCCTTCAGTAACATTTGCATAGATAAGAGGTTAGGGATGTTTTTCAAAGCAAGTTCTCTGATGTTCGTTTTGTAACCATTCCCTTGTTAGAAGAGTGTAAAAACCAAGGTTTGAACATACTTCAGTCCATCAGACTGTTGTCCTCCCAATCCCATGCTTTCTATATGGCTCTTTCTTTTATTCTTTCATCTGCACGCATCATTTCAGACGCGGTTTGATGGGGGATAGCTGGTCTAATCACCCGCATTTTTGGCGCCCAACAGGGGGCTTTGAAAACTGAGCATCCCGTGACAGAAACCACTGAATAGCAAGGCCGTGAATCTTTACAGTGAAAATTAGGGTAAGTGGTGAAACGTTGGGAGTAACAAATAATGGGACAGACTTCTAGTAAATGTATGTATGTAAATATGCTTCCAAATATGTTAAGAGCTAGAGGAGCAAAAGTAACCAACCAAAGATTAGAAGAGCTTTTTGATTTTGTGGTTAGGGTATGTCACCTCCTGCTGCTGACCTGCAGGGTACTGATCTGCTTCAGCTTAGACCAAATTATGGTCTAATACTGAGAGCCTCGTGCATTGGAGCAAACATTGTGGCAAACAGTGAGGGAAGATGGACCCCGCGGGTTGGAGGGCACTCAGAATGGGACTGATGCCACAGTACAGCTGCAGCTAGGTCCACGGGTCCCTCAAGGTGGGTCACGGCGTCGGCGAGTGAGAGGCAGAAACCACACGACTCAAAGGTTGCATGTGATTGTTCCAATTTTATTCATGCAAAGCTTCAACTTATATATTCTTTTCCTAAGCTTAAATCTTATGGCTTGAGGTCATACTTGAGGAAATTCTCAAGACCATGACCAGTTACATAATCACATTTCTTTACTCTCCATCAGATACACTGCATGATTCCTGGTTAAAATTTAGTACATCTTGAAACGAAAACTGTCTCAAACACAAGTGTGATAAACATAAACCTTCTAACAATAAGTGAGCACACTTTATCACACTAGGGCATATTGTTCGAACTATGAAATCAATAAAGCATTAATGCATTTCATTATCAAACACAAAAATTACTTGACAGACTTTGGCTGTTCCTTCTTCAGGTGTTCCTCTAGGGCTTTCATTTATTGTTTTCTTTCCCACTAAGTTCCCATAAATCAAACTCCCACTGGTCTTTCTGTACCAAGGCATGAGTTGCCTCAAATAGGCAGCTTTGCTTCAGTGGAAGTCAAGTTGCCCTACAATAGGTAGCTTTACTTCATTGGACTTCGACCACCACGGGGGCTTCAGCGCCTTGCAATGAAGATCAGGGAGTCTTGCAAGCAAGGACAGGGCCCGTGGCCAACTGACATCTCGTGAGTAACTCCAATCATTTCTCACTTGGGGAGGGTCCGTGGGAACTTTCGTCAGCGTGGGTGTCCTGCTGAGTAGCTTGACTTGTCCTCTCATTCCGCTGTTGCTTCTCAGTTTGTAGTATCAGCACGTCCATCCGAACATAGGTTTTGGCAGTGTTTTGGTAAACCTCCTCAGCCAGCGTGTCCTTGGGTGAAGCCCTGCTGGTGCATGATGCAACTATCCTTTTCGGGCACGCTTGTGTGCGCGCATACACACACACACACACACACACACACACACACACTCACTCACTCAGATAGTCAGGATTTGTGCACTTCTGAAACGTGCAACCCCCCGGGTTTTTAAATAATACTTCGAAATATAAACAGTTTTAATTTAAAAATAAAAGGGATACATTTTTACCTTTTAAATTGGAAGGGATTTCTTTGAGAAATGAAACCGGAAACCAGAACTATGCAGAAGGAGGGGGAGGTGAATGCTCTTTGGTGCTCCCCAGACAGTTGCAAACACGTGCCTCTTCCCTATTGGCTGTGCTCATTCTTGTCGCCAATCACATCTTGTATATCGAATGAGGTGCTCGAAGGGAATGGTATTTAAGAGCGGCGGCTGGCCCTCTCCTCCGGAGAGCTCAAGTTCCGCTGGCCTGTCGGAGCCCACAGCCCTCTCTTCTCCCCCGAAACTGCTTCTCCTTCCGCAGCATGGCTTCGAAAGACCCTCCTGCTCGTTCTAAGCGAACCCAAGACCGAAGAAAGAGGACTGTCTGGAACGCTTCTCAATCTGACATCTTACAAGCCTCATTTGCTCGAGACCCGTATCCAGGCTTCACAGCCAGAGAAGAACTTGCCAGAGCCATCGGCGTGGCAGAGGACAGAATCTTCCTGTGGTTCAAAAACCGCAGAAGTCGACAGCTCAGGAGGAGCCGACTGAGCTCCGTGCCCCCTCCGGGACAGCCGTGCCCCGTGCCGCCTCGCACCACCTCTCCAGCCAGGGCGCCGACGGCAGACAGACGCAAGAGGACTGTCATCAGCAAAGATCAAAGCGCCCACCTGGTGCAAGCGTTTGAGAAGCAGCCATTCCCCGGCGTGAAAGCCAGGCAAGAACTGGCACGCCAGACAGGCCTTCCGGAAGCTCGGATTGACACGTGGTTCCAGAACCGAAGGGCTCGACACTCACATCACGCCAGGGTAGAGCTGGATCACCACGGGCTCCAGCAATGCAGCTCCAGCCCGGTCTTCCCATGTCCGCTTCTGCAGCCACCTGAGCAAAGCACACCCATAGATGCCCAGAGACCACCCTCCCTGGGCTTCGTAGGCGGCGGCGGAGGTGATGGAGACAGCAATCCGTTAGCTTGCGTCATGGGAGGCCAAGACTCTGTGGGCCCGGTGACCCATCAGGGACAAATGCCACAGGAGTTCACCCAGGCGGGAAGGCCTCCGGAGACAAGGACACTCTACTTGGACCTTTCCAGCTGCGGAAACCAAGGTCCCGAACAACAGGACATTCTTTCGGACGCCGGGCAGTGGAAAGGCACTTCATTGTGGGAGCATCCAAACCTGTTCTGGCAGAGACCGGCTCCTGCACACACACCAGCTCCAGTGGGATGGGGGCCTGGCCTGGCCGTGAGCGTGAGTTCCCAGCGGCAGCTGACTGGGCACAACCAGCAGGCAACACTGCTGCAGGAAAACCCTCCTCTGCTTGCCCAAGCCTCTCCACAAGGCACCAGCTTCTTGGACCAACTCCTCGACGACCTGGAAATTCAGCAGAATGCCCAACCCTTGGTGAATCAACAGGAAGCAGGCCTGCAATGTGAGCCACCACTTCAATTCCCTATCAGCGAGGAGCTCTATCAGGAGTACCTAAGAGACTTTTAAAACGCCCCGAATGCCCGAGAGACTCACTAAAACCCTCTGAAAAGCACCAATCATACCTTATACGTTAAAAAAAAGAAAACACGAAGCAGATTTAAAACCACCTTAAATGCCCCATAAATCAGTAAGAAACAACAGCAACACAATGATACCCTAAAAAAGGCACCCTTAAGGAGTAGATATCTATGTATATTTATATAATATATAAGTGATTCTATGTAAACGATTAATATATAATATGTACACTATTTATACATCATAGATCATTTTTTTTCATATAGTACATATAAAAACTGAAACTCCTCCAAAACCATTCATAAACCATGGAATACATTTAAAAAGACCCAAAGGGACCAAAGAAGCCCTTTAGGACCCCTTGGAGATCATTCGTAATTTCCTCCCCGCAAGAGAGTAAAACCCTACATAGAGTTGATCAGGTGTCCAGTGAGCTTCTTCATGTCCCCGTCCCCACCAATTGAGGTCATCGAGCTGCAAGCTGATTAACAGGCTAAATGCCACCCCTTCACTCTCAAGAGCCTCAAGTTGAGAGCACATCATGTATCTCTTGCAGCACACGTGTGGCAGGAAAGCCCACCCCTAACTGGATGGGAGGGCTCTAGAGTCAAGATTGACAAGCTAAGCTTGATCTCTGAGCCTCCTTGACCTTAGGTGTCTTTGAATTCTTCTCCAGGGCATAATCTATGGGCCTTATGGGAAGGGTGTGGAGTCTTCTTCGGTTGGGGCAGGAAACGGGTCTCAATGCTTTTGATAGCTGACAACACTCAGGAATGTAGCCTTCAAGAAGTTGCCCTGGGAATTCATGTAGCAGCATAGCAACCCTGTGCAGTGAAGTGCCTTAAGACTGGCATTGTTATGGTGCGTGGTGGTGGTGGTGGCGGGGACACGGTCAGGAGCGACTTTGACTTCGGAGACCGTGAGTGGGATACACCTCCAACCCAGGAAAGTGAAGGTCCCCTCCAGTGGAGCCCCAGCCTCCCAGACTACTTAACGGATGAACACTGACAGTTGGTTCTCACACACGGTCTTGCGGGTTGTGTTTCACACACTCTGGTGACTATGAAATGCCCAGATCTATGCTTGAGTCTCCGTGTGAATGAATGGATTCCATTTGAGCTTCCATTCTGAGCACTGCGTGGACGGTGGAAGACCAACAAGCACTTTTCAGTGGATTTGCCTCTGTGGCTCTGACGACTGAATAAGGGGGTAGATTGGCAAAGGTCTAAAGCTTTGCCCAGATAGAAGGCAGTCTGTGTGTGTGTGTGTGACTGATTGCAAACACTTCCTCCCTCACCACCCGCCCAGGGAGGAGCATTCTGGTCTGCAGCTCCTTGCCCAGGGTGAACATACCCCCGAGGTAAATCGGGCTGGAGTGTGGGTGGCTGTATAATACCAGCACCACTTGGTCAGGGGTCAGGAGGACCTAGAACCAAGCTCTGCAATATCGGCAATCCTGTTACAGCACCACTATCACCACCACCACTATGGCCAACCGCACCCCAACCCCCACCCAGGATGTTGAGGGAACATTCTGTTATGCTACCACCACTGGTCACCCACTGTTGGTATTGAGCCAAGCCTATAAAACACAGGGACATCGCATGTCTCTGTCGTGTTGTTTAGATTTTCATATTCACCACAATCAATAGTCAGACGTGTATAGAGGATATGAAGGTCAAAACACACACTTCTGTCCTTCCCACCCGATTCACACAGGCACCCTGCTTTTGGTGAAAACAGATAGCTCATGGAGAGAAAGACAGACAGATAAGTAAGTAGACTGTTAGAAAGGTAGACACAGCTATAAGATGATAGATAGATAGATAGATAGATAGATAGATAGATAGATAGATTGACGATACATAACATCACCAAGAAGGCCTTCAACAGGCTCTCAGAGGAAAGCTTCACACTGTCTGTGAAGCCTTACTTTGGCAAGTAGGCCAATAGTAACCTAAGAGGGAGTTTCATCAGGTCACAGCTTGATTCGAGTGCTAGGAGAGAAAAGTCTCTCCAAGTCCCTTCCCTTCTGGCTTCCTCCCTGGTGATGGGAGCGTTGAGCTGCTGCCCTGGCCTGTGCTGCACTACCTGTGGCTCAAGCCAAACCACTGATCGGTTAGGTTTTGAGGTTTTTTGGAGACCTTTGTCGCCACACTGCAGCTGTGTGCATCCCTTGAGCTTGTGGCTGGTGTATATTGCCTGCTGCCCCGCTCCCCACCTCTGAACCCTCTTGCCCTCCCGCCAAGCGCGTCCTGCAAGGCTCCACCTGGTGACCCAGTGCCTCCTTGGCCAAGAGATCGGGCTGGCCTTGCGCGGGAGGCATGCACCCCGGTTGGCCTTTCTCACCTCCAAGTGACAGCGCGTGCAGAAGCACAGAGGTCAGCAGACCGCATACTGTCTTTCCCTCTTGGCCGACTTAGAGGGACGTAGGCGCGCCTGGCTCCCTCTCGCTGGGTTGACCAGAGAGAACCAGGACCGCGGAGAGCAGCGAGGGAAAGGATAAGAGAAGAGTAGAGAAGAGAAGAGAAACAGAGTGGAGTAGCATATGGGGGCGGCCGGGATATGAGAGTTAGTTAGAGCAACAGCCACAGAGAAGGGATCTTGTCATCCACCTGGTCACAGCTAGGGGGAACCGGAGGGAGTCCAATTCAGGTGACCCTTAGACCATAAGCGCATGTGCGCTATAGCACTCACATTGGAAAACCCCTCCCTCCTACACTCAGCCACTTTGACCCTTTCCTCTCAGAGACTAGAGAAGGCCCTCCTGTGTTAGGTTTCTCTGTTTCTGTCTCTCTCTCATGTACCCATCCATCCACCCATCCACCCATCCACCCATCCATCCATACAATCATCCATCATCTGTTATCACAAAGGAAGAAGGCCTGCGCGCCAAGATGTGGGTGGGAAGGGAGGCTGTATGTTTGAACCTTCATCCCCATATCCCCATATATACGATGGCAGTGAATAATAGAACCAAAACGTGACAAAAACAATGCGATGCTTCTCTACGTTAGATGGGATATATATGCTTCAGGGGGCACCTGGTGTTGGTGAGTTAGTACATTGTGGTCAGACTGGGGCAGAAGTGGGTTCGGACTAGGTGGCGGAAAGAGGTAATGGTGGTTCTCCTGCTGCTGTGCCTGCATGATTGCATTGACTGAAGCGTGGTCATGACACTCCTAAAACTTGACCAGGTGTGCCTGGTACTGTACACACACACACACACACACACACACACACAGACACATAACCAGCCATCCACCGAAGCACACACATACCGGGTTCCTAAAATGTTTGCCAAATCCTCCCTCACCCCTTCTAAGCACTCAGGTCCCAACCCACTCAACTCATAAAGCAGTGGGACCTCTGGTCTCATCAGAAAAACTGCTGGAGATTCGCAAGGGAGGGTCCAGAGTCTGAGCTGCTTTTCGACTGAATCCCAGTGCTGGCGGTTGGAGGCTCCGCCAGGTGGCAGGCCTTCGGAATTAAGGGTGGGCCAGTGGGACCAGGCCACACTCCTGTGGACCACTCAAGCCTCCCTCTTCCTTGACTTTGCAGGTGGAGAGATTGGAGTTCCCCTAGGGCTCTTCTCCATGGATCGCTGCCTCCTCCCACTCCCTTCCCATCCCAGCCCATCCTGGGTGTCCCCGAAACAAGCAATGTCTAGTTCGCTTGCCCAAGGTAGTGTCAAAGTCCAACTTCAGATCAACAACAGAATAAAACAAAACAAAACACAAACCGGTCACCCTGACAGCAATGACCATGCCTCTCTAGCCAGAGACCAGGTTATTGAGATGCTAAAACGGCCGGCTTCATATGGTAATCAAGCCCAGGCCTTCCTTTTGATCCTTTTCAGGTGAAAAGGTGCCACAGGAGGTGTCTTTCTGCTTAAGTTGGAGGGGTTATTGATTGGGCAATATGTTGGAGGTAGTGCTGGCCCAGAAAGAGACACGCACCCACCCCCCATTTCACAAATTGAAATCTACTTTATAGATAGATTACCAATTATTAACGAAGTGGTTGATGGGCCATGGCTGGGGTGGGGGTGGGGGGGATGCGGCTGGGTGTGCAGGCAGGCTAAAACACCTTAGTAGTTGATAAATAACATGTTGAATTTGGCTTCTGTCATTTTGGCTGAGGCTTGACCAAGGCGCACACACAAAAACACCCACACGTCGACCAGTTTTGAAATAAACAGTGGCAAGGTACATCTCAGCCTGAGGACCGCAAACATTGGGAATTCCCCCAGAACCTTCCCACTTCAGGGAACTGCATGTGGCAAAGATTGACCATCCTTCTCTGCTGGTGCTTTGATTCCTAATAAACTGAGTGTGTTCTGCTGTGCTCTCGGGACCCACTGACTCTTACAGTTTGCCCATTCACCTGCTGGCTTTCACTTAAAGCACATTTGATTGATTGCAGTGTGGCTCTTTGGGTTGTCTTGGAAGCCAACTGGGTACAACTCTTCCCAAGGAGCTTTCTGTCTGTCTGTCTGCCTGTCTTTTGAAGAATCCTCAGGCACAAGCTAGGCCACTCAAATGGGAATCAATCAATTGGTGGAGAGAGAGCAAGGGACAGAATTGCCACCAAACTGATCGTGACTGGCGGCAGGTTTCCTCCAGAGAGAACACAGATTGGAGGGGACCGGAGAAGCGGATAGGGGTCTGAGCACCATAGTTGGAAGACATAGCGAGACGGGGTGCATATGCAGAAGAGCTTACAATGTCGCTCCAAGGACCTCTGAATGACCCAAGCAGTCAGGAGATGATGCATGGCCACCGTGTGTGTGTTTGTGTGTGTGCGATAGCCCTTCCTTGAGGATTGATGGTCGATTTCTATTGAGGGCAGGCAGACCACACTGGCAAGCCAGTAAGGACTATGCCACAGGGTTCTCCCTATCCTCCCTAACACCCACCAGGCCACCTGTCACCCGCCCCCACTGCAATCCAATCCAATTCTTACTCAAACTTTTTCGTTGGCTTGTTTGTTGGGGGTGGGTGGGGAAGATCATGTGTTTGTTTTCTTTTTGAAACCCTTTTAAACTTGTACTTTAGCCGCATGTCATACCATCAATAAGCGCCATCCTATTTGATTCCATACAATTTTCTTCTTTCCTGTAGCTGTGATATTGATAGTGGTGGTGATGATGATGATCATGGTGATGCTTTTCTCATGGTGGCAATACTAGACTAGACACAACAGAACATTCTGCAATCACAACTTCCTTTTCTGTGTCCCTTTGCCAAACTCTTGAGATGGAGGAGCCGAGATCATAACTCCATACTCCCTAAAAGTAGTTTGGAAAGTGTTTGAGAGCCAGACGTATGTCCATTTTTACAGACAGATGAAATCACCATTCTCAGATAAATCTCCTTTCAGATGGCTTTCCAGGAATCCAGGAGAGATAATCCCTTCAGGACCAGTGGTGATACCAGGAGGTGGAGGGAGGGTGGGGTGGAAAGGTGGAGTCTATTTACAAGGATCTACATAGAACCTCCTCCATGGGGGGATGGGCTACAGAAAAGTGGGTGAAGGGAGACATCGGACAGTGTAAGATATAACAAAATACTAATAATTTATCAATTATCAAGGGTTCATGAGGGAGGTGGGAGGGGGAAATGATGAGCTGATACCAAAGCTTCAGGCAGAAACCAAATGTTTTGAGAATGATGATGGCAACACATGTACAAATGTGCTTGACACAATGGATGGATGGACGGTTGGATGGATGGATGGATTTAATCTGTCTGTAAAAATAGATACACTTTTGCTCTTGAGAACTATTAAAACTGTTTTTACAGAGCAGGGTGTTGTGAGATCAGCTCTTCCTTCTGAAAAGTTTGCCAAAGAGACACAGAAAAGAAAATCATCATCATCACCACCACCATCATCATCAATCCCAGCTGCAGGGAAGAAGGAAAGGTTCTAGAAACTAATAGGATGACAAGAGGATGGCTGTAATGATGGTATGACATGTGGCTAATACGCAAGTTTAAACGGTTTTAAAAAAAATAAAACAAAACACCCGATTTGCCTCCACAAACCTAACCAATACGCCACCAAAAAGGTAGTGCAAGAATTGGATTGCATTGTGGGAGTGGCAGGGCATAGGCGGGCAGATGGGTGTTAAGTAGGATAGGGAGAACCCAGGAGGCATAGTCCTCAGGGGCTTTCATGGGCAAAAAATGCCAGGCAAAATTTTTATTCCAAATGACAGTAAAAGGGCAGGCAGGGCACTGGAGACTGATCTAGGGATAAATCTGAGGTGGTTTGCTTTGATACAATATAATCCTCACAGGTTACATTCTACCACTGTATGTGTGAGTGTATGTCCCTTTTAGACATGCAATTTTGAATTTCCCGCCCAGGCGGCCCCCATTTGGTGACACTGCAGGCAGAGAACAATGCTGGACCTAGGAGCAAAGAATGGACTTCTCTGCAGTGCAACTCCAAAAGTGTCTCAGGATTACTGCTTCTGACAGTTAACATTTACCCTAAACGACCCTCAAGATTACCGCCAGGGAACTTAACCAAATAACTCAATCACGAAAATGATGGCAATGGGTTTCAAAAAGAAAAGGAAAAGGAAAAAAAAAACTCTGATCAGATTCAGCAAGGTGGCAGGACAAGCAAAATCCAAGGAAGGCAGCCCTCACACAAAAGTTCCTTCAGCCCTGGGAAGTGAGCAGAAAAGGTCAGGACACCTGGAAGACCTCCGGCAGATAAGAGAACATCCAAGTCTAAAGGAAAGCCATCTTTAAAAAAAAATTGTTATTGGAAGCGCGTACAACTCTTATCAAAATCCATCCATCCATCAAATGTGTCAAGCACATTTATACCAGTGTTGCCATCATCATTCTCAAAATATTTGCTTTCTGCTTGAGCCTTTGCTATCAGCTCCTCATTTTCCCCCTCCCTCCCCGCTCCCCCCTACCTCATGAACCCTTGATATTTAAAAATTATTAGTATTTTGTTATAACTTACACTGTCCAATGTCTCTTTTCACCCTTTTTTTCTTCTTCATCTCCCCAGAAAGGAGATTCTAAGTAGATACTTGTAAATTGGTTCCTGTTTTCCACCTCGCCCTTCCTCTACCCTTCTGGTATCCTCACTGTTGCTGAGGGAATTATCTCTCTTGGATTGCAGGAAATCCATCTGAAAGGTTATATTCACCTGAGAAGGGTGATTTCTTCTGTCTGTAAAAATAGACACACATCTGGCTCTCGAGTTCTTTTAAAACACTATTTAGGGAATAGGGAGTTAGGAGATCGGCTCTTCCGTCTCAAACGTTTGTCAAAGAGACACATAAGAGAACGTTTTGATTGCAGAATGTTCTGTTGTGTCTAGTCTAGTATTGCCACGATTGGAAAATCATCATCATCATCGTCATCATCACCACGACCTTCATCATCAGTCACAGTTAAAGGGAAGAAAAAATATTCTAGAATTTAAAAGCATGACAATAGGATGGCGGTATTGATGGTATGACATGCGGCTAAAGTGCAAGTTTAAACGGTTTAAAACCGAACGATACAAACAAGCAAAACACCTGATCTTTTCCCACATCCCCAAAAAACAAACCAACCAAAAAATTTGTGTAAGAATTTGAGTGTTTGTGCGGGAGGCAAGAGATGATGGCTTGTGGGGGGGTTTGGTGTTAGGTGGGACAGGGAGAACTCAGGTGGTATAATCCACAGTGGCTTGCCTGGGTCGTATGCCGGACCTCAATGGAAATCTATATCACTCCTCAAGCAAGGGCTATCACACACACACACACACACACACACACACACACACACACTCACACATGTGCGCGTGCACACGCGCAGTGTGCATGGGTCATCTGCTGACTGCTTGGGTCAGTCAGATTCCTGGAGCCACATTGTAAGCCCTTTGGCATATGTGCCCCATCTCTCTATGTGTTCCAATCACGGTGGTCTGACCCCTGCCTGCTACTCTGGTGCCACTCATAACTGTGATTTCTGGAGGGGAAACCCATCGCAGCCAGTCACGATCAGTTTGTTGGCAATTCTGTCTTTTTGTTCTCAACTCCACCGATTAATTGATTCCCATTTGAGCGGCCTAGCTAGTGACTGAGAATCGTCAACAGACAGGCCGACAGACAGGCAGACAGGCAGATACACAGACGGACAGATGCTTGGGAAGAGTTGCACCTGGTTGATTTCAAAGACAGTCCAATGAGCCACAACACAAGAAATCATACGAGCTTCTAGTGAAAGCCAGCGGGTGAATGGGCAACCCAGAGGAGTGAGTGGGTCGCGAGAGCACATCAGAATACACTCAGCTTATTGGGCATCAAACCACCAGCAGGGAAGGATGATCAATCCTTACCACACCCAGGACCTCGAAGTGAGAATGTTTTTGGGGAATTCCCAATGTTTGCAGTCCTCAGGCTGGGGTGTTCCTAGCTACTGTTTATTTCATAATTGGTCAATGTATGTGTGAGAGAGAGAGCGTGGCGGGAGATGTGGATGTATTAGGCCATAAGCTGGTCCATGTGTTTCTTGGTGTGTGACTAGTCCCCTTTGCCTCTGTTTACCTTGTAACAAAAAGCATTGTGAGATAACTCAATTCTTTATGACCTTGCAGCTAAAAGCAGTGTGAGATAACTCAGTTATTTATGACCTCTTGAGATTCTTTTGAACCTTGCATGTCCTTGTGCTTATCTTAGAATATAGTGCTGTTATTATTCAAATGTTTAGAAAGTGTGACTCCTTCAGTAACATTTGCATAGATAAGAGGTTAGGGATGTTTTTCAAAGCAAGTTCTCTGATGTTCGTTTTGTAACCATTCCCTTGTTAGAAGAGTGTAAAAACCAAGGTTTGAACATACTTCAGTCCATCAGACTGTTGTCCTCCCAATCCCATGCTTTCTATATGGCTCTTTCTTTTATTCTTTCATCTGCACGCATCATTTCAGACGCGGTTTGATGGGGGATAGCTGGTCTAATCACCCGCATTTTTGGCGCCCAACAGGGGGCTTTGAAAACTGAGCATCCCGTGACAGAAACCACTGAATAGCAAGGCCGTGAATCTTTACAGTGAAAATTAGGGTAAGTGGTGAAACGTTGGGAGTAACAAATAATGGGACAGACTTCTAGTAAATGTATGTATGTAAATATGCTTCCAAATATGTTAAGAGCTAGAGGAGCAAAAGTAACCAACCAAAGATTAGAAGAGCTTTTTGATTTTGTGGTTAGGGTATGTCACCTCCTGCTGCTGACCTGCAGGGTACTGATCTGCTTCAGCTTAGACCAAATTATGGTCTAATACTGAGAGCCTCGTGCATTGGAGCAAACATTGTGGCAAACAGTGAGGGAAGATGGACCCCGCGGGTTGGAGGGCACTCAGAATGGGACTGATGCCACAGTACAGCTGCAGCTAGGTCCACGGGTCCCTCAAGGTGGGTCACGGCGTCGGCGAGTGAGAGGCAGAAACCACACGACTCAAAGGTTGCATGTGATTGTTCCAATTTTATTCATGCAAAGCTTCAACTTATATATTATTTTCCTAAGCTTAAATCTTATGGCTTGAGGTCATACTTGAGGAAATTCTCAAGACCATGACCAGTTACATAATCACATTTCTTTACTCTCCATCAGATACACTGCATGATTCCTGGTTAAAATTTAGTACATCTTGAAACGAAAACTGTCTCAAACACAAGTGTGATAAACATAAACCTTCTAACAATAAGTGAGCACACTTTATCACACTAGGGCATATTGTTCGAACTATGAAATCAATAAAGCATTAATGCATTTCATTATCAAACACAAAAATTACTTGACAGACTTTGGCTGTTCCTTCTTCAGGTGTTCCTCTAGGGTTTTCATTTATTGTTTTCTTTCCCACTAAGTTCCCATAAATCAAACTCCCACTGGTCTTTCTGTACCAAGGCATGAGTTGCCTCAAATAGGCAGCTTTGCTTCAGTGGAAGTCAAGTTGCCCTACAATAGGTAGCTTTACTTCATTGGACTTCGACCACCACGGGGGCTTCAGCGCCTTGCAATGAAGATCAGGGAGTCTTGCAAGCAAGGACAGGGCCCGTGGCCAACTGACATCTCGTGAGTAACTCCAATCATTTCTCACTTGGGGAGGGTCCGTGGGAACTTTCGTCAGCGTGGGTGTCCTGCTGAGTAGCTTGACTTGTCCTCTCATTCCGCTGTTGCTTCTCAGTTTGTAGTATCAGCACGTCCATCCGAACATAGGTTTTGGCAGTGTTTTGGTAAACCTCCTCAGCCAGCGTGTCCTTGGGTGAAGCCCTGCCGGTGCATGATGCAACTATCCTTTTCGGGCACGCTTGTGTGCGCGCATACACACACACACACACACACACACACACTCACTCACTCACTCAGACAGTCAGGATTTGTGCACTTCTGAAACGCGCAACCCCCGGGTTTTTAAATAATACTTCGAAATATAAACAGTTTAAATTTAAAAATAAAAGGGATACATTTTTACCTTTTAAATTGGAAGGGATTTCTTTGAGAAATGAAACCGGAAACCAGAACTATGCAGAAGGAGGGGGAGGTGAATGCTCTTTGGTGCTCCCCAGACAGTTGCAAACACGTGCCTCTTCCCTATTGGCTGTGCTCATTCCTGTCGCCAATCACATCTTGTATATCGAATGAGGTGCTCGAAGGGAATGGTATTTAAGAGCAGCGGCTGGCCCTCTCCTCCCGAGAGCTCAAGTTCCGCTGGCCTGTCGGAGCCCACAGCCCTCTCTTCTCCCCCGAAACTGCTCCTCCTTCCGCAGCATGGCTTCGAAAGACCCTCCTGCTCGTTCTAAGCGAACCCAAGACCGAAGAAAGAGGACTGTCTGGAACGCTTCTCAATCTGACATCTTACAAGCCTCATTTGCTCGAGACCCGTATCCAGGCTTCAAGGCCAGAGAAGAACTTTCCAGAGCCATCGGCGTGGCAGAGGACAGAATCTTCCTGTGGTTCAAAAACCACAGAAGTCGACAGCTCAGGAGGAGCCGACTGAGCTCCGTGCCCCCTCCGGGACAGCCGTGCCCCGTGCCGCCTCGCACCACCTCTCCAGCCAGGGCGCCGACGGCAGACAGACGCAAGAGGACTGTCATCAGCAAAGATCAAAGCGCCCACCTGGTGCAAGCGTTTGAGAAGCAGCCATTCCCCGGCGTGAAAGCCAGGCAAGAACTGGCACGCCAGACAGGCCTTCCGGAAGCTCGGATTGACACGTGGTTCCAGAACCGAAGGGCTCGACACCCACATCACGCCAGGGTGCAGCTGGATCACCGCGGGCCCCAGCAATGCAGCTCCAGCCCGGTCTTCGCATGTCAGGTTCTGCAGCCACCTGAGCAAAGCACACCCATAGATGCCCAGAGACCGCCCTCCCTGGGCTTCGTAGGCGGCGGCGGAGGTGATGGAGACAGCAATCCGTTAACTTGCGTCATGGGAGGCCAAGCCTCTGTGGGCCCGGTGACCCATCAGGGGCAAATGCCACAGGAGTTCACCCAGGCGGGAAGGCCTCCGGAGACAAGGACACTCTACTTGGACCTTTCCAGCTGCGGAAACCAAGGTCCCGAACAACAGGACATTCTTTCGGGCGCCGGGCAGTGGAAAGGCACTTCATTGTGGAAGCATCCAAACCTGTTCTGGTAGAGACCGGCTCCTGCACACACACCAGCCCCAGTGGGATGGGGGCCCGGCCTGGCCGTGAGCGTGAGTGCCCAGCGGCAGCTGACTGGGCACAACCAGCAGGCAACACTGCTGCAGGAAAACCCTCCTCTGCTTGCCCAAGCCTCTCCACAAGGCACCAGCTTCTTGGACCAACTCCTCGACGACCTGGAAATTCAGCAGAATGCCCAGCCCTTGGTGAATCAACAGGAAGCAGGCCTGCAATGTGAGCCACCACTGCAATTCCCTATCAGCGAGGAGCTCTATCAGGAGTACCTAAGAGACTTTTAAAACGCCCCGAATGCCCGGGAGACTCACTAAAACCCTCTGAAAAGCACCAATCATACCTTATACGTTAAAAAAAAGAAAACACGAAGCAGATTTAAAACCACCTTAAATGCCCCACAAATCAGTAAGAAACAACAGCAACACAATGATACCCTAAAAAAGGCACCCTTAAGGAGTAGATATCTATGTATATTTATATAATATATAAGTGATTCTATGTAAACGATTAATATATAATATGTACACTATTTATACATCATAGATCATTTTTTACATATAGTACATATAAAAACTGAAACCCCTCCAAAACCATTCATAAACCATGGAATACATTTAAAAAGACCCAAAGGGACCAAAGTAGCCCTTTAGGACCCCTTGGAGATCATTCATAATTTCCTCCCCGCAAGAGAGTAAAACCCTACATAGAGTTGATCAGGTGTCCAGTGAGCTTCTTCATGTCCCCGGCCCCACCAATTGAGGTCATTGAGCTGCAAGCTGATTAACAGGCTAAATGCCACCCCTTCACTCTCAAGAGCCTCAAGTTGAGAGCACATCATGTATCTCTTGCAGCACACGTGTGGCAGGAAAGCCCACCCCTAACTGGATGGGAGGGCTCTAGAGTCAAGATTGACAAGCTAAGCTTGGTCTCTGAGCCTGCTTGACCTTAGGTGTCTTTGGATTCTTCTCCAGGGCATAATCTATGGGCCTTATGGGAAGGGTGTGGAGTCTTCTTCGGGTGGGGCAGGAAACGGGTCTCAATGCTTTTGATAGCTGACAACACTCAGGAATGTAGCCTTCAAGAAGTTGCCCTGGGAATTCATGTAGCAGCATAGCAACCCTGTGCAGTGAAGTGCCTTAAGACTGGCATTGTTATGGTGCGTGGTGGTGGTGGTGGCGGGGACACGGTCAGGAGCGACTTTGACTTCGGAGACCGTGAGTGGGATACACCTCCAACCCAGGAAAGTGAAGGTCCCCTCCAGGGGAGCCCCAGCCTCCCAGACTACTTAACGGATGAACACTGACAGTTGGTTCTCACACACGGTCTTGCGGGTTGTGTTTCACACACTCTGGTGACTATGAAATGCCCAGATCTATGCTTGAGTCTCCGTGTGAATGAATGGATTCCATTTGAGCTTCCATTCTGAGCACTGCGTGGACGGTGGAAGACCAACAAGCACTTTTCAGTGGATTTGCCTCTGTGGCTCTGACGACTGGATAAGGGGGTAGATTGGCAAAGGTCTAAAGCTTTGCCCAGATAGAAGGCAGTCTGTGTGTGTGTGTGACTGATTGCAAACACTTCCTCCCTCACCACCCGGCCAGGGAGGAGCATTCTGGTCTGCAGCTCCTTGCCCAGGGTGAACATACCCCCGAGGTAAATCGGGCTGGAGTGTGGGTGGCTGTATAATACCAGCACCACTTGGTCAGGGGTCAGGAGGACCTAGAACCAAGCTCTGCAATATCGGCAATCCTGTTACAGCACCACTATCACCACCACCACCATGGCCAACCGCACCCGAACCCCCACCCAGGATGTTGAGGGAACATTCTGTTATGCTACCACCACTGGTCACCCACTGTTGGTATTGAGCCAAGCCTATAAAACACAGGGACATCGCATGTCTCTGTCGTGTTGTTTAGATTTTCATATTCACCACAATCAATAGTCAGACGTGTATAGAGGATATGAAGGTCAAAACACACACTTCTGTCCTTCCCACCCGATTCACACAGGCACCCTGCTTTTGGTGAAAACAGATAGCTCATGGAGAGAAAGACAGACAGATAAGTAAGTAGACTGTTAGAAAGGTAGACACAGCTATAAGATGATAGATAGATAGATAGATACATAGATAGATAGATTGACGATACATAACATCACCAAGAAGGCCTTCAACAGGCTCTCAGAGGAAAGCTTCACACTGTCTGTGAAGCCTTACTGTGGCAAGTAGGCCAATTGTAACCTAAGAGGGGAGTTTCATCAGGTCACAGCTTGATTCGAGTGCTAGGAGAGAAAAGTCTTTTCAAGTCCCTTCCCTTCTGGCTTCCTCCCTGGTGATGGGAGCGTTGAGCTGCTTCCCTGGCCTGCGCTGCACTACCTGTGGCTCAAGCCAAACCACTGATCGGTTAGGTTTTGAGGTTTTTTGGAGACCTTTGTCGCCACACTGCAGCTGTGTGCATCCCTTGAGCTTGTGGCTGGTGTATATTGCCTGCTGCCCCGCTCCCCACCTCTGAACCCTCTTGCCCTCCCGCCAAGCGCGTCCTGCAAGGCTCCACCTGGTGACCCAGTGCCTCCTTGGCCAAGAGATCGGGCTGGCCTTGCGCGGGGAGGCATGCACCCCGGTTGGCCTTTCTCACCTCCAAGTGACAGCGCGTGGCAGAAGCACAGAGGTCAGCAGACCGCATACTGTCTTTCCCTCTTGGCCGACTTAGAGGGACGTAGGCGCGCCTGGCTCCCTCTCGCTGGGTTGACCAGAGAGGACCAGGACCGCGGAGAGCAGCTAGGGAAAGGATAAGAGAAGAGTAGAGAAGAGAAGAGAAACAGAGTGGAGTAGCATATGGGGGCGGCCGGGATATGAGAGTTAGTTAGAGCAACAGCCACAGAGAAGGGATCTTGTCATCCACCTGGTCACAGCTAGGGGGTACCGGAGGGAGTCCAATTCAGGTGACCCTTAGACCATAAGCGCATGTGCGCTATAGCACTCACATTGGAAAACCCCTCCCTCCTACACTCAGCCACTTTGATCCTTTCCTCTCAGAGACTAGAGAAGGCCCTCCTGTGTTAGGTTTCTCTGTTTCTGTCTCTCTCTCATGTACCCATCCATCCACCCATCCACCCATCCATCCATCCATCCATACAATCATCCATCATCTGTTATCACAAAGGAAGAAGGCCTGCGCGCCAAGATGTGGGTGGGAAGGGAGGCTGTATGTTTGAACCTTCATCCCCATATCTCCATATATACGATGGCAGTGAGTAATAGAACCAAAACGTGACAAAAACAATGCGATGCTTCTCTACATTAGATGGGATTTATATGCTTCAGGGGGCACCTGGTGTTGGTGAGTTAGTACATTGTGGTCAGACTGGGGCAGAAGTGGGTTCGGACTAGGTGGCGGAAAGAGGTAATGGTGGTTCTGCTGCTGCTGTGCCTGCATGATTGCATTGACTGAAGCGTGGTCATGACACTCCTAAA
This sequence comes from Tenrec ecaudatus, assembly GCF_050624435.1. Lineage (NCBI taxonomy): Eukaryota > Metazoa > Chordata > Mammalia > Afrosoricida > Tenrecidae > Tenrec > Tenrec ecaudatus. Next base: position 68,934,465 of record NC_134544.1, on the reverse strand, counting down.
ACTTGACCAGGTGGGCCTGGTACTGTACACTCACACACACACACACACACACACATACACACACACACACACACACACACACAGACACATAACCAGGCATCCACCGAAGCACACACATACCGGGTTCCTAAAATGTTTGCCAAATCCTCCCTCACCCCTTCTAAGCACTCAGGTCCCAACCCACTCAACTCATAAAGCAGTGGGACCTCTGGTCTCATCAGAAAAACTGCTGGAGATTCGCAAGGGAGGGTCCAGAGTCTGAGCTGCTTTTCGACTGAATCCCAGTGCTGGCGGTTGGAGGCTCCGCCAGGTGGCAGGCCTTCGGAATTAAGGGTGGGCCAGTGGGACCAGGCCACACTCCTGTGGACCACTCAAGCCTCCCTCTTCCTTGACTTTGCAGGTGGAGAGATTGGAGTTCCCCTAGGGCTCTTCTCCATGGATCGTTGCCTCCTCCCACTCCCTTCCCATCCCAGCCCATCCTGGGTGTCCCCGAAACAAGCAATGTCTAGTTCGCTTGCCCAAGGTAGTGTCAAAGTCCAACTTCAGATCAACAACAGAATAAAACAAAACAAAACACAAACCGGTCACCCTGACAGCAATGACCATGCCTCTCTAGCCAGAGACCAGGTTATTGAGATGCTAAAACGGCCGACTTCATATGGTAATCAAGCCCAGGCCTTCCTTTTGATCCTTTTCAGGTGAAAAGGTGCCACAGGAGGTGTCTTTCTGCTTAAGTTGGAGGGGTTATTGATTGGGCAACATGTTGGAGGTAGTGCTGGCCCAGAAAGAGACACGCACCCACCCCCCATTTCACAAATTGAAATCTACTTTATAGATAGATTACCAATTATTAACAAAGTGGTTGATGGGCCATGGCTGGGGTGGGGGTGGGGGGGGATGCGGCTGGGTGTGCAGGCAGGCTAAAACACCTTAGTAGTTGATAAATAACATGCTGAATTTGGCTTCTGTCATTTTGGCTGAGGCTTGACCAAGGCGCACACACAAAAACACCCACACGTCGACCAGTTTTGAAATAAACAGTGGCAAGGTACATCTCAGCCTGAGGACCGCAAACATTGGGAATTCCCCCAGAACCTTCCCACTTCAGGGAACTGCATGTGGCAAAGATTGACCATCCTTCTCTGCTGGTGCTTTGATTCCTAATAAACTGAGTGTGTTCTGCTGTGCTCTTGGGACCCACTGACTCTTACAGTTTGCCCATTCACCTGCTGGCTTTCACTTAAAGCACATTTGATTGATTGCAGTGTGGCTCTTTGGGTTGTCTTGGAAGCCAACTGGGTACAACTCTTCCCAAGGAGCTTTCTGTCTGTCTGTCTGCCTGTCTTTTGAAGAATCCTCAGGCACAAGCTAGGCCACTCAAATGGGAATCAATCAATTGGTGGAGAGAGAGCAAGGGACAGAATTGCCACCAAACTGATCGTGACTGGCGGCAGGTTTCCTCCAGAGAGAACACAGATTGGAGGGGACCGGAGAAGCGGATAGGGGTCTGAGCACCATAGTTGGAAGACATAGCGAGACGGGGTGCATATGCAGAAGAGCTTACAATGTCGCTCCAAGGACCTCTGAATGACCCAAGCAGTCAGGAGATGATGCATGGCCACCGTGTGTGTGTTTGTGTGTGTGCGATAGCCCTTCCTTGAGGATTGATGGTCGATTTCTATTGAGGGCAGGCAGACCACACTGGCAAGCCAGTAAGGACTATGCCACAGGGTTCTCCCTATCCTCCCTAACACCCACCAGGCCACCTGTCACCCGCCCCCACTGCAATCCAATCCAATTCTTACTCAAACTTTTTCGTTGGCTTGTTTGTTGGGGGTGGGTGGGGAAGATCATGTGTTTGTTTTCTTTTTGAAACCCTTTTAAACTTGTACTTTAGCCGCATGTCATACCATCAATAAGCGCCATCCTATTTGATTCCATACAATTTTCTTCTTTCCTGTAGCTGTGATATTGATAGTGGTGGTGATGATGATGATCATGGTGATGCTTTTCTCATGGTGGCAATACTAGACTAGACACAACAGAACATTCTGCAATCACAACTTCCTTTTCTGTGTCCCTTTGCCAAACTCTTGAGATGGAGGAGCCGAGATCATAACTCCATACTCCCTAAAAGTAGTTTGGAAAGTGTTTGAGAGCCAGACGTATGTCCATTTTTACAGACAGATGAAATCACCATTCTCAGATAAATCTCCTTTCAGATGGCTTTCCAGGAATCCAGGAGAGATAATCCCTTCAGGACCAGTGGTGATACCAGGAGGTGGAGGGAGGGTGGGGTGGAAAGGTGGAGTCTATTTACAAGGATCTACATAGAACCTCCTCCATGGGGGGATGGGCTACAGAAAAGTGGGTGAAGGGAGACATCGGACAGTGTAAGATATAACAAAATACTAATAATTTATCAATTATCAAGGGTTCATGAGGGAGGTGGGAGGGGGAAATGATGAGCTGATACCAAAGCTTCAGGCAGAAACCAAATGTTTTGAGAATGATGATGGCAACACATGTACAAATGTGCTTGACACAATGGATGGATGGACGGTTGGATGGATGGATGGATTTAATCTGTCTGTAAAAATAGATACACTTTTGCTCTTGAGAACTATTAAAACTGTTTTTACAGAGCAGGGTGTTGTGAGATCAGCTCTTCCTTCTGAAAAGTTTGCCAAAGAGACACAGAAAAGAAAATCATCATCATCACCACCACCATCATCATCAATCCCAGCTGCAGGGAAGAAGGAAAGGTTCTAGAAACTAATAGGATGACAAGAGGATGGCTGTAATGATGGTATGACATGTGGCTAATACGCAAGTTTAAACGGTTTTAAAAAAAATAAAACAAAACACCCGATTTGCCTCCACAAACCTAACCAATACGCCAACCAAAAAGGTAGTGCAAGAATTGGATTGCATTGTGGGAGTGGCAGGGCATAGGCAGGCAGATGGGTGTTAAGTAGGATAGGGAGAACCCAGGAGGCATAGTCCTCAGGGGCTTTCATGGGCAAAAAATGCCAGGCAAAATTTTTATTCCAAATGACAGTAAAAGGGCAGGCAGGGCACTGGAGACTGATCTAGGGATAAATCTGAGGTGGTTTGCTTTGATACAATATAATCCTCACAGGTTACATTCTACCACTGTATGTGTGAGTGTATGTCCCTTTTAGACATGCAATTTTGAATTTCCCGCCCAGGCGGCCCCCATTTGGTGACACTGCAGGCAGAGAACAATGCTGGACCTAGGAGCAAAGAATGGACTTCTCTGCAGTGCAACTCCAAAAGTGTCTCAGGATTACTGCTTCTGACAGTTAACATTTACCCCAAACGACCCTCAAGATTACCGCCAGGGAACTTAACCAAATAACTCAATCACGAAAATGATGGCAATGGGTTTCAAAAAGAAAAGGAAAAGGAAAAAAAAACTCTGATCAGATTCAGCAAGGTGGCAGGACAAGCAATATCCAAGGAAGGCAGCCCTCACACAAAAGTTCCTTCAGCCCTGGGAAGTGAGCAGAAAAGGTCAGGACACCTGGAAGACCTCCGGCAGATAAGAGAACATCCAAGTCTAAAGGAAAGCCATCTTTAAAAAAAAATTGTTATTGGAAGCTCGTACAACTCTTATCAAAATCCATCCATCCATCAAATGTGTCAAGCACATTTATACCAGTGTTGCCATCATCATTCTCAAAATATTTGCTTTCTGCTTGAGCCTTTGCTATCAGCTCCTCATTTTCCCCCTCCCTCCCCGCTCCCCCCTACCTCATGAACCCTTGATATTTAAAAATTATTAGTATTTTGTTATAACTTACACTGTCCAATGTCTCTTTTCACCCTTTTTTTCTTCTTCATCTCCCCAGAAAGGAGATTCTAAGTAGATACTTGTAAATTGGTTCCTGTTTTCCACCTCGCCCTTCCTCTACCCTTCTGGTATCCTCACTGTTGCTGAGGGAATTATCTCTCTTGGATTGCAGGAAATCCATCTGAAAGGTTATATTCACCTGAGAAGGGTGATTTCTTCTGTCTGTAAAAATAGACACACATCTGGCTCTCGAGTTCTTTTAAAACACTATTTAGGGAATAGGGAGTTAGGAGATCGGCTCTTCCGTCTCAAACGTTTGTCAAAGAGACACATAAGAGAACGTTTTGATTGCAGAATGTTCTGTTGTGTCTAGTCTAGTATTGCCACGATTGGAAAATCATCATCATCATCGTCATCATCACCACGACCTTCATCATCAGTCACAGTTAAAGGGAAGAAAAAATATTCTAGAATTTAAAAGCATGACAATAGGATGGCGGTATTGATGGTATGACATGCGGCTAAAGTGCAAGTTTAAACGGTTTAAAACCGAACGATACAAACAAGCAAAACACCTGATCTTTTCCCACATCCCCAAAAAACAAACCAACCAAAAAATTTGTGTAAGAATTTGAGTGTTTGTGCGGGAGGCAAGAGATGATGGCTTGTGGGGGGGTTTCGTGTTAGGTGGGACAGGGAGAACTCAGGTGGTATAATCCACAGTGGCTTGCCTGGGTCGTATGCCGGACCTCAATGGAAATCTATATCACTCCTCAAGCAAGGGCTATCACACACACACACACACACACACACACACGCACACACACACACACACACACTCACACATGTGCGCGTGCGCACGCGCAGTGTGCATGGGTCATCTGCTGACTGCTTGGGTCAGTCAGATTCCTGGAGCCACATTGTAAGCCCTTTGGCATATGTGCCCCATCTCTCTATGTGTTCCAATCACGGTGGTCTGACCCCTGCCTGCTACTCTGGTGCCACTCATAACTGTGATTTCTGGAGAGGAAAACCCATCGCAGCCAGTCACGATCAGTTTGGTGGCAATTCTGTCTTTTTGTTCTCAACTCCACCGATTAATTGATTCCCATTTGAGCGGCCTAGCTAGTGACTGAGAATCGTCAACAGACAGGCCGACAGACAGGCAGACAGGCAGATACACAGACGGACAGATGCTTGGGAAGAGTTGCACCTGGTTGATTTCAAAGACAGTCCAATGAGCCACAACACAAGAAATCATACGAGCTTCTAGTGAAAGCCAGCGGGTGAATGGGCAACCCAGAGGAGTGAGTGGGTCGCGAGAGCACATCAGAATACACTCAGCTTATTGGGCATCAAACCACCAGCAGGGAAGGATGATCAATCCTTACCACACCCAGGACCTCGAAGTGAGAATGTTTTTGGGGAATTCCCAATGTTTGCAGTCCTCAGGCTGGGGTGTTCCTAGCTACTGTTTATTTCATAATTGGTCAATGTATGTGTGAGAGAGAGAGCGTGGCGGGAGATGTGGATGTACTAGGCCATAAGCTGGTCCATGTGTTTCTTGGTGTGTGACTAGTCCCCTTTGCCTCTGTTTACCTTGTAACAAAAAGCGTTGTGAGATAACTCAATTCTTTATGACCTTGCAGCTAAAAGGAGTGTGAGATAACTCAGTTATTTATGACCTCTTGAGATTCTTTTGAACCTTGCATGTCCTTGTGCTTATCTTAGAATATAGTGCTGTTATTATTCAAATGTTTAGAAAGTGTGACTCCTTCAGTAACATTTGCATAGATAAGAGGTTAGGGATGTTTTTCAAAGCAAGTTCTCTGATGTTAGTTTTGTAACCATTCCCTTGTTAGAAGAGTGTAAAAACCAAGGTTTGAACATACTTCAGTCCATCAGACTGTTGTCCTCCCAATCCCATGCTTTCTATATGGCTCTTTCTTTTATTCTTTCATCTGCACGCATCATTTCAGACGCGGTTTGATGGGGGATAGCTGGTCTAATCACCCGCATTTTTGGCGCCCAACAGGGGGCTTTGAAAACTGAGCATCCCGTGACAGAAACCACTGAATAGCAAGGCCGTGAATCTTTACAGTGAAAATTAGGGTAAGTGGTGAAACGTTGGGAGTAACAAATAATGGGACAGACTTCTAGTAAATGTATGTATGTAAATATGCTTCCAAATATGTTAAGAGCTAGAGGAGCAAAAGTAACCAACCAAAGATTAGAAGAGCTTTTTGATTTTGTGGTTAGGGTATGTCACCTCCTGCTGCTGACCTGCAGGGTACTGATCTGCTTCAGCTTAGACCAAATTATGGTCTAATACTGAGAGCCTCGTGCATTGGAGCAAACATTGTGGCAAACAGTGAGGGAAGATGGACCCCGCGGGTTGGAGGGCACTCAGAATGGGACTGATGCCACAGTACAGCTGCAGCTAGGTCCACGGGTCCCTCAAGGTGGGTCACGGCGTCGGCGAGTGAGAGGCAGAAACCACACGACTCAAAGGTTGCATGTGATTGTTCCAATTTTATTCATGCAAAGCTTCAACTTATATATTCTTTTCCTAAGCTTAAATCTTATGGCTTGAGGTCATACTTGAGGAAATTCTCAAGACCATGACCAGTTACATAATCACATTTCTTTACTCTCCATCAGATACACTGCATGATTCCTGGTTAAAATTTAGTACATCTTGAAACGAAAACTGTCTCAAACACAAGTGTGATAAACATAAACCTTCTAACAATAAGTGAGCACACTTTATCACACTAGGGCATATTGTTCGAACTATGAAATCAATAAAGCATTAATGCATTTCATTATCAAACACAAAAATTACTTGACAGACTTTGGCTGTTCCTTCTTCAGGTGTTCCTCTAGGGCTTTCATTTATTGTTTTCTTTCCCACTAAGTTCCCATAAATCAAACTCCCACTGGTCTTTCTGTACCAAGGCATGAGTTGCCTCAAATAGGCAGCTTTGCTTCAGTGGAAGTCAAGTTGCCCTACAATAGGTAGCTTTACTTCATTGGACTTCGACCACCACGGGGGCTTCAGCGCCTTGCAATGAAGATCAGGGAGTCTTGCAAGCAAGGACAGGGCCCGTGGCCAACTGACATCTCGTGAGTAACTCCAATCATTTCTCACTTGGGGAGGGTCCGTGGGAACTTTCGTCAGCGTGGGTGTCCTGCTGAGTAGCTTGACTTGTCCTCTCATTCCGCTGTTGCTTCTCAGTTTGTAGTATCAGCACGTCCATCCGAACATAGGTTTTGGCAGTGTTTTGGTAAACCTCCTCAGCCAGCGTGTCCTTGGGTGAAGCCCTGCTGGTGCATGATGCAACTATCCTTTTCGGGCACGCTTGTGTGCGCGCATACACACACACACACACACACACACACACTCACTCACTCAGATAGTCAGGATTTGTGCACTTCTGAAACGTGCAACCTCCCGGGTTTTTAAATAATACTTCGAAATATAAACAGTTTTAATTTAAAAATAAAAGGGATACATTTTTACCTTTTAAATTGGAAGGGATTTCTTTGAGAAATGAAACCGGAAACCAGAACTATGCAGAAGGAGGGGGAGGTGAATGCTCTTTGGTGCTCCCCAGACAGTTGCAAACACGTGCCTCTTCCCTATTGGCTGTGCTCATTCTTGTCGCCAATCACATCTTGTATATCGAATGAGGTGCTCGAAGGGAATGGTATTTAAGAGCGGCGGCTGGCCCTCTCCTCCGGAGAGCTCAAGTTCCGCTGGCCTGTCGGAGCCCACAGCCCTCTCTTCTCCCCCGAAACTGCTTCTCCTTCCGCAGCATGGCTTCGAAAGACCCTCCTGCTCGTTCTAAGCGAACCCAAGACCGAAGAAAGAGGACTGTCTGGAACGCTTCTCAATCTGACATCTTACAAGCCTCATTTGCTCGAGACCCGTATCCAGGCTTCACAGCCAGAGAAGAACTTGCCAGAGCCATCGGCGTGGCAGAGGACAGAATCTTCCTGTGGTTCAAAAACCGCAGAAGTCGACAGCTCAGGAGGAGCCGACTGAGCTCCGTGCCCCCTCCGGGACAGCCGTGCCCCGTGCCGCCTCGCACCACCTCTCCAGCCAGGGCGCCGACGGCAGACAGACGCAAGAGGACTGTCATCAGCAAAGATCAAAGCGCCCACCTGGTGCAAGCGTTTGAGAAGCAGCCATTCCCCGGCGTGAAAGCCAGGCAAGAACTGGCACGCCAGACAGGCCTTCCGGAAGCTCGGATTGACACGTGGTTCCAGAACCGAAGGGCTCGACACTCACATCACGCCAGGGTAGAGCTGGATCACCACGGGCTCCAGCAATGCAGCTCCAGCCCGGTCTTCCCATGTCCGCTTCTGCAGCCACCTGAGCAAAGCACACCCATAGATGCCCAGAGACCACCCTCCCTGGGCTTCGTAGGCGGCGGCGGAGGTGATGGAGACAGCAATCCGTTAGCTTGCGTCATGGGAGGCCAAGCCTCTGTGGGCCCGGTGACCCATCAGGGACAAATGCCACAGGAGTTCACCCAGGCGGGAAGGCCTCCGGAGACAAGGACACTCTACTTGGACCTTTCCAGCTGCGGAAACCAAGGTCCCGAACAACAGGACATTCTTTCGGACGCCGGGCAGTGGAAAGGCACTTCATTGTGGGAGCATCCAAACCTGTTCTGGCAGAGACCGGCTCCTGCACACACACCAGCCCCAGTGGGATGGGGGCCTGGCCTGGCCGTGAGCGTGAGTTCCCAGCGGCAGCTGACTGGGCACAACCAGCAGGCAACACTGCTGCAGGAAAACCCTCCTCTGCTTGCCCAAGCCTCTCCACAAGGCACCAGCTTCTTGGACCAACTCCTCGACGACCTGGAAATTCAGCAGAATGCCCAACCCTTGGTGAATCAACAGGAAGCAGGCCTGCAATGTGAGCCACCACTTCAATTCCCTATCAGCGAGGAGCTCTATCAGGAGTACCTAAGAGACTTTTAAAACGCCCCGAATGCCCGAGAGACTCACTAAAACCCTCTGAAAAGCACCAATCATACCTTATACGTTAAAAAAAAGAAAACACGAAGCAGATTTAAAACCACCTTAAATGCCCCATAAATCAGTAAGAAACAACAGCAACACAATGATACCCTAAAAAAGGCACCCTTAAGGAGTAGATATCTATGTATATTTATATAATATATAAGTGATTCTATGTAAACGATTAATATATAATATGTACACTATTTATACATCATAGATCATTTTTTTTCATATAGTACATATAAAAACTGAAACTCCTCCAAAACCATTCATAAACCATGGAATACATTTAAAAAGACCCAAAGGGACCAAAGAAGCCCTTTAGGACCCCTTGGAGATCATTCGTAATTTCCTCCCCGCAAGAGAGTAAAACCCTACATAGAGTTGATCAGGTGTCCAGTGAGCTTCTTCATGTCCCCGTCCCCACTAATTGAGGTCATCGAGCTGCAAGCTGATTAACAGGCTAAATGCCACCCCTTCACTCTCAAGAGCCTCAAGTTGAGAGCACATCATGTATCTCTTGCAGCACACGTGTGGCAGGAAAGCCCACCCCTAACTGGATGGGAGGGCTCTAGAGTCAAGATTGACAAGCTAAGCTTGGTCTCTGAGCCTCCTTGACCTTAGGTGTCTTTGAATTCTTCTCCAGGGCATAATCTATGGGCCTTATGGGAAGGGTGTGGAGTCTTCTTCGGTTGGGGCAGGAAACGGGTCTCAATGCTTTTGATAGCTGACAACACTCAGGAATGTAGCCTTCAAGAAGTTGCCCTGGGAATTCATGTAGCAGCATAGCAACCCTGTGCAGTGAAGTGCCTTAAGACTGGCATTGTTATGGTGCGTGGTGGTGGTGGTGGCGGGGACACGGTCAGGAGCGACTTTGACTTCGGAGACCGTGAGTGGGATACACCTCCAACCCAGGAAAGTGAAGGTCCCCTCCAGGGGAGCCCCAGCCTCCCAGACTACTTAACGGATGAACACTGACAGTTGGTTCTCACACACGGTCTTGCGGGTTGTGTTTCACACACTCTGGTGACTATGAAATGCCCAGATCTATGCTTGAGTCTCCGTGTGAATGAATGGATTCCATTTGAGCTTCCATTCTGAGCACTGCGTGGACGGTGGAAGACCAACAAGCACTTTTCAGTGGATTTGCCTCTGTGGCTCTGACGACTGGATAAGGGGGTAGATTGGCAAAGGTCTAAAGCTTTGCCCAGATAGAAGGCAGTCTGTGTGTGTGTGTGTGACTGATTGCAAACACTTCCTCCCTCACCACCCGCCCAGGGAGGAGCATTCTGGTCTGCAGCTCCTTGCCCAGGGTGAACATACCCCCGAGGTAAATCGGGCTGGAGTGTGGGTGGCTGTATAATACCAGCACCACTTGGTCAGGGGTCAGGAGGACCTAGAACCAAGCTCTGCAATATCGGCAATCCTGTTACAGCACCACTATCACCACCACCACTATGGCCAACCGCACCCCAACCCCCACCCAGGATGTTGAGGGAACATTCTGTTATGCTACCACCACTGGTCACCCACTGTTGGTATTGAGCCAAGCCTATAAAACACAGGGACATCGCATGTCTCTGTCGTGTTGTTTAGATTTTCATATTCACCACAATCAATAGTCAGACGTGTATAGAGGATATGAAGGTCAAAACACACACTTCTGTCCTTCCCACCCGATTCACACAGACAGGCACCCTGCTTTTGGTGAAAACAGATAGCTCATGGAGAGAAAGACAGACAGATAAGTAAGTAGACTGTTAGAAAGGTAGACACAGCTATAAGATGATAGATAGATAGATAGATAGATAGATAGATAGATAGATAGATAGATAGATTGACGATACATAACATCACCAAGAAGGCCTTCAACAGGCTCTCAGAGGAAAGCTTCACACTGTCTGTGAAGCCTTACTTTGGCAAGTAGGCCAATAGTAACCTAAGAGGGAGTTTCATCAGGTCACAGCTTGATTTGAGTGCTAGGAGAGAAAAGTCTCTCCAAGTCCCTTCCCTTCTGGCTTCCTCCCTGGTGATGGGAGCGTTGAGCTGCTGCCCTGGCCTGTGCTGCACTACCTGTGGCTCAAGCCAAACCACTGATCGGTTAGGTTTTGAGGTTTTTTGGAGACCTTTGTCGCCACACTGCAGCTGTGTGCATCCCTTGAGCTTGTGGCTGGTGTATATTGCCTGCTGCCCCGCTCCCCACCTCTGAACCCTCTTGCCCTCCCGCCAAGCGCGTCCTGCAAGGCTCCACCTGGTGACCCAGTGCCTCCTTGGCCAAGAGATCGGGCTGGCCTTGCGCGGGAGGCATGCACCCCGGTTGGCCTTTCTCACCTCCAAGTGACAGCGCGTGCAGAAGCACAGAGGTCAGCCGACCGCATACTGTCTTTCCCTCTTGGCCGACTTAGAGGGACGTAGGCGCGCCTGGCTCCCTCTCGCTGGGTTGACCAGAGAGAACCAGGACCGCGGAGAGCAGCGAGGGAAAGGATAAGAGAAGAGTAGAGAAGAGAAGAGAAACAGAGTGGAGTAGCATATGGGGGCGGCCGGGATATGAGAGTTAGTTAGAGCAACAGCCACAGAGAAGGGATCTTGTCATCCACCTGGTCACAGCTAGGGGGAACCGGAGGGAGTCCAATTCAGGTGACCCTTAGACCATAAGCGCATGTGCGCTATAGCACTCACATTGGAAAACCCCTCCCTCCTACACTCAGCCACTTTGACCCTTTCCTCTCAGAGACTAGAGAAGGCCCTCCTGTGTTAGGTTTCTCTGTTTCTGTCTCTCTCTCATGTACCCATCCATCCACCCATCCACCCATCCACCCATCCATCCATACAATCATCCATCATCTGTTATCACAAAGGAAGAAGGCCTGCGCGCCAAGATGTGGGTGGGAAGGGAGGCTGTATGTTTGAACCTTCATCCCCATATCCCCATATATACGATGGCAGTGAATAATAGAACCAAAACGTGACAAAAACAATGCGATGCTTCTCTACGTTAGATGGGATATATATGCTTCAGGGGGCACCTGGTGTTGGTGAGTTAGTACATTGTGGTCAGACTGGGGCAGAAGTGGGTTCGGACTAGGTGGCGGAAAGAGGTAATGGTGGTTCTGCTGCTGCTGTGCCTGCATGATTGCATTGACTGAAGCGTGGTCATGACACTCCTAAAACTTGACCAGGTGGGCCTGGAACTGTACTCACACACACACACACACACACACACACACACAGACACATAACCAGGCATCCACTGAAGCACACACATACCGGGTTCCTAAAATGTTTGCCAAATCCTCCCTCACCCCTTCTAAGCACTCAGGTCCCAACCCACTCAACTCATAAAGCAGTGGGACCTCTGGTCTCATCAGAAAAACTGCTGGAGATTCGCAAGGGAGGGTCCAGAGTCTGAGCTGCTTTTCGACTGAATCCCAGTGCTGGCGGTTGGAGGCTCCGCCAGGTGGCAGGCCTTCGGAATTAAGGGTGGGCCAGTGGGACCAGGCCACACTCCTGTGGACCACTCAAGCCTCCCTCTTCCTTGACTTTGCAGGTGGAGAGATTGGAGTTCCCCTAGGGCTCTTCTCCATGGATCGCTGCCTCCTCCCACTCCCTTCCCATCCCAGCCCATCCTGGGTGTCCCCGAAACAAGCAATGTCTAGTTCGCTTGCCCAAGGTAGTGTCAAAGTCCAACTTCAGATCAACAACAGAATAAAACAAAACAAAACACAAACCGGTCACCCTGACAGCAATGACCATGCCTCTCTAGCCAGAGACCAGGTTATTGAGATGCTAAAATGGCCGGCTTCATATGGTAATCAAGCCCAGGCCTTCCTTTTGATCCTTTTCAGGTGAAAAGGTGCCACAGGAGGTGTCTTTCTGCTTAAGTTGGAGGGGTTATTGATTGGGCAACATGTTGGAGGTAGTGCTGGCCCAGAAAGAGACACGCACCCACCCCCCATTTCACAAATTGAAATCTACTTTATAGATAGATTACCAATTATTAACGAAGTGGTTGATGGGCCATGGCTGGGGTGGGGGTGGGGAGGATGCGGCTGGGTGTGCAGGCAGGCTAAAACACCTTAGTAGTTGATAAATAACATGCTGAATTTGGCTTCTGTCATTTTGGCTGAGGCTTGACCAAGGCGCACACACAAAAACACCCACACGTCGACCAGTTTTGAAATAAACAGTGGCAAGGTACATCGCAGCCTGAGGACCGCAAACTTTGGGAATTCCCCCAGAACCTTCCCACTTCAGGGAACTGCATGTGGCAAAGATTGACCATCCTTCTCTGCTGGTGCTTTGATTCCTAATAAACTGAGTGTGTTCTGCTGTGCTCTCGGGACCCACTGACTCTTACAGTTTGCCCATTCACCTGCTGGCTTTCACTTAAAGCACATTTGATTGATTGCAGTGTGGCTCTTTGGGTTGTCTTGGAAGCCAACTGGGTACAACTCTTCCCAAGGAGCTTTCTGTCTGTCTGTCTGCCTGTCTTTTGAAGAATCCTCAGGCACAAGCTAGGCCACTCAAATGGGAATCAATCAATTGGTGGAGAGAGAGCAAGGGACAGAATTGCCACCAAACTGATCGTGACTGGCGGCAGGTTTCCTCCAGAGAGAACACAGATTGGAGGGGACCGGAGAAGCGGATAGGGGTCTGAGCACCATAGTTGGAAGACATAGCGAGATGGGGTGCATATGCAGAAGAGCTTACAATGTCGCTCCAAGGACCTCTGAATGACCCAAGCAGTCAGGAGATGATGCATGGCCACCGTGTGTGTGTTTGTGTGTGTGTGATAGCCCTTCCTTGAGGATTGATGGTCGATTTCTATTGAGGGCAGGCAGACCACACTGGCAAGCCAGTAAGGACTATGCCACAGGGTTCTCCCTATCCTCCCTAACACCCACCAGGCCACCTGTCACCCGCCCCCACTGCAATCCAATCCAATTCTTACTCAAACTTTTTCGTTGGCTTGTTTGTTGGGGGTGGGTGGGGAAGATCATGTGTTTGTTTTCTTTTTTAAACCCTTTTAAACTTGTACTTTAGCCGCATGTCATACCATCAATAAGCGCCATCCTATTTGATTCCATACAATTTTCTTCTTTCCTGTAGCTGTGATATTGATAGTGGTGGTGATGATGATGATCATGGTGATGCTTTTCTCATGGTGGCAATACTAGACTAGACACAACAGAACATTCTGCAATCACAACTTCCTTTTCTGTGTCTCTTTGCCAAACTCTTGAGATGGAGGAGCCGAGATCATAACTCCATACTCCCTAAAAGTAGTTTGGAAAGTGTTTGAGAGCCAGACGTATGTCCATTTTTACAGACAGATGAAATCACCATTCTCAGATAAATCTCCTTTCAGATGGCTTTCCAGGAATCCAGGAGAGATAATCCCTTCAGGACCAGTGGTGATACCAGGAGGTGGAGGGAGGGTGGGGTGGAAAGGTGGAGTCTATTTACAAGGATCTACATAGAACCTCCTCCATGGGGGGATGGGCTACAGAAAAGTGGGTGAAGGGAGACATCGGACAGTGTAAGATATAACAAAATACTAATAATTTATCAATTATCAAGGGTTCATGAGGGAGGTGGGAGGGGGAAATGATGAGCTGATACCAAAGCTTCAGGCAGAAACCAAATGTTTTGAGAATGATGATGGCAACACATGTACAAATGTGCTTGACACAATGGATGGATGGACGGTTGGATGGATGGATGGATTTAATCTGTCTGTAAAAATAGATACACTTTTGCTCTTGAGAACTATTAAAACTGTTTTTACAGAGCAGGGTGTTGTGAGATCAGCTCTTCCTTCTGAAAAGTTTGCCAAAGAGACACAGAAAAGAAAATCATCATCATCACCACCACCATCATCATCAATCCCAGCTGCAGGGAAGAAGGAAAGGTTCTAGAAACTAATAGGATGACAAGAGGATGGCTGTAATGATGGTATGACATGTGGCTAATACGCAAGTTTAAACGGTTTTAAAAAAAATAAAACAAAACACCCGATTTGCCTCCACAAACCTAACCAATACGCCAACCAAAAAGGTAGTGCAAGAATTGGATTGCATTGTGGGAGTGGCAGGGCATAGGCAGGCAGATGGGTGTTAAGTAGGATAGGGAGAACCCAGGAGGCATAGTCCTCAGGGGCTTTCATGGGCAAAAAATGCCAGGCAAAATTTTTATTCCAAATGACAGTAAAAGGGCAGGCAGGGCACTGGAGACTGATCTAGGGATAAATCTGAGGTGGTTTGCTTTGATACAATATAATCCTCACAGGTTACATTCTACCACTGTATGTGTGAGTGTATGTCCCTTTTAGACATGCAATTTTGAATTTCCCGCCCAGGCGGCCCCCATTTGGTGACACTGCAGGCAGAGAACAATGCTGGACCTAGGAGCAAAGAATGGACTTCTCTGCAGTGCAACTCCAAAAGTGTCTCAGGATTACTGCTTCTGACAGTTAACATTTACCCCAAACGACCCTCAAGATTACCGCCAGGGAACTTAACCAAATAACTCAATCACGAAAATGATGGCAATGGGTTTCAAAAAGAAAAGGAAAAGGAAAAAAAAACTCTGATCAGATTCAGCAAGGTGGCAGGACAAGCAATATCCAAGGAAGGCAGCCCTCACACAAAAGTTCCTTCAGCCCTGGGAAGTGAGCAGAAAAGGTCAGGACACCTGGAAGACCTCCGGCAGATAAGAGAACATCCAAGTCTAAAGGAAAGCCATCTTTAAAAAAAAATTGTTATTGGAAGCTCGTACAACTCTTATCAAAATCCATCCATCCATCAAATGTGTCAAGCACATTTATACCAGTGTTGCCATCATCATTCTCAAAATATTTGCTTTCTGCTTGAGCCTTTGCTATCAGCTCCTCATTTTCCCCCTCCCTCCCCGCTCCCCCCTACCTCATGAACCCTTGATATTTAAAAATTATTAGTATTTTGTTATAACTTACACTGTCCAATGTCTCTTTTCACCCTTTTTTTCTTCTTCATCTCCCCAGAAAGGAGATTCTAAGTAGATACTTGTATATTGGTTCCTGTTTTCCACATCGCCCTTCCTCTACCCTTCTGGTATCCTCACTGTTGCTGAGGGAATTATCTCTCTTGGATTGCAGGAAATCCATCTGAAAGGTTATATTCACCTGAGAAGGGTGATTTCTTCTGTCTGTAAAAATAGACACACATCTGGCTCTCGAGTTCTTTTAAAACACTATTTAGGGAATAGGGAGTTAGGAGATCGGCTCTTCCATCTCAAACGTTTGTCAAAGAGACACATAAGAGAACGTTTTGATTGCAGAATGTTCTGTTGTGTCTAGTCTAGTATTGCCACGATTGGAAAATCATCATCATCATCGTCATCATCACCACGACCTTCATCATCAGTCACAGTTAAAGGGAAGAAAAAATATTCTAGAATTTAAAAGCATGACAATAGGATGGCGGTATTGATGGTATGACATGCGGCTAAAGTGCAAGTTTAAACGGTTTAAAACCGAACGATACAAACAAGCAAAACACCTGATCTTTTCCCACATCCCCAAAAAACAAACCAACCAAAAAATTTGTGTAAGAATTTGAGTGTTTGTGCGGGAGGCAAGAGATGATGGCTTGTGGGGGGGTTTGGTGTTAGGTGGGACAGGGAGAACTCAGGTGGTATAATCCACAGTGGCTTGCCTGGGTCGTATGCCGGACCTCAATGGAAATCTATATCACTCCTCAAGCAAGGGCTATCACACACACACACACACACACACACACACTCACACACACGTCGCGCAGTGTGCATGGGTCATCTGCTGACTGCTTGGGTCAGTCAGATTCCTGGAGCCACATTGTAAGCCCTTTGGCATATGTGCCCCATCTCTCTATGTGTTCCAATCACGGTGGTCTGACCCCTGCCTGCTACTCTGGTGCCACTCATAACTGTGATTTCTGGAAGGGAAACCCATCGCAGCCAGTCACGATCAGTTTGGTGGCAATTCTGTCTTTTTGTTCTCAACTCCACCGATTAATTGATTCCCATTTGAGCGGCCTAGCTAGTGACTGAGAATCGTCAACAGACAGGCCGACAGACAGGCAGACAGGCAGATACACAGACGGACAGATGCTTGGGAAGAGTTGCACCCGGTTGATTTCAAAGACAGTCCAATGAGCCACAACACAAGAAATCATACGAGCTTCTAGTGAAAGCCAGCGGGTGAATGGGCAACCCAGAGGAGTGAGTGGGTCGCGAGAGCACATCAGAATACACTCAGCTTATTGGGCATCAAACCACCAGCAGGGAAGGATGATCAATCCTTACCACACCCAGGACCTCGAAGTGAGAATGTTTTTGGGGAATTCCCAATGTTTGCAGTCCTCAGGCTGGGGTGTTCCTAGCTACTGTTTATTTCATAATTGGTCAATGTATGTGTGAGAGAGAGAGCGTGGCGGAAGATGTGCATGTATTAGGCCATAAGCTGGTCCATGTGTTTCTTGGTGTGTGACTAGTCCCCTTTGCCTCTGTTTACCTTGTAACAAAAAGCGTTGTGAGATAACTCAATTCTTTATGACCTTGCAGCTAAAAGCAGTGTGAGATAACTCAGTTATTTATGACCTCTTGAGATTCTTTTGAACCTTGCATGTCCTTGTGCTTATCTTAGAATATAGTGCTGTTATTATTCAAATGTTTAGAAAGTGTGACTCCTTCAGTAACATTTGCATAGATAAGAGGTTAGGGATGTTTTTCAAAGCAAGTTCTCTGATGTTCATTTTGTAACCATTCCCTTGTTAGAAGAGTGTAAAAACCAAGGTTTGAACATACTTCAGTCCATCAGACTGTTGTCCTCCCAATCCCATGCTTTCTATATGGCTCTTTCTTTTATTCTTTCATCTGCACGCATCATTTCAGACGCGGCTTGATGGGGGATAGCTGGTCTAATCCCCCGCATTTTGGCGCCCAACAGGGGGCTTTGAAAACTGAGCATCCCGTGACAGAAACCACTGAATAGCAAGGCTGTGAATCTTTACAGTGAAAATTAGGGTAAGTGGTGAAACGTTGGGAGTAACAAATAATGGGACAGACTTCTAGTAAATGTATGTATGTAAATATGCTTCCAAATATGTTAAGAGCTAGAGGAGCAAAAGTAACCAACCAAAGATTAGAAGAGCTTTTTGATTTTGTGGTTAGGGTATGTCACCTCCTGCTGCTGACCTGCAGGGTACTGATCTGCTTCAGTTTAGACCAAATTATGGTCTAATACTGAGAGCCTCGTGCATTGGAGCAAACATTGTGGCAAACAGTGAGGGAAGATGGACCCCGCGGGTTGGAGGGCACTCAGAATGGGACTGATGTCACAGTACAGCTGCAGCTAGGTCCACGGGTCCCTCAAGGTGGGTCACGGCGTCGGCGAGTGAGAGGCAGAAACCACACGACTCAAAGGTTGCATGTGAGTGTTCCAATTTTATTCATGCAAAGCTTCAATTTATATATTCTTTTCCTAAGCTTAAATCTTATGGCTTGAGGTCATACTTGAGGAAATTCTCAAGACCATGGCCTGTTACATAATCACATTTCTTTACTCTCCATCAGATACACTGCATGATTCCTGGTTAAAATTTAGTACATCTTGAAACGAAAACTGTCTCAAACACAAGTGTGATAAACATAAACCTTCTAACAATAAGTGAGCACACTTTATCACACTAGGGCATATTGTTCGAACTATGAAATCAATAAAGCATTAATGCATTTCATTATCAAACACAAAAATTACTTGACAGACTTTGGCTGTTCCTTCTTCAGGTCTTCCTCTAGGGCTTTCATTTATTGTTTTCTTTCCCACTAAGTTCCCATAAATCAAACTCCCACTGGTCTTTCTGTACCAAGGCATGAGTTGCCTCAAATAGGCAGCTTTGCTTCAGTGGAAGTCTAGTTGCCCTACAATAGGTAGCTTTACTTCATTGGACTTCGACCACCACGGGGGCTTCAGCGCCTTGCAATGAAGATCAGGGAGTCTTGCAAGCAAGGACAGGGCCCGTGGCCAACTGACATCTCGTGAGTAACTCCAATCATTTCTCACTTGGGGAGGGTCCGTGGGAACTTTCGTCAGCGTGGGTGTCCTGCTGAGTAGCTTGACTTGTCCTCTCATTCCGCTGTTGCTTCTCAGTTTGTAGTATCAGCACGTCCATCCGAACATAGGTTTTGGCAGTGTTTTGGTAAACCTCCTCAGCCAGCGTGTCCTTGGGTGAAGCCCTGCCGGTGCATGATGCAACTATCCTTTTCGGGCACGCTTGTGTGCGCGCATACACACACACACACACACACACTCACTCACTCAGACAGTCAGGATTTGTGCACTTCTGAAACGCGCAACCCCCCGGGTTTTTAAATAATACTTCGAAATATAAACAGTTTAAATTTAAAAATAAAAGGGATACATTTTTACCTTTTAAATTGGAAGGGATTTCTTTGAGAAATGAAACCGGAAACCAGAACTATGCAGAAGGAGGGGGAGGTGAATGCTCTTTGGTGCTCCCCAGACAGTTGCAAACACGTGCCTCTTCCCTATTGGCTGTGCTCATTCCTGTCGCCAATCACATCTTGTATATCGAATGAGGTGCTCGAAGGGAATGGTATTTAAGAGCGGCGGCTGGCCCTCTCCTCCGGAGAGCTCAAGTTCCGCTGGCCTGTCGGAGCCCACAGCCCTCTCTTCTCCCCCGAAACTGCTCCTCCTTCCGCAGCATGGCTTCGAAAGACCCTCCTGCTCGTTCTAAGCGAACCCAAGACCGAAGAAAGAGGACTGTCTGGAACGCTTCTCAATCTGACATCTTACAAGCCTCATTTGCTCGAGACCCGTATCCAGGCTTCACGGCCAGAGAAGAACTTGCCAGAGCCATCGGCGTGGCAGAGGACAGAATCTTCCTGTGGTTCAAAAACCGCAGAAGTCGACAGCTCAGGAGGAGCCGACTGAGCTCCGTGCCCCCTCCGGGACAGCCGTGCCCCGTGCCGCCTCGCACCACCTCTCCAGCCAGGGCGCCGACGGCAGACAGACGCAAGAGGACTGTCATCAGCAAAGATCAAAGTGCCCACCTGGTGCAAGCGTTTGAGAAGCAGCCATTCCCCGGCGTGAAAGCCAGGCAAGAACTGGCACGCCAGACAGGCCTTCCGGAAGCTCGGATTGACACGTGGTTCCAGAACCGAAGGGCTCGACACCCACATCACGCCAGGGTGCAGCTGGATCACCGCGGGCTCCAGCAATGCAGCTCCAGCCCGGTCTTCGCATGTCCGGTTCTGCAGCCACCTGAGCAAAGCACACCCATAGATGCCCAGAGACCGCCCTCCCTGGGCTTCGTAGGCGGCGGCGGAGGTGATGGAGACAGCAATCCGTTAGCTTGCGTCATGGGAGGCCTAGCCTCTGTGGGCCCGGTGACCCATCAGGGGCAAATGCCACAGCAGTTCACTCAGGCAGGAAGGCCTCCGGAGACAAGGACACTCTACTTGGACCTTTCCAGCTGCGGAAACCAAGGTCCCGAACAACAGGACATTCTTTCGGACGCCGGGCAGTGGAAAGGCACTTCATTGTGGGAGCATCCAAACCTGTTCTGGCAGAGACCGGCTCCTGCACACACACCAGCCCCAGTGGGATGGGGGCCTGGCCTGGCCGTGAGCGTGAGTGCCCAGCGGCAGCTGACTGGGCACAACCAGCAGGCAACACTGCTGCAGGAAAACCCTCCTCTGCTTGCCCAAGCCTCTCCACAAGGCACCAGCTTCTTGGACCAACTCCTCGACGACCTGGAAATTCAGCAGAATGCCCAGCCCTTGGTGAATCAAGAGGAAGAAGGCCTGCAATGTGAGCCACCACTGCAATTCCCTATCAGCGAGGAGCTCTATCAGGAGTACCTAAGAGACTTTTAAAACGCCCCGAATGCCCGGGAGACTCACTAAAACCCTCTGAAAAGCACCAATCATACCTTATACGTTAAAAAAAAGAAAACACGAAGCAGATTTAAAACCACCTTAAATGCCCCACAAATCAGTAAGAAACAACAGCAACACAATGATACCCTAAAAAAGGCACCCTTAAGGAGTAGATATCTATGTATATTTATATAATATATAAGTGATTCTATGTAAACGATTAATATATAATATGTACACTATTTATACATCATAGATCATTTTTTACATATAGTACATATAAAAACTGAAACCCCTCCAAAACCATTCATAAACCATGGAATACATTTAAAAAGACCCAAAGGGACCAAAGAAGCCCTTTAGGACCCCTTGGAGATCATTCGTAATTTCCTCCCCGCAAGAGAGTAAAACCCTACATAGAGTTGATCAGGTGTCCAGTGAGCTTCTTCATGTCCCCGGCCCCACCAATTGAGGTCATCGAGCTGCAAGCTGATTAACAGGCTAAATGCCACCCCTTCACTCTCAAGAGCCTCAAGTTGAGAGCACATCATGTATCTCTTGCAGCACACGTGTGGCAGGAAAGCCCACCCCTAACTGGATGGGAGGGCTCTAGAGTCAAGATTGACAAGCTAAGCTTGGTCTCTGAGCCTGCTTGACCTTAGGTGTCTTTGAATTCTTCTCCAGGGCATAATCTATGGGCCTTATGGGAAGGGTGTGGAGTCTTCTTCGGGTGGGGCAGGAAACGGGTCTCAATGCTTTTGATAGCTGACAACACTCAGGAATGTAGCCTTCAAGAAGTTGCCCTGGGAATTCATGTAGCAGCATAGCAACCCTGTGCAGTGAAGTGCCTTAAGACTGGCATTGTTATGGTGCGTGGTGGTGGTGGTGGCGGGGACACGGTCAGGAGCGACTTTGACTTCGGAGACCGTGAGTGGGATACACCTCCAACCCAGGAAAGTGAAGGTCCCCTCCAGGGGAGCCCCAGCCTCCCAGACTACTTAACGGATGAACACTGACAGTTGGTTCTCACACACGGTCTTGCGGGTTGTGTTTCACACACTCTGGTGACTATGAAATGCCCAGATCTATGCTTGAGTCTCCGTGTGAATGAATGGATTCCATTTGAGCTTCCATTCTGAGCACTGCGTGGACGGTGGAAGACCAACAAGCACTTTTCAGTGGATTTGCCTCTGTGGCTCTGACGACTGGATAAGGGGGTAGATTGGCAAAGGTCTAAAGCTTTGCCCAGATAGAAGGCAGTCTGTGTGTGTGTGTGTGACTGATTGCAAACACTTCCTCCCTCACCACCCGCCCAGGGAGGAGCATTCTGGTCTGCAGCTCCTTGCCCAGGGTGAACATACCCCCGAGGTAAATCGGGCTGGAGTGTGGGTGGCTGTATAATACCAGCACCACTTGGTCAGGGGTCAGGAGGACCTAGAACCAAGCTCTGCAATATCGGCAATCCTGTTACAGCACCACTATCACCACCACCACTATGGCCAACCGCACCCCAACCCCCACCCAGGATGTTGAGGGAACATTCTGTTATGCTACCACCACTGGTCACCCACTGTTGGTATTGAGCCAAGCCTATAAAACACAGGGACATCGCATGTCTCTGTCGTGTTGTTTAGATTTTCATATTCACCACAATCAATAGTCAGACGTGTATAGAGGATATGAAGGTCAAAACACACACTTCTGTCCTTCCCACCCGATTCACACAGGCACCCTGCTTTTGGTGAAAACAGATAGCTCATGGAGAGAAAGACAGACAGATAAGTAAGTAGACTGTTAGAAAGGTAGACACAGCTATAAGATGATAGATAGATAGATAGATAGATAGATAGATAGATAGATAGATAGATAGATTGACGATACATAACATCACCAAGAAGGCCTTCAACAGGCTCTCAGAGGAAAGCTTCACACTGTCTGTGAAGCCTTACTTTGGCAAGTAGGCCAATAGTAACCTAAGAGGGGAGTTTCATCAGGTCACAGCTTGATTCGAGTGCTAGGAGAGAAAAGTCTTTTCAAGTCCCTTCCCTTCTGGCTTCCTCCCTGGTGATGGGAGCGTTGAGCTGCTGCCCTGGCCTGTGCTGCACTACCTGTGGCTCAAGCCAAACCACTGATCGGTTAGGTTTTGAGGTTTTTTGGAGACCTTTGTCGCCACACTGCAGCTGTGTGCATCCCTTGAGCTTGTGGCTGGTGTATATTGCCTGCTGCCCCGCTCCCCACCTCTGAACCCTCTTGCCCTCCCGCCAAGCGCGTCCTGCAAGGCTCCACCTGGTGACCCAGTGCCTCCTTGGCCAAGAGATCGGGCTGGCCTTGCGCGGGGTGGCATGCACCCCGGTTGGCCTTTCTCACCTCCAAGTGACAGCGCGTGGCAGAAGCACAGAGGTCAGCAGACTGCATACTGTCTTTCCCTCTTGGCCGACTTAGAGGGACGTAGGCGCGCCTGGCTCCCTCTCGCTGGGTTGACCAGAGAGGACCAGGACCGCGGAGAGCATCGAGGGAAAGGATAAGAGAAGAGTAGAGAAGAGAAGAGAAACAGAGTGGAGTAGCATATGGGGGCGGCCGGGATATGAGAGTTAGTTAGAGCAACAGCCACAGAGAAGGGATCTTGTCATCCACCTGGTCACAGCTAGGGGGAACCGGAGGGAGTCCAATTCAGGTGACCCTTAGACCATAAGCGCATGTGCGCTATAGCACTCACATTGGAAAACCCCTCCCTCCTACACTCAGCCACTTTGATCCTTTCCTCTCAGAGACTAGAGAAGGCCCTCCTGTGTTAGGTTTCTCTGTTTCTGTCTCTCTCTCATGTACCCATCCATCCACCCATCCACCCATCCACCCATCCATCCATACAATCATCCATCATCTGTTATCACAAAGGAAGAAGGCCTGCGCGCCAAGATGTGGGTGGGAAGGGAGGCTGGATGTTTGAACCTTCATCCCCATATCCCCATATATACGATGGCAGTGAATAATAGAACCAAAACGTGACAAAAACAATGCGATGCTTCTCTCCGTTAGATGGGATATATATGCTTCAGGGGGCACCTGGTGTTGGTGAGTTAGTACATTGTGGTCAGACTGGGGCAGAAGTGGGTTCGGACTAGGTGGCGGAAAGAGGTAATGGTGGTTCTGCTGCTGCTGTGCCTGCATGATTGCATTGACTGAAGCGTGGTCATGACACTCCTAAAACTTGACCAGGTGTGCCTGGTACTGTACACACACACACACACACACACACACACACACACACACACACACAGACACATAACCAGGCATCCACCGAAGCACACACATACCGGGTTCCTAAAATGTTTGCCAAATCCTCCCTCACCCCTTCTAAGCACTCAGGTCCCAACCCACTCAACTCATAAAGCAGTGGGACCTCCGGTCTCATCAGAAAAACTGCTGGAGATTCGCAAGGGAGGGTCCAGAGTCTGAGCTGCTTTTCGACTGAATCCCAGTGCTGGCGGTTGGAGGCTCCGCCAGGTGGCAGGCCTTCGGAATTAAGGGTGGGCCAGTGGGACCAGGCCACACTCCTGTGGACCACTCAAGCCTCCCTCTTCCTTGTCTTTGCAGGTGGAGAGATTGGAGTTCCCCTAGGGCTCTTCTCCATGGATCGCTGCCTCCTCCCACTCCCTTCCCATCCCAGCCCATCCTGGGTGTCCCCGAAACAAGCAATGTCTAGTTCGCTTGCCCAAGGTAGTGTCAAAGTCCAACTTCAGATCAACAACAGAATAAAACAAAACAAAACACAAACCGGTCACCCTGACAGCAATGACCATGCCTCTCTAGCCAGAGACCAGGTTATTGAGATGCTAAAACGGCCGGCTTCATATGGTAATCAAGCCCAGGCCTTCCTTTTGATCCTTTTCAGGTGAAAAGGTGCCACAGGAGGTGTCTTTCTGCTTAAGTTGGAGGGGTTATTGATTGGGCAACATGTTGGAGGTAGTGCTGGCCCAGAAAGAGACACGCACCCACCCCCCATTTCACAAATTGAAATCTACTTTATAGATAGATTACCAATTATTAACGAAGTGGTTGATGGGCCATGGCTGGGGTGGGGGTGGGGGGGATGCGGCTGGGTGTGCAGGCAGGCTAAAACACCTTAGTAGTTGATAAATAACATGTTGAATTTGGCTTCTGTCATTTTGGCTGAGGCTTGACCAAGGCGCACACACAAAAACACCCACACGTCGACCAGTTTTGAAATAAACAGTGGCAAGGTACATCTCAGCCTGAGGACCGCAAACATTGGGAATTCCCCCAGAACCTTCCCACTTCAGGGAACTGCATGTGGCAAAGATTGACCATCCTTCTCTGCTGGTGCTTTGATTCCTAATAAACTGAGTGTGTTCTGCTGTGCTCTCGGGACCCACTGACTCTTACAGTTTGCCCATTCACCTGCTGGCTTTCACTTAAAGCACATTTGATTGATTGCAGTGTGGCTCTTTGGGTTGTCTTGGAAGCCAACTGGGTACAACTCTTCCCAAGGAGCTTTCTGTCTGTCTGTCTGCCTGTCTTTTGAAGAATCCTCAGGCACAAGCTAGGCCACTCAAATGGGAATCAATCAATTGGTGGAGAGAGAGCAAGGGACAGAATTGCCACCAAATTGATCGTGACTGGCGGCAGGTTTCCTCCAGAGAGAACACAGATTGGAGGGGACCGGAGAAGCGGATAGGGGTCTGAGCACCATAGTTGGAAGACATAGCGAGATGGGGTGCATATGCAGAAGAGCTTACAATGTCGCTCCAAGGACCTCTGAATGACCCAAGCAGTCAGGAGATGATGCATGGCCACCGTGTGTGTGTTTGTGTGTGTGTGATAGCCCTTCCTTGAGGATTGATGGTCGATTTCTATTGAGGGCAGGCAGACCACACTGGCAAGTCAGTAAGGACTATGCCACAGGGTTCTCCCTATCCTCCCTAACACCCACCAGGCCACCTGTCACCCGCCCCCACTGCAATCCAATCCAATTCTTACTCAAACTTTTTCGTTGGCTTGTTTGTTGGGGGTGGGTGGGGAAGATCATGTGTTTGTTTTCTTTTTTAAACCCTTTTAAACTTGTACTTTAGCCGCATGTCATACCATCAATAAGCGCCATCCTATTTGATTCCATACAATTTTCTTCTTTCCTGTAGCTGTGATATTGATAGTGGTGGTGATGATGATGATCATGGTGATGCTTTTCTCATGGTGGCAATACTAGACTAGACACAACAGAACATTCTGCAATCACAACTTCCTTTTCTGTGTCCCTTTGCCAAACTCTTGAGATGGAGGAGCCGAGATCATAACTCCATACTCCCTAAAAGTACTTTGGAAAGTGTTTGAGAGCCAGACGTATGTCCATTTTTACAGACAGATGAAATCACCATTCTCAGATAAATCTCCTTTCAGATGGCTTTCCAGGAATCCAGGAGAGATAATCCCTTCAGGACCAGTGGTGATACCAGGAGGTGGAGGGAGGGTGGGGTGGAAAGGTGGAGTCTATTTACAAGGATCTACATAGAACCTCCTCCATGGGGGGATGGGCTACAGAAAAGTGGGTGAAGGGAGACATCGGACAGTGTAAGATATAACAAAATACTAATAATTTATCAATTATCAAGGGTTCATGAGGGAGGTGGGAGGGGGAAATGATGAGCTGATACCAAAGCTTCAGGCAGAAACCAAATGTTTTGAGAATGATGATGGCAGCACATGTACAATTGTGCTTGACACAATGGATGGATGGACGGTTGGATGGATGGATGGATTTAATCTGTCTGTAAAAATAGATACACTTTTGCTCTTGAGAACTATTAAAACTGTTTTTACAGAGCAGGGTGTTGTGAGATCAGCTCTTCCTTCTGAAAAGTTTGCCAAAGGGACACAGAAAAGAAAATCATCATTATCACCACCACCATCATCATCAATCCCAGCTGCAGGGAAGAAGGAAAGGTTCTAGAAACTAATAGGATGACAAGAGGATGGCTGTAATGATGGTATGACATGTGGCTAATACGCAAGTTTAAACGGTTTAAAAAAAATAAAACAAAACACCCGATTTGCCTCCACAAACCTAACCAATACGCCAACCAAAAAGGTAGTGCAAGAATTGGATTGCATTGTGGGAGTGGCAGGGCATAGGCGGGCAGATGGGTGTTAAGTAGGATAGGGAGAACCCAGGAGGCATAGTCCTCAGGGGCTTTCATGGGCAAAAAATGCCAGGCAAAATTTTTATTCCAAATGACAGTAAAAGGGCAGGCAGGGCACTGGAGACTGATCTAGGGATAAATCTGAGGTGGTTTGCTTTGATACAATATAATCCTCACAGGTTACATTCTACCACTGTATGTGTGAGTGTATGTCTCTTTTAGACATGCAATTTTGAATTTCCCGCCCAGGCGGCCCCCATTTGGTGACACTACAGGCAGAGAACAATGCTGGACCTAGGAGCAAAGAATGGACTTCTCTGCAGTGCAACTCCAAAAGTGTCTCAGGATTACTGCTTCTGACAGTTAACATTTACCCCAAACGACCCTCAAGATTATCGCCAGGGAACTTAACCAAATAACTCAATCACGAAAATGATGGCAATGGGTTTCAAAAAGAAAAGGAAAAGGAAAAACAAAACTCTGATCAGATTCAGCAAGGTGGCAGGACAAGCAAAATCCAAGGAAGGCAGCCCTCACACAAAAGTTCCTTCAGCCCTGGGAAGTGAGCAGAAAAGGTCAGGACACCTGGAAGACCTCCGGCAGATAAGAGAACATCCAAGTCTAAAGGAAAGCCATCTTTAAAAAAAAATTGTTATTGGAAGCTTGTACAACTCTTATCAAAATCCATCCATCCATCAAATGTGTCAAGCACATTTATACCAGTGTTGCCATCATCATTCTCAAAATATTTGCTTTCTGCTTGAGCCTTTGCTATCAGCTCCTCATTTCCCCCCTCCCTCCCCGCTCCCCCCTACCTCATGAACCCTTGATATTTAAAAATTATTAGTATTTTGTTATAACTTACACTGTCCAATGTCTCTTTTCACCCTTTTTTTCTTCTTCATCTCCCCAGAAAGGAGATTCTAAGTAGATACTTGTAAATTGGTTCCTGTTTTCCACCTCGCCCTTCCTCTACCCTTCTGGTATCCTCACTGTTGCTGAGGGAATTATCTCTCTTGGATTGCAGGAAATCCATCTGAAAGGTTATATTCACCTGAGAAGGGTGATTTCTTCTGTCTGTAAAAATAGACACACATCTGGCTCTCGAGTTCTTTTAAAACACTATTTAGGGAATAGGGAGTTAGGAGATCGGCTCTTCCGTCTCAAACGTTTGTCAAAGAGACACATAAGAGAACGTTTTGATTGCAGAATGTTCTGTTGTGTCTAGTCTAGTATTGCCACGATTGGAAAATCATCATCATCATCGTCATCATCACCACGACCTTCATCATCAGTCACAGTTAAAGGGAAGAAAAAATATTCTAGAATTTAAAAGCATGACAATAGGATGGCAGTATTGATGGTATGACATGCGGCTAAAGTGCAAGTTTAAACGGTTTAAAACCGAACGATACAAACAAGCAAAACACCTGATCTTTTCCCACATCCCCAAAAAACAAACCAACCAAAAAATTTGTGTAAGAATTTGAGTGTTTGTGCGGGAGGCAAGAGATGATGGCTTGTGGGGGGGTTTGGTGTTAGGTGGGACAGGGAGAACTCAGGTGGTATAATCCACAGTGGCTTGCCTGGGTCGTATGCCGGACCTCAATGGAAATCTATATCACTCCTCAAGCAAGGGCTATCACACACACACACACACACACACACACACACACACTCACACACGTGCGCGTGCGCACGCGCAGTGTGCATGGGTCATCTGCTGACTGCTTGGGTCAGTCAGATTCCTGGAGCCACATTGTAAGCCCTTTGGCATATGTGCCCCATCTCTCTATGTGTTCCAATCACGGTGGTCTGACCCCTGCCTGCTACTCTGGTGCCACTCATAACTTTGATTTCTGAAAGGGAAACCCATCGCAGCCAGTCACGATCAGTTTGGTGGCAATTCTGTCTTTTTGTTCTCAACTTCACCGATTAATTGATTCCCATTTGAGCGGCCTAGCTAGTGACTGAGAATCGTCAACAGACAGGCCGACAAACAGGCAGACAGGCAGATACACAGACGGAGAGATGCTTGGGAAGAGTTGCACCCGGTTGATTTCAAAGACAGTCCAATGAGCCACAACACAAGAAATCATACGAGCTTCTAGTGAAAGCCAGCGGGTGAATGGGCAACCCAGAGGAGTGAGTGGGTCGTGAGAGCACATCAGAATACACTCAGCTTATTGGGCATCAAACCACCAGCAGGGAAGGATGATCAATCCTTACCACACCCAGGACCTCGAAGTGAGAATGTTTTTGGGGAATTCCCAATGTTTGCAGTCCTCAGGCTGGGGTGTTCCTAGCTACTGTTTATTTCATAATTGGTCAATGTATGTGTGAGAGAGAGAGTGTGGCGGGAGATGTGGATGTATTAGGCCATAAGCTGGTCCATGTGTTTCTTGGTGTGTGACTAGTCCCCTTTGCCTCTGTTTACCTTGTAACAAAAAGCGTTGTGAGATAACTCAATTCTTTATGACCTTGCAGCTAAAAGCAGTGTGAGATAACTCAGTTATTTATGACCTCTTGAGATTCTTTTGAACCTTGCATGTCCTTGTGCTTATCTTAGAATATAGTGGTGTTATTATTCAAATGTTTAGAAAGTGTGACTCCTTCAGTAACATTTGCATAGATAAGAGGTTAGGGATGTTTTTCAAAGCAAGTTCTCTGATGTTCGTT
Source organism: Tenrec ecaudatus (assembly GCF_050624435.1). Classification (NCBI taxonomy): domain Eukaryota; kingdom Metazoa; phylum Chordata; class Mammalia; order Afrosoricida; family Tenrecidae; genus Tenrec; species Tenrec ecaudatus. The sequence continues at coordinate 68,904,861 of NC_134544.1, read as the reverse complement.
TTGTAACCATTCCCTTGTTAGAAGAGTGTAAAAACCAAGGTTTGAACATACTTCAGTCCATCAGACTGTTGTCCTCCCAATCCCATGCTTTCTATATGGCTCTTTCTTTTATTCTTTCATCTGCACGCATCATTTCAGACGCGGCTTGATGGGGGATAGCTGGTCTAATCACCCGCATTTTTGGCGCCCAACAGGGGGCTTTGAAAACTGAGCATCCCGTGACAGAAACCACTGAATAGCAAGGCCGTGAATCTTTACAGTGAAAATTAGGGTAAGTGGTGAAACGTTGGGAGTAACAAATAATGGGACAGACTTCTAGTAAATGTATGTATGTAAATATGCTTCCAAATATGTTAAGAGCTAGAGGAGCAAAAGTAACCAACCAAAGATTAGAAGAGCTTTTTGATTTTGTGGTTAGGGTATGTCACCTCCTGCTGCTGACCTGCAGGGTACTGATCTGCTTCAGCTTAGACCAAATTATGGTCTAATACTGAGAGCCTCGTGCATTGGAGCAAACATTGTGGCAAACAGTGAGGGAAGATGGACCCCGCGGGTTGGAGGGCACTCAGAATGGGACTGATGTCACAGTACAGCTGCAGCTAGGTCCACGGGTCCCTCAAGGTGGGTCACGGCGTCGGCGAGTGAGAGGCAGAAACCACACGACTCAAAGGTTGCATGTGAGTGTTCCAATTTTATTCATGCAAAGCTTCAATTTATATATTCTTTTCCTAAGCTTAAATCTTATGGCTTGAGGTCATACTTGAGGAAATTCTCAAGACCATGACCAGTTACATAATCACACTTCTTTACTCTCCATCAGATACACTGCATGATTCCTGGTTAAAATTTAGTACATCTTGAAATGAAAACTGTCTCAAACACAAGTGTGATAAACATAAACCTTCTAACAATAAGTGAGCACACTTTATCACACTAGGGCATATTGTTCGAACTATGAAATCAATAAAGCATTAATGCATTTCATTATCAAACACAAAAATTACTTGACAGACTTTGGCTGTTCCTTCTTCAGGTGTTCCTCTAGGGCTTTCATTTATTGTTTTCTTTCCCACTAAGTTCCCATAAATCAAACTCCCACTGGTCTTTCTGTACCAAGGCATGAGTTGCCTCAAATAGGCAGCTTTGCTTCAGTGGAAGTCTAGTTGCCCTACAATAGGTAGCTTTACTTCATTGGACTTCGACCACCACGGGGGCTTCAGCGCCTTGCAATGAAGATCAGGGAGTCTTGCAAGCAAGGACAGGGCCCGTGGCCAACTGACATCTCGTGAGTAACTCCAATCATTTCTCACTTGGGGAGGGTCCGTGGGAACTTTCGTCAGCGTGGGTGTCCTGCTGAGTAGCTTGACTTGTCCTCTCATTCCGCTGTTGCTTCTCAGTTTGTAGTATCAGCACGTCCATCCGAACATAGGTTTTGGCAGTGTTTTGGTAAACCTCCTCAGCCAGCGTGTCCTTGGGTGAAGCCCTGCTGGTGCATGATGCAACTATCCTTTTCGGGCACGCTTGTGTGCGCGCATACACACACACACACACACACACACACACACTCACTCACTCAGACAGTCAGGATTTGTGCACTTCTGAAACGTGCAACCCCCCGGGTTTTTAAATAATACTTCGAAATATAAACAGTTTAAATTTAAAAATAAAAGGGATACATTTTTACCTTTTAAATTGGAAGGGATTTCTTTGAGAAATGAAACCGGAAACCAGAACTATGCAGAAGGAGGGGGAGGTGAATGCTCTTTGGTGCTCCCCAGACAGTTGCAAACACGTGCCTCTTCCCTATTGGCTGTGCTCATTCTTGTCGCCAATCACATCTTGTATATCGAATGAGGTGCTCGAAGGGAATGGTATTTAAGAGCGGCGGCTGGCCCTCTCCTCCGGAGAGCTCAAGTTCCGCTGGCCTGTCGGAGCCCACAGCCCTCTCTTCTCCCCCGAAACTGCTCCTCCTTCTGCAGCATGGCTTCGAAAGACCCTCCTGCTCATTCTAAGCGAACCCAAGACCGAAGAAAGAGGACTGTCTGGAACGCTTCTCAATCTGACATCTTATAAGCCTCATTTGCTCGAGACCCGTATCCAGGCTTCACGGCCAGAGAAGAACTTGCCAGAGCCATCGGCGTGGCAGAGGACAGAATCTTCCTGTGGTTCAAAAACCCCAGAAGTCGACAGCTCAGGAGGAGCCGACTGAGCTCCGTGCCCCCTCCGGGACAGCCGTGCCCCGTGCCGCCTCGCACCACCTCTCCAGCCAGGGCGCCGACGGCAGACAGACGCAAGAGGACTGTCATCAGCAAAGATCAAAGCGCCCACCTGGTGCAAGCGTTTGAGAAGCAGCCATTCCCCGGCGTGAAAGCCAGGCAAGAACTGGCACGCCAGACAGGCCTTCCGGAAGCTCGGATTGACACGTGGTTCCAGAACCGAAGGGCTCGACACCCACATCACGCCAGGGTGCAGCTGGATCACCGCGGGCCCCAGCAATGCAGCTCCAGCCCGGTCTTCGCATGTCCAGTTCTGCAGCCACCTGAGCAAAGCACACCCATAGATGCCCAGAGACCGCCCTCCCTGGGCTTCGTAGGCGGCGGCGGAGGTGATAGAGACAGCAATCCGTTAGCTTGCGTCATGGGAGGCCAAGCCTCTGTGGGCCCGGTGACCCATCAGGGGCAAATGCCACAGGAGTTCACCCAGGCGGGAAGGTCCTCCGGAGACAAGGACACTCTACTTGGACCTTTCCAGCTGCGGAAACCAAGGTCCCGAACAACAGGACATTCTTTCGGACGCCGGGCAGTGGAAAGGCACTTCATTGTGGGAGCATCCAAACCTGTTCTGGCAGAGACCGGCTCCTGCACACACACCAGCCCCAGTGGGATGGGGGCCTGGCCTGGCCGTGAGCGTGAGTGCCCAGCGGCAGCTGACTGGGCACAACCAGCAGGCAACACTGCTGCAGGAAAACCCTCCTCTGCTTGCCCAAGCCTCTCCACAAGGCACCAGCTTCTTGGACCAACTCCTCGACGACCTGGAAATTCAGCAGAATGCCCAGCCCTTGGTGAATCAACAGGAAGAAGGCCTGCAATGTGAGCCACCCCTGCAATTCCCTATCAGCGAGGAGCTCTATCAGGAGTACCTAAGAGACTTTTAAAACGCCCCGAATGCCCGGGAGACTCACTAAAACCCTCTGAAAAGCACCAATCATACCTTATACGTTAAAAAAAAGAAAACACGAAGCAGATTTAAAACCACCTTAAATGCCCCACAAATCAGTAAGAAACACCAGCAACACAATGATACCCTAAAAAAGGCACCCTTAAGGAGTAGATATCTATGTATATTTATATAATATATAAGTGATTCTATGTAAACGATTAATATATAATATGTACACTATTTATACATCATAGATCATTTTTTTACATATAGTACATGTAAAAACTGAAACTCCTCCAAAACCATTCATAAACCATGGAATACATTTAAAAAGACCCAAAGGGACCAAAGAAGCCCTTTAGGACCCCTTGGAGATCATTCATAATTTCCTCCCCGCAAGAGAGTAAAACCCTACATAGAGTTGATCAGGTGTCCAGTGAGCTTCTTCATGTCCCCGGCCCCACCAATTGAGGTCATCGAGCTGCAAGCTGATTAACAGGCTAAATGCCACCCCTTCACTCTCAAGAGCCTCAGATGAGAGCACATCATGTATCTCTTGCAGCACACGTGTGGCAGGAAAGCCCACCCCTAACTGGATGGGAGGGCTCTAGAGTCAAGATTGACAAGCTAAGCTTGATCTCTGAGCCTCCTTGACCTTAGGTGTCTTTGAATTCTTCTCCAGGGCATAATCTATGGGCCTTATGGGAAGGGTGTGGAGTCTTCTTCGGTTGAGGCAGGAAACAGGTCTCAATGCTTTTGATAGCTGACAACACTCAGGAATGTAGCCTTCAAGAAGTTGCCCTGGGAATTCATGTAGCAGCACAGCAACCCTGTGCAGTGAAGTGCCTTAAGACTGTCATTGTTATGGTGCGTGGTGGTGGTGGTGGCGGGGACACGGTCAGGAGCGACTTTGACTTCGGAGACCGTGAGTGGGATACACCTCCAACCCAGGAAAGTGAAGGTCCCCTCCAGGGGAGCCCCAGCCTCCCAGACTACTTAACGGATGAACACTGACAGTTGGTTCTCACACACGGTCTTGCGGGTTGTGTTTCACACACTCTGGTGACTATGAAATGCCCAGATCTATGCTTGAGTCTCCGTGTGAATGAATGGATTCCATTTGAGCTTCCATTCTGAGCACTGCGTGGACGGTGGAAGACCAACAAGCACTTTTCAGTGGATTTGCCTCTGTGGCTCTGACGACTGGATAAGGGGGTAGATTGGCAAAGGTCTAAAGCTTTGCCCAGATAGAAGGCAGTCTGTGTGTGTGTGTGTGACTGATTGCAAACACTTCCTCCCTCACCACCCGGCCAGGGAGGAGCATTCTGGTCTGCAGCTCCTTGCCCAGGGTGAACATACCCCCGAGGTAAATCGGGCTGGAGTGTGGGTGGCTGTATAATACCAGCACCACTTGGTCAGGGGTCAGGAGGACCTAGATCCAAGCTCTGCAATATCAGCAATCCTGTTACAGCACCACTATTACCACCACCACTATGGCCAACCGCACCCCAACCCCCACCCAGGATGTTGAGGGAACATTCTGTTATGCTACCACCACTGGTCACCCACTGTTGGTATTGAGCCAAGCCTATAAAACACAGGGACATCGAATGTCTCTGTCGTGTTGTTTAGATTTTCATATTCACCACAATCAATAGTTAGACGTGTATAGAGGATATGAAGGTCAAAACACACACTTCTGTCCTTCCCACCCGATTCACACAGGCACCCTGCTTTTGGTGAAAACAGATAGCTCATGGAGAGAAAGACAGACAGATAAGTAAGTAGACTGTTAGAAAGGTAGACACAGCTATAAGATGATAGATAGATAGATAGATAGATACATAGATAGATAGATAGATAGATAGATAGATAGATAGATAGATAGATAGATAGATAGATTGACGATACATAACATCACCAAGAAGGCCTTCAACAGGCTCTCAGAGGAAAGCTTCATACTGTCTGTGAAGCCTTACTTTGGCAAGTAGGCCAATAGTAACCTAAGAGGGGAGTTTCATCAGGTCACAGCTTGATTCGAGTGCTAGGAGAGAAAAGTCTTTTCAAGTCCCTTCCCTTCTGGCTTCCTCCCTGGTGATGGGAGCGTTGAGCTGCTGCCCTGGCCTGTGCTGCACTACCTGTGGCTCAAGCCAAACCACTGATCGGTTAGGTTTTGAGGTTTTTTGGAGACCTTTGTCGCCACACTGCAGCTGTGTGCATCCCTTGAGCTTGTGGCTGGTGTATATTGCCTGCTGCCCCGCTCCCCACCTCTGAACCCTCTTGCCCTCCCGCCAAGCGCGTCCTGCAAGGCTCAACCTGGTGACCCAGTGCCTCCTTGGCCAAGAGATCGGGCTGGCCTTGCGCGGGGAGGCATGCACCCCGGTTGGCCTTTCTCACCTCCAAGTGACAGCGCGTGGCAGAAGCACAGAGGTCAGCAGACCGCATACTGTCTTTCCCTCTTGGCCGACTTAGAGGGACGTAGGCGCGCCTGGCTCCCTCTCGCTGGGTTGACCAGAGAGGACCAGGACCGCGGAGAGCAGCGAGGGAAAGGATAAGAGAAGAGTAGAGAAGAGAAGAGAAACAGAGTGGAGTAGCATATGGGGGCGGCCGGGATATGAGAGTTAGTTAGAGCAACAGCCACAGAGAAGGGATCTTGTCATCCACCTGGTCACAGCTAGGGGGAACCGGAGGGAGTCCAATTCAGGTGACCCTTAGACCATAAGCGCATGTGCGCTATAGCACTCACATTGGAAAACCCCTCCCTCCTACACTCAGCCACTTTGATCCTTTCCTCTCAGAGACTAGAGAAGGCCCTCCTGTGTTAGGTTTCTCTGTTCCTGTCTCTCTCTCATGTACCCATCCATCCACCCATCCACCCATCCACCCATCCATCCATACAATCATCCATCATCTGTTATCACAAAGGAAGAAGGCCTGCGCGCCAAGATGTGGGTGGGAAGGGAGGCTGTATGTTTGAACCTTCATCCCCATATCCCCATATATACGATGGCAGTGAGTAATAGAAAAAAAACGTGACAAAAACAATGCGATGCTTCTCTACGTTAGATGGGATTTATATGCTTCAGGGGGCACCTGGTGTTGGTGAGTTAGTAAATTGTGGTCAGACTGGGGCAGAAGTGGGTTCGGACTAGGTGGCGGAAAGAGGTAATGGTGGTTCTGCTGCTGCTGTGCCTGCATGATTGCATTGACTGAAGCGTGGTCATGACACTCCTAAAACTTGACCAGGTGTGCCTGGTACTGTACAATCACACACACACACACACACACACACACACACACACACACACACAGACACATAACCAGCCATCCACCGAAGCACACACATACCGGGTTCCTAAAATGTTTGCCAAATCCTCCCTCACCCCTTCTAAGCACTCAGGTCCCAACCCACTCAACTCATAAAGCAGTGGGACCTCTGGTCTCATCAGAAAAACTGCTGGAGATTCGCAAGGGAGGGTCCAGAGTCTGAGCTGCTTTTCGACTGAATCCCAGTGCTGGCGGTTGGAGGCTCCGCCAGGTGGCAGGCCTTCGGAATTAAGGGTGGGCCAGTGGGACCAGGCCACACTCCTGTGGACCACTCAAGCCTCCCTCTTCCTTGACTTTGCAGGTGGAGAGATTGGAGTTCCCCTAGGGCTCTTCTCCATGGATCGCTGCCTCCTCCCACTCCCTTCCCATCCCAGCCCATCCTGGGTGTCCCCGAAACAAGCAATGTCTAGTTCGCTTGCCCAAGGTAGTGTCAAAGTCCAACTTCAGATCAACAACAGAATAAAACAAAACAAAACACAAACCGGTCACCCTGACAGCAATGACCATGCCTCTCTAGCCAGAGACCAGGTTATTGAGATGCTAAAACGGCCGGCTTCATATGGTAATCAAGCCCAGGCCTTCCTTTTGATCCTTTTCAGGTGAAAAGGTGCCACAGGAGGTGTCTTTCTGCTTAAGTTGGAGGGGTTATTGATTGGGCAACATGTTGGAGGTAGTGCTGGCCCAGAAAGAGACACGCACCCACCCCCCATTTCACAAATTGAAATCTACTTTATAGATAGATTACCAATTATTAACGAAGTGGTTGATGGGCCATGGCTGGGGTGGGGGTGGGGGGGATGCGGCTGGGTGTGCAGGCAGGCTAAAACACCTTAGTAGTTGATAAATAACATGCTGAATTTGGCTTCTGTCATTTTGGCTGAGGCTTGAACAAGGCGCACACACAAAAACACCCACACGTCGACCAGTTTTGAAATAAACAGTGGCAAGGTACATCTCAGCCTGAGGACCGCAAACATTGGGAATTCCCCCAGAACCTTCCCACTTCAGGGAACTGCATGTGGCAAAGATTGACCATCCTTCTCTGCTGGTGCTTTGATTCCTAATAAACTGAGTGTGTTCTGCTGTGCTCTCGGGACCCACTGACTCTTACAGTTTGCCCATTCACCTGCTGGCTTTCACTTAAAGCACATTTGATTGATTGCAATGTGGCTCTTTGGGTTGTCTTGGAAGTCAACTGGGTACAACTCTTCCCAAGGAGCTTTCTGTCTGTCTGTCTGCCTGTCTTTTGAAGAATCCTCAGGCACAAGCTAGGCCACTCAAATGGGAATCAATCAATTGGTGGAGAGAGAGCAAGGGACAGAATTGCCACCAAACTGATCGTGACTGGCGGCAGGTTTCCTCCAGAGAGAACACAGATTGGAGGGGACCGGAGAAGCGGATAGGGGTCTGAGCACCACAGTTGGAAGACATAGCGAGACGGGGTGCATATGCAGAAGAGCTTACAATGTCGCTCCAAGGACCTCTGAATGACCCAAGCAGTCAGGAGATGATGCATGGCCACCGTGTGTGTGTTTGTGTGTGTGCGATAGCCCTTCCTTGAGGATTGATGGTCGATTTCTATTGAGGGCAGGCAGACCACACTGGCAAGCCAGTAAGGACTATGCCACGGGGTTCTCCCTATCCTCCCTAACACCCACCAGGCCACCTGTCACCCGCCCCCACTGCAATCCAATCCAATTCTTACTCAAACTTTTTCGTTGGCTTGTTTGTTGGGGGTGGGTGGGGAAGATCATGTGTTTGTTTTCTTTTTTAAACCCTTTTAAACTTGTACTTTAGCCGCATGTCATACCATCAATAAGCGCCATCCTATTTGATTCCATACAATTTTCTTCTTTCCTGTAGCTGTGATATTGATAGTGGTGGTGATGATGATGATCATGGTGATGCTTTTCTCATGGTGGCAATACTAGACTAGACACAACAGAACATTCTGCAATCACAACTTCCTTTTCTGTGTCCCTTTGCCAAACTCTTGAGATGGAGGAGCCGAGATCATAACTCCATACTCCCTAAAAGTACTTTGGAAAGTGTTTGAGAGCCAGACGTATGTCCATTTTTACAGACAGATGAAATCACCATTCTCAGATAAATCTCCTTTCAGATGGCTTTCCAGGAATCCAGGAGAGATAATCCCTTCAGGACCAGTGGTGATACCAGGAGGTGGAGGGAGGGTGGGGTGGAAAGGTGGAGTCTATTTACAAGGATCTACATAGAACCTCCTCCATGGGGGGATGGGCTACAGAAAAGTGGGTGAAGGGAGACATCGGACAGTGTAAGATATAACAAAATACTAATAATTTATCAATTATCAAGGGTTCATGAGGGAGGTGGGAGGGGGAAATGATGAGCTGATACCAAAGCTTCAGGCAGAAACCAAATGTTTTGAGAATGATGATGGCAACACATGTACAAATGTGCTTGACACAATGGATGGATGGACGGTTGGATGGATGGATGGATTTAATCTGTCTGTAAAAATAGATACACTTTTGCTCTTGAGAACTATTAAAACTGTTTTTACAGAGCAGGGTGTTGTGAGATCAGCTCTTCCTTCTGAAAAGTTTGCCAAAGAGACACAGAAAAGAAAATCATCATCATCACCACCACCATCATCATCAATCCCTGCTGCAGGGAAGAAGGAAAGGTTCTAGAAACTAATAGGATGACAAGAGGATGGCTGTAATGATGGTATGACATGTGGCTAATACGCAAGTTTAAACGGTTTTAAAAAAAATAAAACAAAACACCCGATTTGCCTCCACAAACCTAACCAATACGCCAACCAAAAAGGTAGTGCAAGAATTGGATTGCATTGTGGGAGTGGCAGGGCATAGGCGGGCAGATGGGTGTTAAGTAGGATAGGGAGAACCCAGGAGGCATAGTCCTCAGGGGCTTTCATGGGCAAAAAATGCCAGGCAAAATTTTTATTCCAAATGACAGTAAAAGGGCAGGCAGGGCACTGGAGACTGATCTAGGGATAAATCTGAGGTGGTTTGCTTTGATACAATATAATCCTCACAGGTTACATTCTACCACTGTATGTGTGAGTGTATGTCCCTTTTAGACATGCAATTTTGAATTTCCCGCCCAGGCGGCCCCCATTTGGTGACACTGCAGGCAGAGAACAATGCTGGACCTAGGAGCAAAGAATGGACTTCTCTGCAGTGCAACTCCAAAAGTGTCTCAGGATTACTGCTTCTGACAGTTAACATTTACCCCAAACGACCCTCAAGATTACCGCCAGGGAACTTAACCAAATAACTCAATCACAAAAATGATGGCAATGGGTTTCAAAAAGAAAAGGAAAAGGAAAAAAAAACTCTGATCAGATTCAGCAAGGTGGCAGGACAAGCAAAATCCAAGGAAGGCAGCCCTCACACAAAAGTTCCTTCAGCCCTGGGAAGTGAGCAGAAAAGGTCAGGACACCTGGAAGACCTCCGGCAGATAAGAGAACATCCAAGTCTAAAGGAAAGCCATCTTTAAAAAAAAATTGTTATTGGAAGCTCGTACAACTCTTATCAAAATCCATCCATCCATCAAATGTGTCAAGCACATTTATACCAGTGTTGCCATCATCATTCTCAAAATATTTGCTTTCTGCTTGAGCCTTTGCTATCAGCTCCTCATTTTCCCCCTCCCTCCCCGCTCCCCCCTACCTCATGAACCCTTGATATTTAAAAATTATTAGTATTTTGTTATAACTTACACTGTCTAATGTCTCTTTTCACCCTTTTTTTCTTCTTCATCTCCCCAGAAAGGAGATTCTAAGTAGATACTTGTATATTGGTTCCTGTTTTCCACATCGCCCTTCCTCTACCCTTCTGGTATCCTCACTGTTGCTGAGGGAATTATCTCTCTTGGATTGCAGGAAATCCATCTGAAAGGTTATATTCACCTGAGAAGGGTGATTTCTTCTGTCTGTAAAAATAGACACACATCTGGCTCTCGAGTTCTTTTAAAACACTATTTAGGGAATAGGGAGTTAGGAGATCGGCTCTTCCATCTCAAACGTTTGTCAAAGAGACACATAAGAGAACGTTTTGATTGCAGAATGTTCTGTTGTGTCTAGTCTAGTATTGCCACGATTGGAAAATCATCATCATCATCGTCATCATCACCACGACCTTCATCATCAGTCACAGTTAAAGGGAAGAAAAAATATTCTAGAATTTAAAAGCATGACAATAGGATGGCGGTATTGATGGTATGACATGCGGCTAAAGTGCAAGTTTAAACGGTTTAAAACCGAACGATACAAACAAGCAAAACACCTGATCTTTTCCCACATCCCCAAAAAACAAACCAACCAAAAAATTTGTGTAAGAATTTGAGTGTTTGTGCGGGAGGCAAGAGATGATGGCTTGTGGGGGGGTTTGGTGTTAGGTGGGACAGGGAGAACTCAGGTGGTATAATCCACAGTGGCTTGCCTGGGTCGTATGCCGGACCTCAATGGAAATCTATATCACTCCTCAAGCAAGGGCTATCACACACACACACACACACACACACACACACACACTCACACACACGTGCGCGTGCGCACGCGCAGTGTGCATGGGTCATCTGCTGACTGCTTGGGTCAGTCAGATTCCTGGAGCCACATTGTAAGCCCTTTGGCATATGTGCCCCATCTCTCTATGTGTTCCAATCACGGTGGTCTGGCCCCTGCCTGCTACTCTGGTGCCACTCATAACTGTGATTTCTGGAAGGGAAACCCATCGCAGCCAGTCACGATCAGTTTGGTGGCAATTCTGTCTTTTTGTTCTCAACTCCACCGATTAATTGATTCCCATTTGAGCGGCCTAGCTAGTGACTGAGAATCGTCAACAGACAGGCCGACAGACAGGCAGACAGGCAGATACACAGACGGACAGATGCTTGGGAAGAGTTGCACCCGGTTGATTTCAAAGACAGTCCAATGAGCCACAACACAAGAAATCATACGAGCTTCTAGTGAAAGCCAGCGGGTGAATGGGCAACCCAGAGGAGTGAGTGGGTCGCGAGAGCACATCAGAATACACTCAGCTTATTGGGCATCAAACCACCAGCAGGGAAGGATGATCAATCCTTACCACACCCAGGACCTCGAAGTGAGAATGTTTTTGGGGAATTCCCAATGTTTGCAGTCCTCAGGCTGGGGTGTTCCTAGCTACTGTTTATTTCATAATTGGTCAATGTATGTGTGAGAGAGAGAGCGTGGCGGAAGATGTGCATGTATTAGGCCATAAGCTGGTCCATGTGTTTCTTGGTGTGTGACTAGTCCCCTTTGCCTCTGTTTACCTTGTAACAAAAAGCGTTGTGAGATAACTCAATTCTTTATGACCTTGCAGCTAAAAGCAGTGTGAGATAACTCAGTTATATATGACCTCTTGAGATTCTTTTGAACCTTGCATGTCCTTGTGCTTATCTTAGAATATAGTGCTGTTATTTTTCAAATGTTTAGAAAGTGTGACTCGTTCAGTAACATTTGCATAGATAAGAGGTTAGGGATGTTTTTCAAAGCAAGTTCTCTGATGTTCATTTTGTAACCATTCCCTTGTTAGAAGAGTGTAAAAACCAAGGTTTGAACATACTTCAGTCCATCAGACTGTTGTCCTCCCAATCCCATGCTTTCTATATGGCTCTTTCTTTTATTCTTTCATCTGCACGCTTCATTTCAGACGCGGCTTGATGGGGGATAGCTGGTCTAATCTCCCGCATTTTGGCGCCCAACAGGGGGCTTTGAAAACTGAGCATCCCGTGACAGAAACCACTGAATAGCAAGGCTGTGAATCTTTACAGTGAAAATTCGGGTAAGTGGTGAAACGTTGGGAGTAACAAATAATGGGACAGACTTCTAGTAAATGTATGTATGTAAATATGCTTCCAAATATGTTAAGAGCTAGAGGAGCAAAAGTAACCAACCAAAGATTAGAAGAGCTTTTTGATTTTGTGGTTAGGGTATGTCACCTCCTGCTGCTGACCTGCAGGGTACTGATCTGCTTCAGCTTAGACCAAATTATGGTCTAATACTGAGAGCCTCGTGCATTGGAGCAAACATTGTGGCAAACAGTGAGGGAAGATGGACCCCGCGGGTTGGAGGGCACTCAGAATGGGACTGATGTCACAGTACAGCTGCAGCTAGGTCCACGGGTCCCTCAAGGTGGGTCACGGCGTCGGCGAGTGAGAGGCAGAAACCACACGACTCAAAGGTTGCATGTGAGTGTTCCAATTTTATTCATGCAAAGCTTCAATTTATATATTCTTTTCCTAAGCTTAAATCTTATGGCTTGAGGTCATACTTGAGGAAATTCTCAAGACCATGACCTGTTACATAATCACATTTCTTTACTCTCCATCAGATACACTGCATGATTCCTGGTTAAAATTTAGTACATCTTGAAACGAAAACTGTCTCAAACACAAGTGTGATAAACATAAACCTTCTAACAATAAGTGAGCACACTTTATCACACTAGGGCATATTGTTCGAACTATGAAATCAATAAAGCATTAATGCATTTCATTATCAAACACAAAAATTACTTGACAGACTTTGGCTGTTCCTTCTTCAGGTGTTCCTCTAGGGCTTTCATTTATTGTTTTCTTTCCCACTAAGTTCCCATAAATCAAACTCCCACTGGTCTTTCTGTACCAAGGCATGAGTTGCCTCAAATAGGCAGCTTTGCTTCCGTGGAAGTCTAGTTGCCCTACAATAGGTAGCTTTACTTCATTGGACTTCGACCACCACGGGGGCTTCAGCGCCTTGCAATGAAGATCAGGGAGTCTTGCAAGCAAGGACAGGGCCCGTGGCCAACTGACATCTCGTGAGTAACTCCAATCATTTCTCACTTGGGGAGGGTCCGTGGGAACTTTCGTCAGCGTGGGTGTCCTGCTGAGTAGCTTGACTTGTCCTCTCATTCCGCTGTTGCTTCTCAGTTTGTAGTATCAGCACGTCCATCCGAACATAGGTTTTGGCAGTGTTTTGGTAAACCTCCTCAGCCAGCGTGTCCTTGGGTGAAGCCCTGCCGGTGCATGATGCAACTATCCTTTTCGGGCATGCTTGTGTGCGCGCATACACACACACACACACACACACACACACACACACTCACTCACTCAGACAGTCAGGATTTGTGCTCTTCTGAAATGCGCAACCCCCCGGGTTTTTAAATAATACTTCGAAATATAAACAGTTTAAATTTAAAAATAAAAGGGATACATTTTTACCTTTTAAATTGGAAGGGATTTCTTTGAGAAATGAAACCGGAAACCAGAACTATGCAGAAGGAGGGGGAGGTGAATGCTCTTTGGTGCTCCCCAGACAGTTGCAAACACGTGCCTCTTCCCTATTGGCTGTGCTCATTCCTGTCGCCAATCACATCTTGTATATCGAATGAGGTGCTCGAAGGGAATGGTATTTAAGAGCGGCGGCTGGCCCTCTCCTCCGGAGAGCTCAAGTTCCGCTGGCCTGTCGGAGCCCACAGCCCTCTCTTCTCCCCCGAAACTGCTCCTCCTTCCGCAGCATGGCTTCGAAAGACCCTCCTGCTCGTTCTAAGCGAACCCAAGACCGAAGAAAGAGGACTGTCTGGAACGCTTCTCAATCTGACATCTTACAAGCCTCATTTGCTCGAGACCCGTATCCAGGCTTCACGGCCAGAGAAGAACTTGCCAGAGCCATCGGCGTGGCAGAGGACAGAATCTTCCTGTGGTTCAAAAACCGCAGAAGTCGACAGCTCAGGAGGAGCCGACTGAGCTCCGTGCCCCCTCCGGGACAGCCGTGCCCCGTGCCGCCTCGCACCACCTCTCCAGCCAGGGCGCCGACGGCAGACAGACGCAAGAGGACTGTCATCAGCAAAGATCAAAGTGCCCACCTGGTGCAAGCGTTTGAGAAGCAGCCATTCCCCGGCGTGAAAGCCAGGCAAGAACTGGCACGCCAGACAGGCCTTCCGGAAGCTCGGATTGACACGTGGTTCCAGAACCGAAGGGCTCGACACCCACATCACGCCAGGGTGCAGCTGGATCACCGCGGGCTCCAGCAATGCAGCTCCAGCCCGGTCTTCGCATGTCCGGTTCTGCAGCCACCTGAGCAAAGCACACCCATAGATGCCCAGAGACCGCCCTCCCTGGGATTCGTAGGCGGCGGCGGAGGTGATGGAGACAGCAATCCGTTAGCTTGCGTCATGGGAGGCCTAGCCTCTGTGGGCCCGGTGACCCATCAGGGGCAAATGCCACAGCAGTTCACTCAGGCAGGAAGGCCTCCGGAGACAAGGACACTCTACTTGGACCTTTCCAGCTGCGGAAACCAAGGTCCCGAACAACAGGACATTCTTTCGGGCGCCGGGCAGTGGAAAGGCACTTCATTGTGGGAGCATCCAAACCTGTTCTGGCAGAGACCGGCTCCTGCACACACACCAGCCCCAGTGGGATGGGGGCCTGGCCTGGCCGTGAGCGTGAGTGCCCAGCGGCAGCTGACTGGGCACAACCAGCAGGCAACACTGCTGCAGGAAAACCCTCCTCTGCTTGCCCAAGCCTCTCCACAAGGCACCAGCTTCTTGGACCAACTCCTCGACGACCTGGAAATTCAGCAGAATGCCCAGCCCTTGGTGAATCAAGAGGAAGAAGGCCTGCGATGTGAGCCACCACTGCAATTCCCTATCAGCGAGGAGCTCTATCAGGAGTACCTAAGAGACTTTTAAAACGCCCCGAATGCCCGGGAGACTCACTAAAACCCTCTGAAAAGCACCAATCATACCTTATACGTTAAAAAAAAGAAAACACGAAGCAGATTTAAAACCACCTTAAATGCCCCACAAATCAGTAAGAAACAACAGCAACACAATGATACCCTAAAAAAGGCACCCTTAAGGAGTAGATATCTATGTATATTTATATAATATATAAGTGATTCTATGTAAACGATTAATATATAATATGTACACTATTTATACATCATAGATCATTTTTTACATATAGTACATATAAAAACTGAAACCCCTCCAAAACCATTCATAAACCATGGAATACATTTAAAAAGACCCAAAGGGACCAAAGAAGCCCTTTAGGACCCCTTGGAGATCATTCGTAATTTCCTCCCCGCAAGAGAGTAAAACCCTACATAGAGTTGATCAGGTGTCCAGTGAGCTTCTTCATGTCCCCGGCCCCACCAATTGAGGTCATCGAGCTGCAAGCTGATTAACAGGCTAAATGCCACCCCTTCACTCTCAAGAGCCTCAAGTTGAGAGCACATCATGTATCTCTTGCAGCACACGTGTGGCAGGAAAGCCCACCCCTAACTGGATGGGAGGGCTCTAGAGTCAAGATTGACAAGCTAAGCTTGGTCTCTGAGCCTGCTTGACCTTAGGTGTCTTTGAATTCTTCTCCAGGGCATAATCTATGGGCCTTATGGGAAGGGTGTGGAGTCTTCTTCGGGTGGGGCAGGAAACGGGTCTCAATGCTTTTGATAGCTGACAACACTCAGGAATGTAGCCTTCAAGAAGTTGCCCTGGGAATTCATGTAGCAGCATAGCAACCCTGTGCAGTGAAGTGCCTTAAGACTGGCATTGTTATGGTGCGTGGTGGTGGTGGTGGCGGGGACACGGTCAGGAGCGACTTTGACTTCGGAGACCGTGAGTGGGATACACTTCCAACCCAGGAAAGTGAAGGTCCCCTCCAGGGGAGCCCCAGCCTCCCAGACTACTTAACGGATGAACACTGACAGTTGGTTCTCACACACGGTCTTGCGGGTTGTGTTTCACACACTCTGGTGACTATGAAATGCCCAGATCTATGCTTGAGTCTCCGTGTGAATGAATGGATTCCATTTGAGCTTCCATTCTGAGCACTGCGTGGACGGTGGAAGACCAACAAGCACTTTTCAGTGGATTTGCCTCTGTGGCTCTGACGACTGGATAAGGGGGTAGATTGGCAAAGGTCTAAAGCTTTGCCCAGATAGAAGGCAGTCTGTGTGTGTGTGTGTGACTGATTGCAAACACTTCCTCCCTCACCACCCGGCCAGGGAGGAGCATTCTGGTCTGCAGCTCCTTGCCCAGGGTGAACATACCCCCGAGGTAAATCGGGCTGGAGTGTGGGTGGCTGTATAATACCAGCACCACTTGGTCAGGGGTCAGGAGGACCTAGAACCAAGCTCTGCAATATCGGCAATCCTGTTACAGCACCACTATCACCACCACCACTATGGCCAACCGCACCCCAACCCCCACCCAGGATGTTGAGGGAACATTCTGTTATGCTACCACCACTGGTCACCCACTGTTGGTATTGAGCCAAGCCTATAAAACACAGGGACATCGCATGTCTCTGTCGTGTTGTTTAGATTTTCATATTCACCACAATCAATAGTCAGACGTGTATAGAGGATATGAAGGTCAAAACACACACTTCTGTCCTTCCCACCCGATTCACACAGGCACCCTGCTTTTGGTGAAAACAGATAGCTCATGGAGAGAAAGACAGACAGATAAGTAAGTAGACTGTTAGAAAGGTAGACACAGCTATAAGATGATAGATAGATAGATAGATAGATAGATAGATAGATAGATAGATAGATTGACGATACATAACATCACCAAGAAGGCCTTCAACAGGCTCTCAGAGGAAAGCTTCACACTGTCTGTGAAGCCTTACTTTGGCAAGTAGGCCAATAGTAACCTAAGAGGGGAGTTTCATCAGGTCACAGCTTGATTCGAGTGCTAGGAGAGAAAAGTCTTTTCAAGTCCCTTCCCTTCTGGCTTCCTCCCTGGTGATGGGAGCATTGAGCTGCTGCCCTGGCCTGTGCTGCACTACCTGTGGCTCAAGCCAAACCACTGATCGGTTAGGTTTTGAGGTTTTTTGGAGACCTTTGTCGCCACACTGCAGCTGTGTGCATCCCTTGAGCTTGTGGCTGGTGTATATTGCCTGCTGCCCCGCTCCCCACCTCTGAACCCTCTTGCCCTCCCGCCAAGCGCGTCCTGCAAGGCTCCACCTGGTGACCCAGTGCCTCCTTGGCCAAGAGATCGGGCTGGCCTTGCGCGGGGAGGCATGCACCCCGGTTGGCCTTTCTCACCTCCAAGTGACAGCGCGTGGCAGAAGCACAGAAGTCAGCAGACTGCATACTGTCTTTCCCTCTTGGCCGACTTAGAGGGATGTAGGCGCGCCTGGCTACCTCTCGCTGGGTTGACCAGAGAGGACCAGGACCGCGGAGAGCATCGAGGGAAAGGATAAGAGAAGAGTAGAGAAGAGAAGAGAAACAGAGTGGAGTAGCATATGGGGGCGGCCGGGATATGAGAGTTAGTTAGAGCAACAGCCACAGAGAAGGGATCTTGTCATCCACCTGGTCACAGCTAGGGGGAACCGGAGGGAGTCCAATTCAGGTGACCCTTAGACCATAAGCGCATGTGCGCTATAGCACTCACATTGGAAAACCCCTCCCTCCTACACTCAGCCACTTTGATCCTTTCCTCTCAGAGACTAGAGAAGGCCCTCCTGTGTTAGGTTTCTCTGTTTCTGTCTCTCTCTCATGTACCCATCCATCCACCCATCCACCCATCCACCCATCCATCCATACAATCATCCATCATCTGTTATCACAAAGGAAGAAGGCCTGCGCGCCAAGATGTGGGTGGGAAGGGAGGCTGTATGTTTGAACCTTCATCCCCATATCCCCATATATACGATGGCAGTGAATAATAGAACCAAAACGTGACAAAAACAATGCGATGCTTCTCTACGTTAGATGGGATATATATGCTTCAGGGGGCACCTGGTGTTGGTGAGTTAGTACATTGTGGTCAGACTGGGGCAGAAGTGGGTTCGGACTAGGTGGCGGAAAGAGGTAATGGTGGTTCTGCTGCTGCTGTGCCTGCATGATTGCATTGACTGAAGCGTGGTCATGACACTCCTAAAACTTGACCAGGTGTGCCTGGTACTGTACACACACACACACACACACACACACACACACACACACAGACACATAACCAGCCATCCACCGAAGCACACACATACCGGGTTCCTAAAATGTTTGCCAAATCCTCCCTCACCCCTTCTAAGCACTCAGGTCCCAACCCACTCAACTCATAAAGCAGTGGGACCTCTGGTCTCATCAGAAAAACTGCTGGAGATTCGCAAGGGAGGGTCCAGAGTCTGAGCTGCTTTTCGACTGAATCCCAGTGCTGGCGGTTGGAGGCTCCGCCAGGTGGCAGGCCTTCGGAATTAAGGGTGGGCCAGTGGGACCAGGCCACACTCCTGTGGACCACTCAAGCCTCCCTCTTCCTTGACTTTGCAGGTGGAGAGATTGGAGTTCCCCTAGGGCTCTTCTCCATGGATCGCTGCCTCCTCCCACTCCCTTCCCATCCCAGCCCATCCTGGGTGTCCCCGAAACAAGCAATGTCTAGTTCGCTTGCCCAAGGTAGTGTCAAAGTCCAACTTCAGATCAACAACAGAATAAAACAAAACAAAACACAAACCGGTCACCCTGACAGCAATGACCATGCCTCTCTAGCCAGAGACCAGGTTATTGAGATGCTAAAACGGCCGGCTTCATATGGTAATCAAGCCCAGGCCTTTCTTTTGATCCTTTTCAGGTGAAAAGGTGCCACAGGAGGTGTCTTTCTGCTTAAGTTGGAGGGGTTATTGATTGGGCAACATGTTGGAGGTAGTGCTGGCCCAGAAAGAGACACGCACCCACCCCCCATTTCACAAATTGAAATCTACTTTATAGATAGATTACCAATTATTAACGAAGTGGTTGATGGGCCATGGCTGGGGTGGGGGTGGGGGGGATGCGGCTGGGTGTGCAGGCAGGCTAAAACACCTTAGTAGTTGATAAATAACATGCTGAATTTGGCTTCTGTCATTTTGGCTGAGGCTTGACCAAGGCGCACACACAAAAACACCCACACGTCGACCAGTTTTGAAATAAACAGTGGCAAGGTACATCTCAGCCTGAGGACCGCAAACATTGGGAATTCCCCCAGAACCTTCCCACTTCAGGGAACTGCATGTGGCAAAGATTGACCATCCTTCTCTGCTGGTGCTTTGATTCCTAATAAACTGAGTGTGTTCTGCTGTGCTCTCGGGACCCACTGACTCTTACAGTTTGCCCATTCACCTGCTGGCTTTCACTTAAAGCACATTTGATTGATTGCAGTGTGGCTCTTTGGGTTGTCTTGGAAGCCAACTGGGTACAACTCTTCCCAAGGAGCTTTCTGTCTGTCTGTCTGCCTGTCTTTTGAAGAATCCTCAGGCACAAGCTAGGCCACTCAAATGGGAATCAATCAATTGGTGGAGAGAGAGCAAGGGACAGAATTGCCACCAAACTGATCGTGACTGGCGGCAGGTTTCCTCCAGAGAGAACACAGATTGGAGGGGACCGGAAAAGCGGATAGGGGTCTGAGCACCATAGTTGGAAGACATAGCGAGATGGGGTGCATATGCAGAAGAGCTTACAATGTCGCTCCAAGGACCTCTGAATGACCCAAGCAGTCAGGAGATGATGCATGGCCACCGTGTGTGTGTTTGTGTGTGTGTGATAGCCCTTCCTTGAGGATTGATGATCGATTTCTATTGAGGGCAGGCAGACCACACTGGCAAGCCAGTAAGGACTATGCCACAGGGTTCTCCCTATCCTCCCTAACACCCACCAGGCCACCTGTCACCCGCCCCCACTGCAATCCAATCCAATTCTTACTCAAACTTTTTCGTTGGCTTGTTTGTTGGGGGTGGGTGGGGAAGATCATGTGTTTGTTTTCTTTTTTAAACCCTTTTAAACTTGTACTTTAGCCGCATGTCATACCATCAATAAGCGCCATCCTATTTGATTCCATACAATTTTCTTCTTTCCTGTAGCTGTGATATTGATAGTGGTGGTGATGATGATGATCATGGTGATGCTTTTCTCATGGTGGCAATACTAGACTAGACACAACAGAACATTCTGCAATCACAACTTCCTTTTCTGTGTCCCTTTGCCAAACTCTTGAGATGGAGGAGCCGAGATCATAACTCCATACTCCCTAAAAGTACTTTGGAAAGTGTTTGAGAGCCAGACGTATGTCCATTTTTACAGACAGATGAAATCACCATTCTCAGATAAATCTCCTTTCAGATGGCTTTCCAGGAATCCAGGAGAGATAATCCCTTCAGGACCAGTGGTGATACCAGGAGGTGGAGGGAGGGTGGGGTGGAAAGGTGGAGTCTATTTACAAGGATCTACATAGAACCTCCTCCATGGGGGGATGGGCTACAGAAAAGTGGGTGAAGGGAGACATCGGACAGTGTAAGATATAACAAAATACTAATAATTTATCAATTATCAAGGGTTCATGAGGGAGGTGGGAGGGGGAAATGATGAGCTGATACCAAAGCTTCAGGCAGAAACCAAATGTTTTGAGAATGATGATGGCAGCACATGTACAATTGTGCTTGACACAATGGATGGATGGACGGTTGGATGGATGGATGGATTTAATCTGTCTGTAAAAATAGATACACTTTTGCTCTTGAGAACTATTAAAACTGTTTTTACAGAGCAGGGTGTTGTGAGATCAGCTCTTCCTTCTGAAAAGTTTGCCAAAGAGACACAGAAAAGAAAGTCATCATTATCACCACCACCATCATCATCAATCCCAGCTGCAGGGAAGAAGGAAAGGTTCTAGAAACTAATAGGATGACAAGAGGATGGCTGTAATGATGGTATGACATGTGGCTAATACGCAAGTTTAAACGGTTTAAAAAAAAATAAAACAAAACACCCGATTTGCCTCCACAAACCTAACCAATACGCCAACCAAAAAGGTAGTGCAAGAATTGGATTGCATTGTGGGAGTGGCAGGGCATAGGCGGGCAGATGGGTGTTAAGTAGGATAGGGAGAACCCAGGAGGCATAGTCCTCAGGGGCTTTCATGGGCAAAAAATGCCAGGCAAAATTTTTATTCCAAATGACAGTAAAAGGGCAGGCAGGGCACTGGAGACTGATCTAGGGATAAATCTGAGGTGGTTTGCTTTGATACAATATAATCCTCACAGGTTACATTCTACCACTGTATGTGTGAGTGTATGTCTCTTTTAGACATGCAATTTTGAATTTCCCGCCCAGGCGGCCCCCATTTGGTGACACTACAGGCAGAGAACAATGCTGGACCTAGGAGCAAAGAATGGACTTCTCTGCAGTGCAACTCCAAAAGTGTCTCAGGATTACTGCTTCTGACAGTTAACATTTACCCCAAACGACCCTCAAGATTATCGCCAGGGAACTTAACCAAATAACTCAATCACGAAAATGATGGCAATGGGTTTCAAAAAGAAAAGGAAAAGGAAAAAAAAAACTCTGATCAGATTCAGCAAGGTGGCAGGACAAGCAAAATCCAAGGAAGGCAGCCCTCACACAAAAGTTCCTTCAGCCCTGGGAAGTGAGCAGAAAAGGTCAGGACACCTGGAAGACCTCCGGCAGATAAGAGAACATCCAAGTCTAAAGGAAAGCCATCTTTAAAAAAAAAAATTGTAATTGGAAGCTCGTACAACTCTTATCAAAATCCATCCATCCATCAAATGTGTCAAGCACATTTATACCAGTGTTGCCATCATCATTCTCAAAATATTTGCTTTCTGCTTGAGCCTTTGCTATCAGCTCCTCATTTCCCCCCTCCCTCCCCGCTCCCCCCCCACCTCATGAACCCTTGATATTTAAAAATTATTAGTATTTTGTTATAACTTACACTGTCCAATGTCTCTTTTCACCTTTTTTTCTTCTTCATCTCCCCAGAAAGGAGATTCTAAGTAGATACTTGTAAATTGGTTCCTGTTTTCCACCTCGCCCTTCCTTTACCCTTCTGGTATCCTCACTGTTGCTGAGGGAATTATCTCTCTTGGATTGCAGGAAATCCATCTGAAAGGTTATATTCACCTGAGAAGGGTGATTTCTTCTGTCTGTAAAAATAGACACACATCTGGCTCTCGAGTTCTTTTAAAACACTATTTAGGGAATAGGGAGTTAGGAGATCGGCTCTTCCGTCTCAAACGTTTGTCAAAGAGACACATAAGAGAACGTTTTGATTGCAGAATGTTCTGTTGTGTCTAGTCTAGTATTGCCACGATTGGAAAATCATCATCATCATCGTCATCATCACCACGACCTTCATCATCAGTCACAGTTAAAGGGAAGAAAAAATATTCTAGAATTTAAAAGCATGACAATAGGATGGCGGTATTGATGGTATGACATGCGGCTAAAGTGCAAGTTTAAACGGTTTAAAACCGAACGATACAAACAAGCAAAACACCTGATCTTTTCCCACATCCCCAAAAAACAAACCAACCAAAAAATTTGTGTAAGAATTTGAGTGTTTGTGCGGGAGGCAAGAGATGATGGCTTGTGGGGGGGTTTGGTGTTAGGTGGGACAGGGAGAACTCAGGTGGTATAATCCACAGTGGCTTGCCTGGGTCGTATGCCGGACCTCAATGGAAATCTATATCACTCCTCAAGCCAGGGCTATCACACACACACACACACACACACACACACTCACACACACACACACACTCACACACGTGCGCGTGCGCACGCGCAGTGTGCATGGGTCATCTGCTGACTGCTTGGGTCAGTCAGATTCCTGGAGCCACATTGTAAGCCCTTTGGCATATGTGCCCCATCTCTCTATGTGTTCCAATCACGGTGGTCTGACCCCTGCCTGCTACTCTGGTGCCACTCATAACTGTGATTTCTGGAAGGGAAACCCATCGCAGCCAGTCACGATCAGTTTGGTGGCAATTCTGTCTTTTTGTTCTCAACTCCACCGATTAATTGATTCCCATTTGAGCGGCCTAGCTAGTGACTGAGAATCGTCAACAGACAGGCCGACAGACAGGCAGACAGGCAGATACACAGACGGACAGATGCTTGGGAAGAGTTGCACCCGGTTGATTTCAAAGACAGTCCAATGAGCCACAACACAAAAAATCATACGAGCTTCTAGTGAAAGCCAGCGGGTGAATGGGCAACCCAGAGGAGTGAGTGGGTCGCGAGAGCACATCAGAATACACTCAGCTTATTGGGCATCAAACCACCAGCAGGGAAGGATGATCAATCCTTACCACACCCAGGACCTCGAAGTGACAATGTTTTTGGGGAATTCCAATGTTTGCAGTCCTCAGGCTGGGGTGTTCCTAGCTACTGTTTATTTCATAATTGGTCAATGTATGTGTGAGAGAGAGAGCGTGGCGGGAGATGTGGATGTATTAGGCCATAAGCTGGTCCATGTGTTTCTTGGTGTGTGACTAGTCCCCTTTGCCTCTGTTTACCTTGTAACAAAAAGCGTTGTGAGATAACTCAATTCTTTATGACCTTGCAGCTAAAAGCAGTGTGAGATAACTCAGTTATTTATGACCACTTGAGATTCTTTTGAACCTTGCATGTCCTTGTGCTTATCTTAGAATATAGTGCTGTTATTATTCAAATGTTTAGAAAGTGTGACTCGTTCAGTAACATTTGCATAGATAAGAGGTTAGGGATGTTTTTCAAAGCAAGTTCTCTGATGTTCATTTTGTAACCATTCCCTTGTTAGAAGAGTGTAAAAACCAAGGTTTGAACATACTTCAGTCCATCAGACTGTTGTCCTCCCAATCCCATGCTTTCTATATGGCTCTTTCTTTTATTCTTTCATCTGCACGCATCATTTCAGACGCGACTTGATGGGGGATAGCTGGTCTAATCACCCGCATTTTTGGCGCCCAACAGGGGGCTTTGAAAACTGAGCATCCCGTGACAGAAACCACTGAATAGGAAGGCCGTGAATCTTTACAGTGAAAATTAGGGTAAGTGGTGAAACGTTGGGAGTAACAAATAATGGGACAGACTTCTAGTAAATGTATGTATGTAAATATGCTTCCAAATATGTTAAGAGCTAGAGGAGCAAAAGTAACCAACCAAAGATTAGAAGAGCCTTTTGATTTTGTGGTTAGGGTATGTCACCTCCTGCTGCTGACCTGCAGGGTACTGATCTGCTTCAGCTTAGACCAAATTATGGTCTAATACTGAGAGCCTCGTGCATTGGAGCAAACATTGTGGTAAACAGTGAGGGAAGATGGACCCCGCGGGTTGGAGGGCACTCAGAATGGGACTGATGTCACAGTACAGCTGCAGCTAGGTCCACGGGTCCCTCAAGGTGGGTCACGGCGTCGGCGAGTGAGAGGCAGAAACCACACGACTCAAAGGTTGCATGTGAGTGTTCCAATTTTATTCATGCAAAGCTTCAAATTATATATTCTTTTCCTAAGCTTAAATCTTATGGCTTGAGGTCATACTTGAGGAAATTCTCAAGACCATGACCAGTTACATAATCACATTTCTTTACTCTCCATCAGATACACTGCATGATTCCTGGTTAAAATTTAGTACATCTTGAAACGAAAACTGTCTCAAACACAAGTGTGATAAACATAAACCTTCTAACAATAAGTGAGCACACTTTATCACACTAGGGCATATTGTTCGAACTATGAAATCAATAAAGCATTAATGCATTTCATTATCAAACACAAAAATTACTTGACAGACTTTGGCTGTTCCTTCTTCAGGTGTTCCTCTAGGGCTTTCATTTATTGTTTTCTTTCCCACTAAGTTCCCATAAATCAAACTCCCACTGGTCTTTCTGTACCAAGGCATGAGTTGCCTCAAATAGGCAGCTTTGCTTCAGTGGAAGTCAAGTTGCCCTACAATAGGTAGCTTTACTTCATTGGACTTCAACCACCACGGGGGCTTCAGCGCCTTGCAATGAAGATCAGGGAGTCTTGCAAGCAAGGACAGGGCCCGTGGCCAACTGACATCTCGTGAGTAACTCCAATCATTTCTCACTTGGGGAGGGTCCGTGGGAACTTTCGTCAGCGTGGGTGTCCTGCTGAGTAGCTTGACTTGTCCTCTCATTCCGCTGTTGCTTCTCAGTTTGTAGTATCAGCACGTCCATCCGAACATAGGTTTTGGCAGTGTTTTGGTAAACCTCCTCAGCCAGCGTGTCCTTGGGTGAAGCCCTGCTGGTGCATGATGCAACTATCCTTTTCGGGCACGCTAGTGTGCGCGCATACACACACACACACACACACACACACACACACACTCACTCACTCAGATAGTCAGGATTTGTGCACTTCTGAAACGTGCAACCCCCCGGGTTTTTAAATAATACTTCGAAATATAAACAGTTTTAATTTAAAAATAAAAGGGATACATTTTTACCTTTTAAATTGGAAGGGATTTCTTTGAGAAATGAAACCGGACACCAGAACTATGCAGAAGGAGGGGGAGGTGAATGCTCTTTGGTGCTCCCCAGACAGTTGCAAACACGTGCCTCTTCCCTATTGGCTGTGCTCATTCTTGTCGCCAATCACATCTTGTATATCGAATGAGGTGCTCGAAGGGAATGGTATTTAGGAGCGGCGGCCGGCCCTCTCCTCTGGAGAGCTCAAGTTCCGCTGGCCTGTCGGAGCCCACAGCCCTCTCTTTTCCCCCGAAACTGCTCCTCCTTCCGCAGCATGGCTTCGAAAGACCCTCCTGCTCGTTCTAAGCGAACCCAAGACCGAAGAAAGAGGACTGTCTGGAACGCTTCTCAATCTGACATCTTACAAGCCTCATTTGCTCGAGACCCGTATCCAGGCTTCACAGCCAGAGAAGAACTTGCCAGAGCCATCGGCGTGGCAGAGGACAGAATCTTCCTGTGGTTCAAAAACCGCAGAAGTCGACAGCTCAGGAGGAGCCGACTGAGCTCCGTGCCCCCTCCGGGACAGCCGTGCCCCGTGCCGCCTCGCACCACCTCTCCAGCCAGGGCGCCGACGGCAGACAGACGCAAGAGGACTGTCATCAGCAAAGATCAAAGCGCCCACCTGGTGCAAGCGTTTGAGAAGCAGCCATTCCCCGGCGTGAAAGCCAGGCAAGAACTGGCACGCCAGACAGGCCTTCCGGAAGCTCGGATTGACACGTGGTTCCAGAACCGAAGGGCTCGACACTCACATCACGCCAGGGTGCAGCTGGATCACCACGGGCTCCAGCAATGCAGCTCCAGCCCGGTCTTCCCATGTCCGCTTCTGCAGCCACCTGAGCAAAGCACACCCATAGATGCCCAGAGACCACCCTCCCTGGGCTTCGTAGGCGGCGGCGGAGGTGATGGAGACAGCAATCCGTTAGCTTGCGTCATGGGAGGCCAAGCCTCTGTGGGCCCGGTGACCCATCAGGGACAAATGCCACAGGAGTTCACCCAGGCGGGAAGGCCTCCGGAGACAAGGACACTCTACTTGGACCTTTCCAGCTGCGGAAACCAAGGTCCCGAACAACAGGACATTCTTTCGGACGCCGGGCAGTGGAAAGGCACTTCATTGTGGGAGCATCCAAACCTGTTCTGGCAGAGACCGGCTCCTGCACACACACCAGCCCCAGTGGGATGGGGGCCTGGCCTGGCCGTGAGCGTGAGTGCCCAGCAGCAGCTGACTGGGCACAACCAGCAGGCAACACTGCTGCAGGAAAACCCTCCTCTGCTTGCCCAAGCCTCTCCACAAGGCACCAGCTTCTTGGACCAACTCCTCGACGACCTGGAAATTCAGCAGAATGCCCAACCCTTGGTGAATCAACAGGAAGAAGGCCTGCAATGTGAGCCACCACTGCAATTCCCTATCAGCGATGAGCTCTATCAGGAGTACCTAAGAGACTTTTAAAACGCCCCGAATGCCCGAGAGACTCACTAAAACCCTCTGAAAAGCACCAATCATACCTTATACGTTAAAAAAAAGAAAACACGAAGCAGATTTAAAACCACCTTAAATGCCCCATAAATCAGTAAGAAACAACAGCAACACAATGATACCCTAAAAAAGGCACCCTTAAGGAGTAGATATCTATGTATATTTATATAATATATAAGTGATTCTATGTAAACGATTATTAATATATAATATGTACACTATTTATACATCATAGATCATTTTTTTTCAAATAGTACATATAAAAACTGAAACTCCTCCAAAACCATTCATAAACCATGGAATACATTTAAAAAGTCCCAAAGGGACCAAAGAAGCCCTTTAGGACCCCTTGGAGATCATTCGTAATTTCCTCCCCGCAAGAGAGTAAAACCCTACATAGAGTTGATCAGGTGTCCAGTGAGCTTCTTCATGTCCCCAGCCCCACCAATTGAGGTCATCGAGCTGCAAGCTGATTAACAGGCTAAATGCCACCCCTTCACTCTCAAGAGCCTCAAGTTGAGAGCACATCATGTATCTCTTGCAGCACACGTGTGGCAGGAAAGCCCACCCCTAACTGGATGGGAGGGCTCTAGAGTCAAGATTGACAAGCTAAGCTTGATCTCTGAGCCTCCTTGACCTTAGGTGTCTTTGAATTCTTCTCCAGGGCATAATCTATGGGCCTTATGGGAAGGGTGTGGAGTCTTCTTCGGGTGGGGCAGGAAACGGGTCTCAATGCTTTTGATAGCTGACAACACTCAGGAATGTAGCCTTCAAGAAGTTGCCCTGGGAATTCATGTAGCAGCATAGCAACCCTGTGCAGTGAAGTGCCTTAAGACTGGCATTGTTTTGGTGCGTGGTGGTGGTGGTGGCGGGGACACGGTCAGGAGCGACTTTGACTTCGGAGACCGTGAGTGGGATACACCTCCAACCCAGGAAAGTGAAGGTCCCCTCCAGGGGAGCCCCAGCCTCCCAGACTACTTAACGGATGAACACTGACAGTTGGTTCTCACACACGGTCTTGCGGGTTGTGTTTCACACACTCTAGTGACTATGAAATGCCCAGATCTATGCTTGAGTCTCCGTGTGAATGAATGGATTCCATTTGAGCTTCCATTCTGAGCACTGCGTGGACGGTGGAAGACCAACAAGCACTTTTCAGTGGATTTGCCTCTGTGGCTCTGACGACTGGATAAGGGGGTAGATTGGCAAAGGTCTAAAGCTTTGCCCAGATAGAAGGCAGTCTGTGTGTGTGTGTGTGACTGATTGCAAACACTTCCTCCCTCACCACCCGGCCAGGGAGGAGCATTCTGGTCTGCAGCTCCTTGCCCAGGGTGAACATACCCCCGAGGTAAATCGGGCTGGAGTGTGGGTGGCTGTATAATACCAGCACCACTTGGTCAGGGGTCAGGAGGACCTAGAACCAAGCTCTGCAATATCGGCAATCCTGTTACAGCACCACTATCACCACCACCACCATGGCCAACCGCACCCCAACCCCCACCCAGGATGTTGAGGGAACATTCTGTTATGCTACCACCACTGGTCACCCACTGTTGGTATTGAGCCAAGCCTATAAAACACAGGGACATCGCATGTCTCTGTCGTGTTGTTTAGATTTTCATATTCACCACAATCAATAGTCAGACGTGTATAGAGGATATGAAGGTCAAAACACACACTTCTGTCCTTCCCACCCGATTCACACAGGCACCCTGCTTTTGGTGAAAACAGATAGCTCATGGAGAGAAAGACAGACAGATAAGTAAGTAGACTGTTAGAAAGGTAGACACAGCTATAAGATGATAGATAGATAGATAGATAGATAGATAGATAGATAGATAGATAGATAGATAGATTGACGATACATAACATCACCAAGAAGGCCTTCAACAGGCTCTCAGAGGAAAGCTTCACACTGTCTGTGAAGCCTTACTTTGGCAAGTAGGCCAATAGTAACCTAAGAGGGCGTTTCATCAGGTCACAGCTTGATTCGAGTGCTAGGAGAGAAAAGTCTCTCCAAGTCCCTTCCCTTCTGGCTTCCTCCCTGGTGATGGGAGCGTTGAGCTGCTGCCCTGGCCTGTGCTGCACTACCTGTGGCTCAAGCCAAACCACTGATCGGTTAGGTTTTGAGGTTTTTTGGAGACCTTTGTCGCCACACTGCAGCTGTGTGCATCCCTTGAGCTTGTGGCTGGTGTATATTGCCTGCTGCCCCGCTCCCCACCTCTGAACCCTCTTGCCCTCCCGCCAAGCGCGTCCTGCAAGGCTCCACCTGGTGACCCAGTGCCTCCTTGGCCAAGAGATCGGGCTGGCCTTGCGCGGGAGGCATGCACCCCGGTTGGCCTTTCTCACCTCCAAGTGACAGCGCGTGGCAGAAGCACAGAGGTCAGCAGACCGCATACTGTCTTTCCCTCTTGGCCGACTTAGAGGGACGTAGCCGCGCCTGGCTCCCTCTCGCTGGGTTGACCAGAGAGAACCAGGACCGCGGAGAGCAGCGAGGGAAAGGATAAGAGAAGAGTAGAGAAGAGAAGAGAAACAGAGTGGAGTAGCATATGGGGGCGGCCGGGATATGAGAGTTAGTTAGAGCAACAGCCACAGAGAAGGGATCTTGTCATCCACCTGGTCACAGCTAGGGGGAACCGGAGGGAGTCCAATTCAGGTGACCCTTAGACCATAAGCGCATGTGCGCTATAGCACTCACATTGGAAAACCCCTCCCTCCTACACTCAGCCACTTTGATCCTTTCCTCTCAGAGACTAGAGAAGGCCCTCCTGTGTTAGGTTTCTCTGTTTCTGTCTCTCTCTCATGTACCCATCCATCCACCCATCCACCCATCCACCCATCCATCCATACAATCATCCATCATCTGTTATCACAAAGGAAGAAGGCCTGCGCGCCAAGATGTGGGTGGGAAGGGAGGCTGTATGTTTGAACCTTCATCCCCATAAACCCATATATACGATGGCAGTGAATAATAGAACCAAAACGTGACAAAAACAATGCGATGCTTCTCTACGTTAGATGGGATTTATATGCTTCAGGGGGCACCTGGTGTTGGTGAGTTAGTACATTGTGGTCAGACTGGGGCAGAAGTGGGTTCGGACTAGGTGGCGGAAAGAGGTAATGGTGGTTCTGCTGCTGCTGTGCCTGCATGATTGCATTGACTGAAGCGTGGTCATGACACTCCTAAAACTTGACCAGGTGGGCCTGGTACTGTACTCACACACACACACACACACACACACACACACACACACACACACACAGACACATAACCAGCCATCCACCGAAGCACACACATACCGGGTTCCTAAAATGTTTGCCAAATCCTCCCTCACCCCTTCTAAGCACTCAGGTCCCAACCCACTCAACTCATAAAGCAGTGGGACCTCTGGTCTCATCAGAAAAACTGCTGGAGATTCGCAAGGGAGGGTCCAGAGTCTGAGCTGCTTTTCGACTGAATCCCAGTGCTGGCGGTTGGAGGCTCCGCCAGGTGGCAGGCCTTCGGAATTAAGGGTGGGCCAGTGGGACCAGGCCACACTCCTGTGGACCACTCAAGCCTCCCTCTTCCTTGACTTTGCAGGTGGAGAGATTGGAGTTCCCCTAGGGCTCTTCTCCATGGATCGCTGCCTCCTCCCACTCCCTTCCCATCCCAGCCCATCCTGGGTGTCCCCGAAACAAGCAATGTCTAGTTCGATTGCCCAAGGTAGTGTCAAAGTCCAACTTCAGATCAACAACAGAATAAAACAAAACAAAATACAAACCGGTCTCCCTGACAGCAATGACCATGCCTCTCTAGCCAGAGACCAGGTTATTGAGATGCTAAAACGGCCGACTTCATATGGTAATCAAGCCCAGGCCTTCCTTTTGATCCTTTTCAGGTGAAAAGGTGCCACAGGAGGTGTCTTTCTGCTTAAGTTGGAGGGGTTATTGATTGGGCAACATGTTGGAGGTAGTGCTGGCCCAGAAAGAGACACGCACCCACCCCCCATTTCACAAATTGAAATCTACTTTATAGATAGATTACCAATTATTAACGAAGTGGTTGATGGGCCATGGCTGGGGTGGGGGTGGGGGGGGATGCGGCTGGGTGTGCAGGCAGGCTAAAACACCTTAGTAGTTGATAAATAACATGCTGAATTTGGCTTCTGTCATTTTGGCTGAGGCTTGACCAAGGCGCACACACAAAAACACCCACACGTCGACCAGTTTTGAAATAAACAGTGGCAAGGTACATCGCAGCCTGAGGACCGCAAACTTTGGGAATTCCCCCAGAACCTTCCCACTTCAGGGAACTGCATGTGGCAAAGATTGACCATCCTTCTCTGCTGGTGCTTTGATTCCTAATAAACTGAGTGTGTTCTGCTGTGCTCTCGGGACCCACTGACTCTTACAGTTTGCCCATTCACCTGCTGGCTTTCACTTAAAGCACATTTGATTGATTGCAGTGTGGCTCTTTGGGTTGTCTTGGAAGCCAACTGGGTACAACTCTTCCCAAGGAGCTTTCTGTCTGTCTGTCTGCCTGTCTTTTGAAGAATCCTCAGGCACAAGCTAGGCCACTCAAATGGGAATCAATCAATTGGTGGAGAGAGAGCAAGGGACAGAATTGCCACCAAACTGATCGTGACTGGCGGCAGGTTTCCTCCAGAGAGAACACAGATTGGAGTGGACCGGAGAAGCGGATAGGGGTCTGAGCACCATAGTTGGAAGACATAGCGAGATGGGGTGCATATGCAGAAGAGCTTACAATGTCGCTCCAAGGACCTCTGAATGACCCAAGCAGTCAGGAGATGATGCATGGCCACCGTGTGTGTGTTTGTGTGTGTGTGATAGCCCTTCCTTGAGGATTGATGGTCGATTTCTATTGAGGGCAGGCAGACCACACTGGCAAGCCAGTAAGGACTATGCCACAGGGTTCTCCCTATCCTCCCTAACACCCACCAGGCCACCTGTCACCCGCCCCCACTGCAATCCAATCCAATTCTTACTCAAACTTTTTCGTTGGCTTGTTTGTTGGGGGAGGGTAGGGAAGATCATGTGTTTGTTTTCTTTTTTAAACCCTTTTAAACTTGTACTTTAGCCGCATGTCATACCATCAATAAGCGCCATCCTATTTGATTCCATACAATTTTCTTCTTTCCTGTAGCTGTGATATTGATAGTGGTGGTGATGATGATGATCATGGTGATGCTTTTCTCATGGTGGCAATACTAGACTAGACACAACAGAACATTCTGCAATCACAACTTCCTTTTCTGTGTCCCTTTGCCAAACTCTTGAGATGGAGGAGCCGAGATCATAACTCCATACTCCCTAAAAGTAGTTTGGAAAGTGTTTGAGAGCCAGACATATGTCCATTTTTACAGACAGATGAAATCACCATTCTCAGATAAATCTCCTTTCAGATGGCTTTCCAGGAATCCAGGAGAGATAATCCCTTCAGGACCAGTGGTGATACCAGGAGGTGGAGGGAGGGTGGGGTGGAAAGGTGGAGTCTATTTACAAGGATCTACATAGAACCTCCTCCATGGGGGGATGGGCTACAGAAAAGTGGGTGAAGGGAGACATCGGACAGTGTAAGATATAACAAAATACTAATAATTTATCAATTATCAAGGGTTCATGAGGGAGGTGGGAGGGGGAAATGATGAGCTGATACCAAAGCTTCAGGCAGAAACCAAATGTTTTGAGAATGATGATGGCAACACATGTACAAATGTGCTTGACACAATGGATGGATGGACGGTTGGATGGATGGATGGGTTTAATCTGTCTGTAAAAATAGATACACTTTTGCTCTTGAGAACTATTAAAACTGTTTTTACAGAGCAGGGTGTTGTGAGATCAGCTCTTCCTTCTGAAAAGTTTGCCAAAGAGACACAGAAAAGAAAATCATCATCATCACCACCACCATCATCATCAATCCCAGCTGCAGGGAAGAAGGAAAGGTTCTAGAAACTAATAGGATGACAAGAGGATGGCTGTAATGATGGTATGACATGTGGCTAATACGCAAGTTTAAACGGTTTTAAAAAAAAATAAAACAAAACACCCGATTTGCCTCCACAAACCTAACCAATACGCCAACCAAAAAGGTAGTGCAAGAATTGGATTGCATTGTGGGAGTGGCAGGGCATAGGCGGGCAGATAGGTGTTAAGAAGGATAGGGAGAACCCAGGAGGCATAGTCCTCAGGGGCTTTCATGGGCAAAAAATGCCAGGCAAAATTTTTATTCCAAATGACAGTAAAAGGGCAGGCAGGGCACTGGAGACTGATCTAGGGATAAATCTGAGGTGGTTTGCTTTGATACAATATAATCCTCACAGGTTACATTCTACCACTGTATGTGTGAGTGTATGTCCCTTTTAGACATGCAATTTTGAATTTCCCGCCCAGGCGGCCCCCATTTGGTGACACTGCAGGCAGAGAACAATGCTGGACCTAGGAGCAAAGAATGGACTTCTCTGCAGTGCAACTCCAAAAGTGTCTCAGGATTACTGCTTCTGACAGTTAACATTTACCCCAAACGACCCTCAAGATTACCGCCAGGGAACTTAACCAAATAACTCAATCACGAAAATGATGGCAATGGGTTTCAAAAAGAAAAGGAAAAGGAAAAAAAAAACTCTGATCAGATTCAGCAAGGTGGCAGGACAAGCAAAATCCAAGGAAGGCAGCCCTCACACAAAAGTTCCTTCAGCCCTGGGAAGTGAGCAGAAAAGGTCAGGACACCTGGAAGACCTCCGGCAGATAAGAGAACATCCAAGTCTAAAGGAAAGCCATCTTTTAAAAAAAATTGTTATTGGAAGCTCATACAACTCTTATCAAAATCCATCCATCCATCAAATGTGTCAAGCACATTTATACCAGTGTTGCCATCATCATTCTCAAAATATTTGCTTTCTGCTTGAGCCTTTGCTATCAGCTCCTCATTTTCCCCCTCCCTCCCCGCTCCCCCCCCACCTCATGAACCCTTGATATTTAAAAATTATTAGTATTTTGTTATAACTTACACTGTCCAATGTCTCTTTTCACCCTTTTTTTTCTTCTTCATCTCCCCAGAAAGGAGATTCTAAGTAGATACTTGTAAATTGGTTCCTGTTTTCCACCTCACCCTTCCTCTACCCTTCTGGTATCCTCACTGTTGCTGAGGGAATTATCTCTCTTGGATTGCAGGAAATCCATCTGAAAGGTTATATTCACCTGAGAAGGGTGATTTCTTCTGTCTGTAAAAATAGACACACATCTGGCTCTCGAGTTCTTTTAAAACACTCTTTAGGGAATAGGGAGTTAGGAGATCGGCTCTTTCGTCTCAAACGTTTGTCAAAGAGACACATAAGAGAACGTTTTGATTGCAGAATGTTCTGTTGTGTCTAGTCTAGTATTGCCACGATTGGAAAATCATCATCATCATCGTCATCATCACCACGACCTTCATCATCAGTCACAGTTAAAGGGAAGAAAAAATATTCTAGAATTTAAAAGCATGACAATAGGATGGCGGTATTGATGGTATGACATGCGGCTAAAGTGCAAGTTTAAACGGTTTAAAACCGAACGATACAAACAAGCAAAACACCTGATCTTTTCCCACATCCCCAAAAAACAAACCAACCAAAAAATTTGTGTAAGAATTTGAGTGTTTGTGCGGGAGGCAAGAGATGATGGCTTGTGGGGGGGTTTGGTGTTAGGTGGGACAGGGAGAACTCAGGTGGTATAATCCACAGTGGCTTGCCTGGGTCGTATGCCGGACCTCAATGGAAATCTATATCACTCCTCAAGCAAGGGCTATCACACACACACACACACACACACACACACACACACTCACACATGTGCGCGTGCGCACGCGCAGTGTGCATGGGTCATCTGCTGACTGCTTGGGTCAGTCAGATTCCTGGAGCCACATTGTAAGCCCTTTGGCATATGTGCCCCAACTCTCTATGTGTTCCAATCACGGTGGTCTGACCCCTGCCTGTTACTCTGGTGCCACTCATAACTGTGATTTCTGGAGGGGAAACCCATCGCAGCCAGTCACGATCAGTTTGGTGGCAATTCTGTCTTTTTGTTCTCAACTCCACCGATTAATTGATTCCCATTTGAGCGGCCTAGCTAGTGACTGAGAATCGTCAACAGACAGGCCGACAGACAGGCAGACAGGCAGATACACAGACGGACAGATGCTTGGGAAGAGTTGCACCTGGTTGATTTCAAAGACAGTCCAATGAGCCACAACACAAGAAATCATACGAGCTTCTAGTGAAAGCCAGCGGGTGAATGGGCAACCCAGAGGAGTGAGTGGGTCGCGAGAGCACATCAGAATACACTCAGCTTATTGGGCATCAAACCACCAGCAGGGAAGGATGATCAATCCTTACCACACCCAGGACCTCGAAGTGACAATGTTTTTGGGGAATTCCCAATGTTTGCAGTCCTCAGGCTGGGGTGTTCCTAGCTACTGTTTATTTCATAATTGGTCAATGTATGTGTGAGAGAGAGAGCATGGCGGGAGATGTGGATGTATTAGGCCATAAGCTGGTCCATGTGTTTCTTGGTGTGTGACTAGTCCCCTTTGCCTCTGTTTACCTTGTAACAAAAAGCATTGTGAGATAACTCATTTTTTTATGACCTTGCAGCTAAAAGCAGTGTGAGATAACTCAGTTATTTATGACCTCTTGAGATTCTTTTGAACCTTGCATGTCCTTGTGCTTATCTTAGAATATAGTGCTGTTATTATTCAAATGTTTAGAAAGTGTGACTCCTTCAGTAACATTTGCATAGATAAGAGGTTAGGGATGTTTTTCAAAGCAAGTTCTCTGATGTTCGTTTTGTAACCATTCCCTTGTTAGAAGAGTGTAAAAACCAAGGTTTGAACATACTTCAGTCCATCAGACTGTTGTCCTCCCAATCCCATGCTTTCTATATGGCTCTTTCTTTTATTCTTTCATCTGCACGCATCATTTCAGACGCGGTTTGATGGGGGATAGCTGGTCTAATCACCCGCATTTTTGGCGCCCAACAGGGGGCTTTGAAAACTGAGCATTCCGTGACAGAAACCACTGAATAGCAAGGCCGTGAATCTTTACAGTGAAAATTAGGGTAAGTGGTGAAACGTTGGGAGTAACAAATAATGGGACAGACTTCTAGTAAATGTATGTATGTAAATATGCTTCCAAATATGTTAAGAGCTAGAGGAGCAAAAGTAACCAACCAAAGATTAGAAGAGCTTTTTGATTTTGTGGTTAGGGTATGTCACCTCCTGCTGCTGACCTGCAGGGTACTGATCTGCTTCAGCTTAGACCAAATTATGGTCTAATACTGAGAGCCTCGTGCATTGGAGCAAACATTGTCGCAAACAGTGAGGGAAGATGGACCCCGCGGGTTGGAGGGCACTCAGAATGGGACTGATGCCACAGTACAGCTGCAGCTAGGTCCACGGGTCCCTCAAGGTGGGTCACGGCGTCGGCGAGTGAGAGGCAGAAACCACACGACTCAAAGGTTGCATGTGAGTGTTCCAATTTTATTCATGCAAAGCTTCAACTTATATATTCTTTTCCTAAGCTTAAATCTTATGGCTTGAGGTCATACTTGAGGAAATTCTCAAGACCATGACCAGTTACATAATCACATTTCTTTACTCTCCATCAGATACACTGCATGATTCCTGGTTAAAATTTAGTACATCTTGAAACGAAAACTGTCTCAAACACAAGTGTGATAAACATAAACCTTCTAACAATAAGTGAGCACACTTTATCACACTAGGGCATATTGTTCGAACTATGAAATCAATAAAGCATTAATGCATTTCATTATCAAACACAAAAATTACTTGACAGACTTTGGCTGTTCCTTCTTCAGGTGTTCCTCTAGGGCTTTCATTTATTGTTTTCTTTCCCACTAAGTTCCCATAAATCAAACTCCCACTGGTCTTTCTGTACCAAGGCATGAGTTGCCTCAAATAGGCAGCTTTGCTTCAGTGGAAGTCAAGTTGCCCTACAATAGGTAGCTTTACTTCATTGGACTTCGACCACCACGGGGGCTTCAGCGCCTTGCAATGAAGATCAGGGAGTCTTGCAAGCAAGGACAGGGCCCGTGGCCAACTGACATCTCGTGAGTAACTCCAATCATTTCTCACTTGGGGAGGGTCCGTGGGAACTTTCGTCAGCGTGGGTGTCCTGCTGAGTAGCTTGACTTGTCCTCTCATTCCGCTGTTGCTTCTCAGTTTGTAGTATCAGCACGTCCATCCGAACATAGGTTTTGGCAGTGTTTTGGTAAACCTCCTCAGCCAGCGTGTCCTTGGGTGAAGCCCTGCCGGTGCATGATGCAACTATCCTTTTCGGGCACGCTTGTGTGCGCGCATACCCACACACACACACACACTCACTCACTCAGACAGTCAGGATTTGTGCACTTCTGAAACGCGCAACCCCCCGGGTTTTTAAATAATACTTCGAAATATAAACAGTTTTAATTTAAAAATAAAAGGGATACATTTTTACCTTTTAAATTGGAAGGGATTTCTTTGAGAAATGAAACCGGAAACCAGAACTATGCAGAAGGAGGGGGAGGTGAATGCTCTTTGGTGCTCCCCAGACAGTTGCAAACACGTGCCTCTTCCCTATTGGCTGTGCTCATTCCTGTCGCCAATCACATCTTGTATATCGAATGAGGTGCTCGAAGGGAATGGTATTTAAGAGTGGCGGCTGGCCCTCTCCTCCGGAGAGCTCAAGTTCCGCTGGCCTGTCGGAGCCCACAGCCCTCTCTTCTCCCCCGAAACTGCTCCTTCTTCCGCAGCATGGCTTCGAAAGACCCTCCTGCTCGTTCTAAGCGAACCCAAGACCGAAGAAAGAGGACTGTCTGGAATGCTTCTCAATCTGACATCTTACAAGCCTCATTTGCTCGAGACCCGTATCCAGGCTTCACGGCCAGAGAAGAACTTGCCAGAGCCATCGGCGTGGCAGAGGACAGAATCTTCCTGTGGTTCAAAAACCGCAGAAGTCGACAGCTCAGGAGGAGCCGACTGAGCTCCGTGCCCCCTCCGGGACAGCCGTGCCCCGTGCCGCCTCGCACCACCTCTCCAGCCAGGGCGCCGACGGCAGACAGACGCAAGAGGACTGTCATCAGCAAAGATCAAAGTGCCCACCTGGTGCAAGCGTTTGAAAAGCAGCCATTCCCCGGCGTGAAAGCCAGGCAAGAACTGGCACGCCAGACAGGCCTTCCGGAAGCTCGGATTGACACGTGGTTCCAGAACCGAAGGGCTCGACACCCACATCACGCCAGGGTGCAGCTGGATCACCGCGGGCTCCAGCAATGCAGCTCCAGCCCGGTCTTCGCATGTCCGGTTCTGCAGCCACCTGAGCAAAGCACACCCATAGATGCCCAGAGACCGCCCTCCCTGGGCTTCGTAGGCGGCGGCGGAGGTGATGGAGACAGCAATCCGTTAACTTGCGTCATGGGAGGCCAAGCCTCTGTGGGTCCGGTGACCCATCAGGGGCAAATGCCACAGGAGTTCACCCAGGCGTGAAGGCCTCCGGAGACAAGGACACTCTACTTGGACCTTTCCAGCTGCGGAAACCAAGGTCCCGAACAACAGGACATTCTTTCGGATGCCGGGCAGTGGAAAGGCACTTCATTGTGGGAGCATCCAAACCTGTTCTGGCGGAGACCGGCTCCTGCACACACACCAGCCCCAGTGGGATGGGGGCCTGGCCTGGCCGTCAGCATGAGTGCCCAGCGGCAGCTGACTGGGCACAACCAGCAGGCAACACTGCTGCAGGAAAACCCTCCTCTGCTTGCCCAAGCCTCTCCACAAGGCACTAGCTTCTTGGACCAACTCCTCGACGACCTGGAAATTCAGCAGAATGCCCAGCCCTTGGTGAATCAACAGGAAGCAGGCCTGCAATGTGAGCCACCACTGCAATTCCCTATCAGCGAGGAGCTCTATCAGGAGTACCTAAGAGACTTTTTAAACGCCCCGAATGCCCGGGAGACTCACTAAAACCCTCTGAAAAGCACCAATCATACCTTATAGGTTAAAAAAAAAGAAAACACGAAGCAGATTTAAAACCATCTTAAATGCCCCACAAATCAGTAAGAAACAACAGCAACACAATGATACCCTAAAAAAGGCACCCTTAAGGAGTAGATATCTATGTATATTTATATAATATATAAGTGATTCTATGTAAACGATTAATATATAATATGTACACTATTTATACATCATAGATCATTTTTTACATATAGTACATATAAAAACTGAAACCCCTCCAAATCATTCATAAACCATGGAATACATTTAAAAAGACCCAAAGGGACCAAAGAAGCCCTTTAGGACCCCTTGGAGATCATTCGTAATTTCCTCCCTGCAAGAGAGTAAAACCCTACATAGAGTTGATCAGGTGTCCAGTGAGCTTCTTCATGTCCCCGGCCCCACCAATTGAGGTCATCGAGCTGCAAGCTGATTAACAGGCTAAATGCCACCCCTTCACTCTCAAGAGCCTCAAGTTGAGAGCACATCATGTATCTCTTGCAGCACACGTGTGGCAGGAAAGCCCACCCCTAACTGGATGGGAGGGCTCTAGAGTCAAGATTGACAAGCTAAGCTTGGTCTCTGAGCCTGCTTGACCTTAGGTGTCTTTGAATTCTTCTCCAGGGCATAATCTATGGGCCTTATGGGAAGGGTGTGGAGTCTTCTTCGGGTGGGGCAGGAAACGGGTCTCAATGCTTTTGATAGCTGACAACACTCAGGAATGTAGCCTTCAAGAAGTTGCCCTGGGAATTCATGTAGCAGCATAGCAACCCTGTGCAGTGAAGTGCCTTAAGACTGTCATTGTTATGGTGCGTGGTGGTGGTGGTGGCGGGGACACGGTCAGGAGCGACTTTGACTTCGGAGACCGTGAGTGGGATACACCTCCAACCCAGGAAAGTGAAGGTCCCCTCCAGGGGAGCCCCAGCCTCCCAGACTACTTAACGGATGAACACTGACAGTTGGTTCTCACACACGGTCTTGCGGGTTGTGTTTCACACACTCTGGTGACTATGAAATGCCCAGATCTATGCTTGAGTCTCCGTGTGAATGAATGGATTCCATTTGAGCTTCCATTCTGAGCACTGCGTGGACGGTGGAAGACCAACAAGCACTTTTCAGTGGATTTGCCTCTGTGGCTCTGACGACTGGATAAGGGGGTAGATTGGCAAAGGTCTAAAGCTTTGCCCAGATAGAAGGCAGTCTGTGTGTGTGTGTGACTGATTGCAAACACTTCCTCCCTCACCACCCGGCC
Source organism: Tenrec ecaudatus (assembly GCF_050624435.1). Classification (NCBI taxonomy): domain Eukaryota; kingdom Metazoa; phylum Chordata; class Mammalia; order Afrosoricida; family Tenrecidae; genus Tenrec; species Tenrec ecaudatus. The sequence continues at coordinate 68,864,368 of NC_134544.1, read as the reverse complement.
AGGGAGGAGCATTCTGGTCTGCAGCTCCTTGCCCAGGGTGAACATACCCCCGAGGTAAATCGGGCTGGAGTGTGGGTGGCTGTATAATACCAGCACCACTTGGTCAGGGGTCAGGAGGACCTAGAACCAAGCTCTGCAATATCGGCAATCCTGTTACAGCACCACTATCACCACCACCACCATGGCCAACCGCACCCCAACCCCCACCCAGGATGTTGAGGGAACATTCTGTTATGCTACCACCACTGGTCACCCACTGTTGGTATTGAGCCAAGCCTATAAAACACAGGGACATCGCATGTCTCTGTCGTGTTGTTTAGATTTTCATATTCACCACAATCAATAGTCAGACGTGTATAGAGGATATGAAGGTCAAAACACACACTTCTGTCCTTCCCACCCGATTCACACAGGCACCCTGCTTTTGGTGAAAACAGATAGCTCATGGAGAGAAAGACAGACAGATAAGTAAGTAGACTGTTAGAAAGGTAGACACAGCTATAAGATGATAGATAGATACATAGATAGATAGATAGATAGATAGATAGATAGATAGATAGATAGATAGATTGACGATACATAACATCACCAAGAAGGCCTTCAACAGGCTCTCAGAGGAAAGCTTCACACTGTCTGTGAAGCCTTACTTTGGCAAGTAGGCCAATAGTAACCTAAGAGGGGAGTTTCATCAGGTCACAGCTTGATTCGAGTGCTAGGAGAGAAAAGTCTTTTCAAGTCCCTTCCCTTCTGGCTTCCTCCCTGGTGATGGGAGAGGTGAGCTGCTGCCCTGGCCTGTGCTGCACTACCTGTGGCTCTAGCCAATCCACTGATCGGTTAGGTTTTGAGGTTTTTTGGAGACCTTTGTCGCCACACTGCAGCTGTGTGCATCCCTTGAGCTTGTGGCTGGTGTATATTGCCTGCTGCCCCGCTCCCCACCTCTGAACCCTCTTGCCCTCCCGCCAAGCGCGTCCTGCAAGGCTCCACCTGGTGACCCAGTGCCTCCTTGGCCAAGAGATCGGGCTGGCCTTGCGCGGGGAGGCATGCACCCCGGTTGGCCTTTCTCACCTCCAAGTGACAGCGCGTGGCAGAAGCACAGAGGTCAGCAGACCGCATACTGTCTTTCCCTCTTGGCCGACTTAGAGGGACGTAGGCGCGCCTGGCTCCCTCTCGCTGGGTTTACCAGAGAGAACCAGGACCGCGGAGAGCAGCGAGGGAAAGGATAAGAGAAGAGTAGAGAAGAGAAGAGAAACAGAGTGGAGTAGCATATGGGGGCGGCCGGGATATGAGAATTAGTTAGAGCAACAGCCACAGAGAAGGGATCTTGTCATCCACCTGGTCACAGCTAGGGGGAACCGGAGGGAGTCCAATTCAGGTGACCCTTAGACCATAAGCGCATGTGCGCTATAGCACTCACATTGGAAAACCCCTCCCTCCTACACTCAGCCACTTTGATCCTTTCCTCTCAGAGACTAGAGAAGGCCCTCCTGTGTTAGGTTTCTCTGTTTCTGTCTCTCTCTCATGTACCCATCCATCCACCCATCCACCCATCCACCCATCCATCCATACAATCATCCATCATCTGTTATCACAATGGAAGAAGGCCTGCGCGCCAAGATGTGGGTGGGAAGGGAGGCTGTATGTTTGAACCTTCATCCCCATATCCCCATATATACGATGGCAGTGAGTAATAGAACCAAAACGTGACAAAAACAATGCGATGCTTCTCTACGTTAGATGGGATTTATATGCTTCAGGGGGCACCTGGTGTTGGTGAGTTAGTACATTGTGGTCAGACTGGGGCAGAAGTGGGTTCGGACTAGGTGGCGGAAAGAGGTAATGGTGGTTCTGCTGCTTCTGTGCCTGCATGATTGCATTGACTGAAGCGTGGTCATGACACTCCTAAAACTTGACCAGGTGGGCCTGGTACTGTACACACACACACACACACACACACACAAACACACACACACACACACACACACACACACAGACACATAACCAGCCATCCTCCGAAGCACACACATACCGGGTTCCTAAAATGTTTGCCAAATCCTCCCTCACCCCTTCTAAGCACTCAGGTCCCAACCCACTCAACTCATAAAGCAGTGGGACCTCTGGTCTCATCAGAAAAACTGCTGGAGATTCGCAAGAGAGGGTCTAGAGTCTGAGCTGCTTTTCGACTGAATCCCAGTGCTGGCGGTTGGAGGCTCCGCCAGGTGGCAGGCCTTCGGAATTAAGGGTGGGCCAGTGGGACCAGGCCACACTCCTGTGGACCACTCAAGCCTCCCTCTTCCTTGACTTTGCAGGTGGAGAGATTGGAGTTCCCCTAGGGCTCTTCTCCATGGATCGCTGCCTCCTCCCACTCCCTTCCCATCCCAGCCCATCCTGGGTGTCCCCGAAACAAGCAATGTCTAGTTCGCTTGCCCAAGGTAGTGTCAAAGTCCAACTTCAGATCAACAACAGAATAAAACAAAACAAAACACAAACCGGTCACCCTGACAGCAATGACCATGCCTCTCTAGCCAGAGACCAGGTTATTGAGATGCTAAAACGGCCGACTTCATATGGTAATCAAGCCCAGGCCTTCCTTTTGATCCTTTTCAGGTGAAAAGGTGCCACAGGAGGTGTCTTTCTGCTTAAGTTGGAGGGGTTATTGATTGGGCAACATGTTGGAGGTAGTGCTGGCCCAGAAAGAGACACGCACCCACCCCCCATTTCACAAATTGAAATCTACTTTATAGATAGATTACCAATTATTAACGAAGTGGTTGATGGGCCATGGCTGGGGTGGGGGTGGGGTGGATGCGGCTGGGTGTGCAGGCAGGCTAAAACACCTTAGTAGTTGATAAATAACATGCTGAATTTGGCTTCTGTCATTTGGGCTGAGGCTTGACCAAGGCGCACACACAAAAACACCCACACGTCGACCAGTTTTGAAATAAACAGTGGCAAGGTACATCTCAGCCTGAGGACCGCAAACATTGGGAATTCCCCCAGAACCTTCCCACTTCAGGGAACTGCATGTGGCAAAGATTGACCATCCTTCTCTGCTGGTGCTTTGATTCCTAATAAACTGAGTGTGTTCTGCTGTGCTCTCGGGACCCACTGACTCTTACAGTTTGCCCATTCACCTGCTGGCTTTCACTTAAAGCACATTTGATTGATTGCAGTGTGGCTCTTTGGGTTGTCTTGGAAGCCAACTGGGTACAACTCTTCCCAAGGAGCTTTCTGTCCGTCTGTCTGCCTGTCTTTTGAAGAATCCTCAGGCACAAGCTAGGCCACTCAAATGGGAATCAATCAATTGGTGGAGAGAGAGCAAGGGACAGAATTGCCACCAAACTGATCGTGACTGGCGGCAGGTTTCCTCCAGAGAGAACACAGATTGGAGGGGACCGGAGAAGCGGATAGGGGTCTGAGCACCATAGTTGGAAGACATAGCGAGACGGGGTGCATATGCAGAAGAGCTTACAATGTCTCTCCAAGGACCTCTGAATGACCCAAGCAGTCAGGAGATGATGCATGGCCACCGTGTGTGTGTTTGTGTGTGTGCGATAGCCCTTCCTTGAGGATTGATGGTCGATTTCTATTGAGGGCAGGCAGACCACACTGGCAAGCCAGTAAGGACTATGCCACGGGGTTCTCCCTATCCTCCCTAACACCCACCAGGCCACCTGTCACCCGCCCCCACTGCAATCCAATCCAATTCTTACTCAAACTTTTTCGTTGGCTTGTTTGTTCGGGGTGGGTGGGGAAGATCATGTGTTTGTTTTCTTTTTTAAACCCTTTTAAACTTGTACTTTAGCCGCATGTCATACCATCAATAAGCGCCATCCTATTTGATTCCATACAATTTTCTTCTTTCCTGTAGCTGTGATATTGAGAGTGGTGGTGATGATGATGATCATGGTGATGCTTTTCTCATGGTGGCAATACTAGACTAGACACAACAGAACATTCTGCAATCACAACTTCCTTTTCTGTGTCCCTTTGCCAAACTCTTGAGATGGAGGAGCCGAGATCATAACTCCATACTCCCTAAAAGTAGTTTGGAAAGTGTTTGAGAGCCAGACGTATGTCCATTTTTACAGACAGATGAAATCACCATTCTCAGATAAATCTCCTTTCAGATGGCTTTCCAGGAATCCAGGAGAGATAATCCCTTCAGGACCAGTGGTGATACCAGGAGGTGGAGGGAGGGTGGGGTGGAAAGGTGGAGTCTATTTACAAGGATCTACATAGAACCTCCTCCATGGGGGGATGGGCTACAGAAAAGTGGGTGAAGGGAGACATCGGACAGTGTAAGATATAACAAAATACTAATAATTTATCAATTATCAAGGGTTCATGAGGGAGGTGGGAGGGGGAAATGATGAGCTGATACCAAAGCTTCAGGCAGAAACCAAATGTTTTGAGAATGATGATGGCAACACATGTACAAATGTGCTTGACACAATGGATGGATGGACGGTTGGATGGATGGATGGGTTTAATCTGTCTGTAAAAATAGATACACTTTTGCTCTTGAGAACTATTAAAACTGTTTTTACAGAGCAGGGTGTTGTGAGATCAGCTCTTCCTTCTGAAAAGTTTGCCAAAGAGACACAGAAAAGAAAATCATCATCATCACCACCACCATCATCATCAATCCCAGCTGCAGGGAAGAAGGAAAGGTTCTAGAAACTAATAGGATGACAAGAGGATGGCTGTAATGATGGTATGACATGTGGCTAATACGCAAGTTTAAACGGTTTTAAAAAAAAATAAAACAAAACACCCGATTTGCCTCCACAAACCTAACCAATACGCCAACCAAAAAGGTAGTGCAAGAATTGGATTGCATTGTGGGAGTGGCAGGGCATAGGCGGGCAGATGGGTGTTAAGTAGGATAGGGAGAACCCAGGAGGCATAGTCCTCAGGGGCTTTCATGGGCAAAAAATGCCAGGCAAAATTTTTATTCCAAATGACAGTAAAAGGGCAGGCAGGGCACTGGAGACTGATCTAGGGATAAATCTGAGGTGGTTTGCTTTGATACAATATAATCCTCACAGGTTACATTCTACCACTGTATGTGTGAGTGTATGTCCCTTTTAGACATGCAATTTTGAATTTCCCGCCCAGGCGGCCCCCATTTGGTGACACTGCAGGCAGAGAACAATGCTGGACCTAGGAGCAAAGAATGGACTTCTCTGCAGTGCAACTCCAAAAGTGTCTCAGGATTACTGCTTCTGACAGTTAACATTTACCCCAAACGACCCTCAAGATTACCGCCAGGGAACTTAACCAAATAACTCAATCACGAAAATGATGGCAATGGGTTTCAAAAAGAAAAGGAAAAGGAAAAAAAAACTCTGATCAGATTCAGCAAGGTGGCAGGACAAGCAAAATCCAAGGAAGGCAGCCCTCACACAAAAGTTCCTTCAGCCCTGGGAAGTGAGCAGAAAAGGTCAGGACACCTGGAAGACCTCCGGCAGATAAGAGAACATCCAAGTCTAAAGGAAAGCCATCTTTAAAAAAAAAAATGTTATTGGAAGCTCGTACAACTCTTATCAAAATCCATCCATCCATCAAATGTGTCAAGCACATTTATACCAGTGTTGCCATCATCATTCTCAAAATATTTGCTTTCTGCTTGAGCCTTTGCTATCAGCTCCTCATTTCCCCCCTCCCTCCCCGCTCCCCCCCCACCTCATGAACCCTTGATATTTAAAAATTATTAGTATTTTGTTATAACTTACACTGTCCAATGTCTCTTTTCACCCTTTTTTTCTTCTTCATCTCCCCAGAAAGGAGATTCTAAGTAGATACTTGTAAATTGGTTCCTGTTTTCCACCTCGCCCTTCCTCTACCCTTCTGGTATCCTCACTGTTGCTGAGGGAATTATCTCTCTTGGATTGCAGGAAATCCATCTGAAAGGTTATATTCACCTGAGAAGGGTGATTTCTTCTGTCTGTAAAAATAGACACACATCTGGCTCTCGAGTTCTTTTAAAACACTCTTTAGGGAATAGGGAGTTAGGAGATCGGCTCTTCCGTCTCAAACGTTTGTCAAAGAGACACATAAGAGAACGTTTTGATTGCAGAATGTTCTGTTGTGTCTAGTCTAGTATAGCCACGATTGGAAAATCATCATCATCATCGTCATCATCACCACGACCTTCATCATCAGTCACAGTTAAAGGGAAGAAAAAATATTCTAGAATTTAAAAGCATGACAATAGGATGGCGGTATTGATGGTATGACATGCGGTTAAAGTGCAAGTTTAAACGGTTTAAAACCGAACGATACAAACAAGCAAAACACCTGATCTTTTCCCACATCCCCCAAAAACAAACCAACCAAAAAATTTGTGTAAGAATTTGAGTGTTTGTGCGGGAGGCAAGAGATGATGGCTTGTGGGGGATTTGGTGTTAGGTGGGACAGGGAGAACTCAGGTGGTATAATCCACAGTGGCTTGCCTGGGTCGTATGCCCGACCTCAATGGAAATCTATATCACTCCTCAAGCAAGGGCTATCACACACACACACACACACACACACACACACACACACTCACACACACGTGCGCGTGCGCACGCGCAGTGTGCATGGGTCATCTGCTGACTGCTTGGGTCAGTCAGATTCCTGGAGCCACATTGTAAGCCCTTTGGCATATGTGCCCCATCTCTCTATGTGTTCCAATCACGGTGGTCTGACCCCTGCCTGCTACTCTGGTGCCACTCATAACTGTGATTTCTGGAAGGGAAACCCATCGCAGCCAGTCACGATCAGTTTGGTGGCAATTCTGTCTTTTTGTTCTCAACTCCACCGATTAATTGATTCCCATTTGAGCGGCCTAGCTAGTGACTGAGAATCGTCAACAGACAGGCCGACAGACAGGCAGACAGGCAGATACACAGACGGACAGATGCTTGGGAAGAGTTGCACCCGGTTGATTTCAAAGACAGTCCAATGAGTCACAACACAAGAAATCATACGAGCTTCTAGTGAAAGCCAGCGGGTGAATGGGCAACCCAGAGGAGTGAGTGGGTCGCGAGTGCACATCAGAATACACTCAGCTTATTGGGCATCAAACCACCAGCAGGGAAGGATGATCAATCCTTACCACACCCAGGACCTCGAAGTGAGAATGTTTTTGGGGAATTCCCAATGTTTGCAGTCCTCAGGCTGGGGTGTTCCTAGCTACTGTTTATTTCATAATTGGTCAATGTATGTGTGAGAGAGAGAGCGTGGCGGAAGATGTGCATGTATTAGGCCATAAGCTGGTCCATGTGTTTCTTGGTGTGTGACTAGTCCCCTTTGCCTCTGTTTACCTTGTAACAAAAAGCGTTGTGAGATAACTCAATTCTTTATGACCTTGCAGCTAAAAGCAGTGTGAGATAACTCAGTTATTTATGACCTCTTGAGATTCTTTTGAACCTTGCATGTCCTTGTGCTTATCTTAGAATATAGTGCTGTTATTATTCAAATGTTTAGAAAGTGTGACTCGTTCAGTAACATTTGCATAGATAAGAGGTTAGGGATGTTTTTCAAAGCAAGTTCTCTGATGTTCGTTTTGTAACCATTCCCTTGTTAGAAGAGTGTAAAAACCAAGGTTTGAACATACTTCAGTCCATCAGACTGTTGTCCTCCCAATCCCATGCTTTCTATATGGCTCTTTCTTTTATTCTTTCATCTGCACGCATCATTTCAGACGCGGCTTGATGGGGGATAGCTGGTCTAATCACCCGCATTTTTGGCGCCCAACAGGGGGCTTTGAAAACTGAGCATCCCGTGACAGAAACCACTGAATAGCAAGGCCGTGAATCTTTACAGTGAAAATTAGGGTAAGTGGTGAAACGTTGGGAGTAACAAATAATGGGACAGACTTCTAGTAAATGTATGTATGTAAATATGCTTCCAAATATGTTAAGAGCTAGAGGAGCAAAAGTAACCAACCAAAGATTAGAAGAGCTTTTTGATTTTGTGGTTAGGGTATGTCACCTCCTGCTGCTGACCTGCAGGGTACTGATCTGCTTCAGCTTAGACCAAATTATGGTCTAATACTGAGAGCCTCGTGCATTGGAGCAAACATTGTGGCAAACAGTGAGGGAAGATGGACCCCGCGGGTTGGAGGGCACTCAGAATGGGACTGATGCCACAGTACAGCTGCAGCTAGGTCCACGGGTCCCTCAAGGTGGGTCACGGCGTCGGCGAGTGAGAGGCAGAAACCACACGACTCAAAGGTTGCATGTGATTGTTCCAATTTTATTCATGCAAAGCTTCAACTTATATATTCTTTTCCTAAGCTTAAATCTTATGGCTTGAGGTCATACTTGAGGAAATTCTCAAGACCATGACCAGTTACATAATCACATTTCTTTACTCTCCATCAGATACACTGCATGATTCTTGGTTAAAATTTAGTACATCTTGAAACGAAAACTGTCTCAAACACAAGTGTGATAAACATAAACCTTCTAACAATAAGTGAGCACACTTTATCACACTAGGGCATATTGTTCGAACTATGAAATCAATAAAGCATTAATGCATTTCATTATCAAACACAAAAATTACTTGACAGACTTTGGCTGTTCCTTCTTCAGGTGTTCCTCTAGGGCTTTCATTTATTGTTTTCTTTCCCACTAAGTTCCCATAAATCAAACTCCCACTGGTCTTTCTGTACCAAGGCATGAGTTGCCTCAAATAGGCAGCTTTGCTTCAGTGGAAGTCAAGTTGCCCTACAATAGGTAGCTTTACTTCATTGGACTTCGACCACCACGGGGGCTTCAGCGCCTTGCAATGAAGATCAGGGAGTCTTGCAAGCAAGGACAGGGCCCGTGGCCAACTGACATCTCGTGAGTAACTCCAATCATTTCTCACTTGGGGAGGGTCCGTGGGAACTTTCGTCAGCGTGGGTGTCCTGCTGAGTAGCTTGACTTGTCCTCTCATTCCGCTGTTGCTTCTCAGTTTGTAGTATCAGCACGTCCATCCGAACATAGGTTTTGGCAGTGTTTTGGTAAACCTCCTCAGCCAGCGTGTCCTTGGGTGAAGCCCTGCCGGTGCATGATGCAACTATCCTTTTCGGGCACGCTTGTGTGCGCGCATACACACACACACACACACACACACACACTCATACACTCAGACAGTCAGGATTTGTGCACTTTTGAAACGCACAACCCCCCGGGTTTTTAAATAATACTTCGAAATATAAACAGTTTAAATTTAAAAATAAAAGGGATACATTTTTACCTTTTAAATTGGAAGGGATTTCTTTGAGAAATGAAACCGGACACCAGAACTATGCAGAAGGAGGGGGAGGTGAATGCTCTTTGGTGCTCCCCAGACAGTTGCAAACACGTGCCTCTTCCCTATTGGCTGTGCTCATTCCTGTCGCCAATCACATCTTGTATATCGAATGCGGTGCTCAAAGGGAATGGTATTTAAGAGCGGCGGCTGGCCCTCTCCTCCGGAGAGCTCAAGTTCCGCTGGCCTGTCGGAGCCCACAGCCCTCTCTTCTCCCCCGAAACTGCTCCTCCTTCCGCAGCATGGCTTCGAAAGACCCTCCTGCTCGTTCTAAGCGAACCCAAGACCGAAGAAAGAGGACTGGCTGGAACGCTTCTCAATCTGACATCTTACAAGCCTCATTTGCTCGAGACCCGTATCCAGGCTTCACGGCCAGAGAAGAACTTGCCAGAGCCATCGGCGTGGCAGAGGACAGAATCTTCCTGTGGTTCAAAAACCGCAGAAGTCGACAGCTCAGGAGGAGCCGACTGAGCTCCGTGGCCCCTCCGGGACAGCCGTGCCCCGTGCCGCCTCGCACCACCTCTCCAGCCAGGGCGCCAACCGCAGACAGACGCAAGAGGACTGTCATCAGCAAAGATCAAAGTGCCCACCTGGTGCAAGCGTTTGAGAAGCAGCCATTCCCCGGCGTGAAAGCCAGGCAAGAACTGGCACGCCAGACAGGCCTTCCGGAAGCTCGGATTGACACGTGGTTCCAGAACCGAAGGGCTCGACACCCACATCACGCCAGGGTGCAGCTGGATCACCGCGGGCCCCAGCAATGCAGCTCCAGCCCGGTCTTCGCATGTCCGGTTCTGCAGCCACCTGAGCAAAGCACACCCATAGATGCCCAGAGACCGCCCTCCCTGGGCTTCGTAGGCGGCGGCGGAGGTGATGGAGACAGCAATCCGTTAACTTGCGTCATGGGAGGCCAAGCCTCTGTGGGCCCGGTGACCCATCAGGGGCAAATGCCACAGGAGTTCACCCAGGCGGGAAGCACTCCGGAGACAAGGACACTCTACTTGGACCTTTCCAGCTGCGGAAACCAAGGTCCCGAACAACAGGACATTCTTTCGGGCGCCGGGCAGTGGAAAGGCACTTCATTGTGGGAGCATCCAAACCTGTTCTGGCAGAGACCGGCTCCTGCACACACACCAGCCCCAGTGGGATGGGGGCCTGGCCTGGCCGTGAGCGTGAGTGCCCAGCGGCAGCTGACTGGGCACAACCAGCAGGCAACACTGCTGCAGGAAAACCCTCCTCTGCTTGCCCAAGCCTCTCCACAAGGCACCAGCTTCTTGGACCAACTCCTCGACGACCTGGAAATTCAGCAGAATGCCCAGCCCTTGGTGAATCAACAGGAAGCAGGCCTGCAATGTGAGCCACCACTGCAATTCCCTATCAGCGAGGAGCTCTATCAGGAGTACCTAAGAGACTTTTAAAACGCCCAGAATGCCCGGGAGACTCACTAAAACCCTCTGAAAAGCACCAATCATACCTTATAAGTTAAAAAAAAAAGAAAACACGAAGCAGATTTAAAACCACCTTAAATGCCCCACAAATCAGTAAGAAACAACAGCAACACAATGATACCCTAAAAAAGGCACCCTTAAGGAGTAGATATCTATGTATATTTATATAATATATAAGTGATTCTATGTAAACGATTAATATATAATATGTACACTATTTATACATCATAGATCATTTTTTACATATAGTACATATAAAAACTGAAACCCCTCCAAAACCATTCATAAACCATGGAATACATTTAAAAAGACCCAAAGGGACCAAAGAAGCCCTTTAGGACCCCTTGGAGATCATTCGTAATTTCCTCCCCGCAAGAGAGTAAAACCCTACATAGAGTTGATCAGGTGTCCAGTGAGCTTCTTCATGTCCCCGGCCCCACCAATTGAGGTCATCGAGCTGCAAGCTGATTAACAGGCTAAATGCCACCCCTTCACTCTCAAGAGCCTCAAGTTGAGAGCACATCATGTATCTCTTGCAGCACACGTGTGGCAGGAAAGCCCACCCCTAACTGGATGGGAGGGCTCTAGAGTCAAGATTGACAAGCTAAGCTTGGTCTCTGAGCCTGCTTGACCTTAGGTGTCTTTGAATTCTTCTCCAGGGCATAATCTATGGGCCTTATGGGAAGGGTGTGGAGTCTTCTTCGGTTGAGGCAGGAAACGGGTCTCAATGCTTTTGATAGCTGACAACACTCAGGAATGTAGCCTTCAAGAAGTTGCCCTGGGAATTCATGTAGCAGCATAGCAACCCTGTGCAGTGAAGTGCCTTAAGACTGGCATTGTTATGGTGCGTGGTGGTGGTGGTGGCGGGGACACGGTCAGGAGCGACTTTGACTTCGGAGACCGTGAGTGGGATACACCTCCAACCCAGGAAAGTGAAGGTCCCCTCCAGGGGAGCCCCAGCCTCCCAGACTACTTAACGGATGAACACTGACAGTTGGTTCTCACACACGGTCTTGCGGGTTGTGTTTCACACACTCTGGTGACTATGAAATGCCCAGATCTATGCTTGAGTCTCCGTGTGAATGAATGGATTCCATTTGAGCTTCCATTCTGAGCACTGCGTGGACGGTGGAAGACCAACAAGCACTTTTCAGTGGATTTGCCTCTGTGGCTCTGACGACTGGATAAGGGGGTAGATTGGCAAAGGTCTAAAGCTTTGCCCAGATAGAAGGCAGTCTGTGTGTGTGTGTGACTGATTGCAAACACTTCCTCCCTCACCACCCGGCCAGGGAGGAACATTCTGGTCTGCAGCTCCTTGCCCAGGGTGAACATACCCCCGAGGTAAATCGGGCTGGAGTGTGGGTGGCTGTATAATACCAGCACCACTTGGTCAGGGATCAGGAGGACCTAGAACCAAGCTCTGCAATATCGGCAATCCTGTTACAGCACCACTATCACCACCACCACCATGGCCAACCGTACCCCAACCCCCACCCAGGATGTTGAGGGAACATTCTGTTATGCTACCACCACTGGTCACCCACTGTTGGTATTGAGCCAAGCCTATAAAACACAGGGACATCGCATGTCTCTGTCGTGTTGTTTAGATTTTCATATTCACCACAATCAATAGTCAGACGTGTATAGAGGATATGAAGGTCAAAACACACACTTCTGTCCTTCCCACCCGATTCACACAGACACCCTGCTTTTGGTGAAAACAGATAGCTCATGGAGAGAAAGACAGACAGATAAGTAAGTAGACTGTTAGAAAGGTAGACACAGCTATAAGATGATAGATAGATAGATAGATAGATAGATAGATAGATAGATAGATAGATAGATTGATAGATAGATAGATTGACGATACATAACATCACCAAGAAGGCCTTCAACAGGCTCTCAGAGGAAATCTTCACACTGTCTGTGAAGCCTTACTTTGGCAATTGGCCAATAGTAACCTAAGAGGGAGTTTCATCAGGTCACAGCTTGATTCGAGTGCTAGGAGAGAAAAGTCTCTCCAAGTCCCTTCCCTTCTGGCTTCCTCCCTGGTGATGGGAGCGTTGAGCTGCTGCCCTGGCCTGTGCTGCACTACCTGTGGCTCAAGCCAAACCACTGATCGGTTAGGTTTTGAGGTTTTTTGGAGACCTTTGTCGCCACACTGCAGCTGTGTGCATCCCTTGAGCTTGTGGCTGGTGTATATTGCCTGCTGCCCCGCTCCCCACCTCTGAACCCTCTTGCCCTCCCGCCAAGCGCGTCCTGCAAGGCTCCACCTGGTGACCCAGTGCCTCCTTGGCCAAGAGATCGGGCTGGCCTTGCGCGGGGAGGCATGCACCCCGGTTGGCCTTTCTCACCTCCAAGTGACAGCGCGTGGCAGAAGCACAGAGGTCAGCAGACCGCATACTGTCTTTCCCTCTTGGCCGACTTAGAGGGACGTAGGCGCGCCTGGCTCCCTCTCGCTGGGTTGACCAGAGAGGACCAGGACCGCGGAGAGCAGCGAGGGAAAAGATAAGAGAAGAGTAGAGAAGAGAAGAGAAGAGAAACAGAGTGGAGTAGCATATGGGGGCGGCCGGGATATGAGAGTTAGTTAGAGCAACAGCCACAGAGAAGGGATCTTGTCATCCACCTGGTCACAGCTAGGGGGAACCGGAGGGAGTCCAATTCAGGTGACCCTTAGACCATAAGCGCATGTGCGCTATAGCACTCACATTGGAAAACCCCTCCCTCCTACACTCAGCCACTTTGATCCTTTCCTCTCAGAGACTAGAGAAGGTCCTCCTGTGTTAGGTTTCTCTGTTTCTGTCTCTCTCTCATGTACCCATCCATCCACCCATCCACCCATCCATCCATACAATCATCCATCATCTGTTATCACAAAGGAAGAAGGCCTGCGCGCCAAGATGTGGGTGGGAAGGGAGGCTGTATGTTTGAACCTTCATCCCCATATCCCCATATATACGATGGCAGTGAGTAATAGAACCAAAACGTGACAAAAACAATGCGATGCTTCTCTACATTAGATGGGATTTATATGCTTCAGGGGGCACCTGGTGTTGGTGAGTTAGTACATTGTGGTCAGACTGGGGCAGAAGTGGGTTCGGACTAGGTGGCGGAAAGAGGTAATGGTGGTTCTGCTGCTTCTGTGCCTGCATGATTGCATTGACTGAAGCGTGTCATGACACTCCTAAAACTTGACCAGGTGGGCCTGGTACTGTACACTCACACACACACACACACACACACACACACACACACACACACACACACACAGACACATAACCAGCCATCCACCGAAGCACACACATACCGGGTTCCTAAAATGTTTGCCAAATCCTCCCTCACCCCTTCTAAGCACTCAGGTCCCAACCCACTCAACTCATAAAGCAGTGGGACCTCTGGTCTCATCAGAAAAACTGCTGGAGATTCGCAAGGGAGGGTCCAGAGTCTGAGCTGCTTTTCGACTGAATCCCAGTGCTGGCGGTTGGAGGCTCCGCCAGGTGGCAGGCCTTCGGAATTAAGGGTGGGCCAGTGGGACCAAGCCACACTCCTGTGGACCACTCAAGCCTCCCTCTTCCTTGACTTTGCAGGTGGAGAGATTGGAGTTCCCCTAGGGCTCTTCTCCATGGATCGCTGCCTCCTCCCACTCCCTTCCCATCCCAGCCCATCCTGGGTGTCCCCGAAACAAGCAATGTCTAGTTCGCTTGCCCAAGGTAGTGTCAAAGTCCAACTTCACATCAACAACAGAATAAAACAAAACAAAACACAAACTGGTCACCCTGACAGCAATGACCATGCCTCTCTAGCCAGAGACCAGGTTATTGAGATGATAAAACGGCCGGCTTCATATGGTAATCAAGCCCAGGCCTTCCTTTTGATCCTTTTCAGGTGAAAAGGTGCCACAGGAGGTGTCTTTCTGCTTAAGTTGGAGGGGTTATTGATTGGGCAACATGTTGGAGGTAGTGCTGGCCCAGAAAGAGACACGCACCCACCCCCCATTTCACAAATTGAAATCTACTTCATAGATAGATTACCAATTATTAACGAAGTGGTTGATGGGCCATGGCTGGGGTGGGGGTGGGGGGATGCGGCTGGGTGTGCAGGCAGGCTAAAACACCTTAGTAGTTGATAAATAACATGCTGAATTTGGCTTCTGTCATTTTGGCTGAGGCTTGACCAAGGCGCACACACAAAAACACCCACACGTCGACCAGTTTTGAAATAAACAGTGGCAAGGTACATCTCAGCCTGAGGACCGCAAACATTGGGAATTCCCCCAGAACCTTCCCACTTCAGGGAACTGCATGTGGCAAAGATTGACCATCCTTCTCTGCTGGTGCTTTGATTCCTAATAAACTGAGTGTGTTCTGCTGTGCTCTCGGGACCCACTGACTCTTACAGTTTGCCCATTCACCTGCTGGCTTTCACTTAAAGCACATTTGATTGATTGCAGTGTGGCTCTTTGGGTTGTCTTGGAAGCCAACTGGGTACAACTCTTCCCAAGGAGCTTTCTGTCTGTCTGTCTGCCTGTCTTTTGAAGAATCCTCAGGCACAAGCTAGGCCACTCAAATGGGAATCAATCAATTGGTGGAGAGAGAGCAAGGGACAGAATTGCCACCAAACTGATCATGACTGGCGGCAGGTTTCCTCCAGAGAGAACACAGATTGGAGGGGACCGGAGAAGCAGATAGGGGTCTGAGCACCATAGTTGGAAGACATAGCGAGACGGGGTGCATATGCAGAAGAGCTTACAATGTCGCTCCAAGGACCTCTGAATGACCCAAGCAGTCAGGAGATGATGCATGGCCACCGTGTGTGTGTTTGTGTGTGTGCGATAGCCCTTCCTTGAGGATTGATGGTCGATTTCTATTGAGGGCAGGCAGACCACACTGGCAAGCCAGTAAGGACTATGCCACAGGGTTCTCCCTATCCTCCCTAACACCCACCAGGCCACCTGTCACCCGCTCCCACTGCAATCCAATCCAATTCTTACTCAAACTTTTTCGTTGGCTTGTTTGTTGGGGGTGGGTGGGGAAGATCATGTGTTTGTTTTCTTTTTTAAACCCTTTTAAACTTGTACTTTAGCCGCATGTCATACCATCAATAAGCGCCATCCTATTTGATTCCATACAATTTTCTTCTTTCCTGTAGCTGTGATATTGAGAGTGGTGGTGATGATGATGATCATGGTGATGCTTTTCTCATGGTGGCAATACTAGACTAGACACAACAGAACATTCTGCAATCACAACTTCCTTTTCTGTGTCCCTTTGCCAAACTCTTGAGATGGAGGAGCCGAGATCATAACTCCATACTCCCTAAAAGTACTTTGGAAAGTGTTTGAGAGCCAGACGTATGTCCATTTTTACAGACAGATGAAATCACCATTCTCAGATAAATCTCCTTTCAGATGGCTTTCCAGGAATCCAGGAGAGATAATCCCTTCAGGACCAGTGGTGATACCAGGAGGTGGAGGGAGGGTGGGGTGGAAAGGTGGAGTCTATTTACAAGGATCTACATAGAACCTCCTCCATGGGGGGATGGGCTACAGAAAAGTGGGTGAAGGGAGACATCGGACAGTGTAAGATATAACAAAATACTAATAATTTATCAATTATCAAGGGTTCATGAGGGAGGTGGGAGGGGGAAATGATGAGCTGATACCAAAGCTTCAGGCAGAAACCAAATGTTTTGAGAATGATGATGGCAACACATGTACAAATGTGCTTGACACAATGGATGGATGGACGGTTGGATGGATGGATGGATTTAATCTGTCTGTAAAAATAGATACACTTTTGCTCTTGATAACTATTAAAACTGTTTTTACAGAGCAGGGTTTTGTGAGATCAGCTCTTCCTTCTGAAAAGTTTGCCAAAGAGACACAGAAAAGAAAATCATCATCATCACCACCACCATCATCATCAATCCCAGCTGCAGGGAAGAAGGAAAGGTTCTAGAAACTAATAGGATGACAAGAGGATGGCTGTAATGATGGTATGACATGTGGCTAATACGCAAGTTTAAACGGTTTTAAAAAAAATAAAACAAAACACCCGATTTGCCTCCACAAACCTAACCAATACGCCAACCAAAAAGGTAGTGCAAGAATTGGATTGCATTGTGGGAGTGGCAGGGCATAGGCGGGCAGATGGGTGTTAAGTAGGATAGGGAGAACCCAGGAGGCATAGTCCTCAGGGGCTTTCATGGGCAAAAAATGCCAGGCAAAATTTTTATTCCAAATGACAGTAAAAGGGCAGGCAGGGCACTGGAGACTGATCTAGGGATAAATCTGAGGTGGTTTGCTTTGATACAATATAATCCTCACAGGTTACATTCTACCACTGTATGTGTGAGTGTATGTCCCTTTTAGACATGCAATTTTGAATTTCCCGCCCAGGCGGCCCCCATTTGGTGACACTGCAGGCAGAGAACAATGCTGGACCTAGGAGCAAAGAATGGACTTTTCTGCAGTGCAACTCCAAAAGTGTCTCAGGATTACTGCTTCTGACAGTTAACATTTACCCCAAACGACTGAGCATCCCGTGACAGAAACCACTGAATAGCAAGGCCGTGAATCTTTACAGTGAAAATTAGGGTAAGTGGTGAAACGTTGGGAGTAACAAATAATGGGACAGACTTCTAGTAAATGTATGTATGTAAATATGCTTCCAAATATGTTAAGAGCTAGAGGAGCAAAAGTAACCAACCGAAGATTAGAAGAGCTTTTTGATTTTGTGGTTAGGGTATGTCACCTCCTGCTGCTGACCTGCAGGGTACTGATCTGCTTCAGCTTAGACCAAATTATGGTCTAATACTGAGAGCCTCGTGCATTGGAGCAAACATTGTGGCAAACAGTGAGGGAAGATGGACCCCGCGGGTTGGAGGGCACTCAGAATGGGACTGATGCCACAGTACAGCTGCAGCTAGGTCCACGGGTCCCTCAAGGTGGGTCACGGCGTCGGCGAGTGAGAGGCAGAAACCACACGACTCAAAGGTTGCATGTGATTGTTCCAATTTTATTCATGCAAAGCTTCAACTTATATATTCTTTTCCTAAGCTTAAATCTTATGGCTTGAGGTCACACTTGAGGAAATTCTCAAGACCATGACCAGTTACATAATCACATTTCTTTACTCTCCATCAGATACACTGCATGATTCCTGGTTAAAATTTAGTACATCTTGAAACGAAAACTGTCTCAAACACAAGTGTGATAAACATAAACCTTCTAACAATAAGTGAGCACACTTTATCACACTAGGGCATATTGTTCGAACTATGAAATCAATAAAGCATTAATGCATTTCATTATCAAACACAAAAATTACTTGACAGACTTTGGCTGTTCCTTCTTCAGGTGTTCCTCTAGGGCTTTCATTTATTGTTTTCTTTCCCACTAAGTTCCCATAAATCAAACTCCCACTGGTCTTTCTGTACCAAGGCATGAGTTGCCTCAAATAGGCAGCTTTGCTTCAGTGGAAGTCAAGTTGCCCTACAATAGGTAGCTTTACTTCATTGGACTTCGACCACCACGGGGGCTTCAGCGCCTTGCAATGAAGATCAGGGAGTCTTGCAAGCAAGGACAGGGCCCGTGGCCAACTGACATCTCGTGAGTAACTCCAATCATTTCTCACTTGGGGAGGGTCCGTGGGAACTTTCGTCAGCGTGGGTGTCCTGCTGAGTAGCTTGACTTGTCCTCTCATTCCGCTGTTGCTTCTCAGTTTGTAGTATCAGCACGTCCATCCGAACATAGGTTTTGGCAGTGTTTTGGTAAACCTCCTCAGCCAGCGTGTCCTTGGGTGAAGCCCTGCCGGTGCATGATGCAACTATCCTTTTCAGGCACGCTTGTGTGCGCGCATACACACACACACACACACACTCACTCACTCAGACAGTCAGGATTTGTGCACTTCTGAAACGCGCAACCCCCCGGGTTTTTAAATAATACTTCGAAATATAAACAGTTTTAATTTAAAAATAAAAGGGATACATTTTTACCTTTTAAATTGGAAGGGATTTCTTTGAGAAATGAAACCGGAAACCAGAACTATGTAGAAGGAGGGGGAGGTGAATGCTCTTTGGTGCTCCCCAGACAGTTGCAAACACGTGCCTCTTCCCTATTGGCTGTGCTCATTCCTGTCGCCAATCACATCTTGTATATCGAATGAGGTGCTCGAAGGGAATGGTATTTAAGAGCGGCGGCTGGCCCTCTCCTCCGGAGAGCTCAAGTTCCGCTGGCCTGTCGGAGCCCACAGCCCTCTCTTCTCCCCCGAAACTGCTCCTCCTTCCGCAGCATGGCTTCGAAAGACCCTCCTGCTCATTCTAAGCGAACCCAAGACCGATGAAAGAGGACTGTCTGGAACGCTTCTCAATCTGACATCTTACAAGCCTCATTTGCTCGAGACCCGTATCCAGGCTTCACGGCCAGAGAAGAACTTGCCAGAGCCATCGGCGTGGCAGAGGACAGAATCTTCCTGTGTTTCAAAAACCGCAGAATTCGACAGCTCAGGAGGAGCCGACTGAGCTCCGTGCCCCCTCCGGGACAGCCGTGCCCCGAGCCGCCTCGCACCACCTCTCCAGCCAGGGCGCCGACGGCAGACAGACGCAAGAGGACTGTCATCAGCAAAGATCAAAGCGCCCACCTGGTGCAAGCGTTTGGGAAGCAGCCATTCCCCGGCGTGAAAGCCAGGCAAGAACTGGCACGCCAGACAGGCCTTCCGGAAGCGCGGATTGACACGTGGTTCCAGAACCGAAGGGCTCGACACCCACATCACACCAGGGTGCAGCTGGATCACCGCGGGCTCCAGCAATGCAGCTCCAGCCCGGTCTTCGCATGTCAGGTTCTACAGCCACTGGAGCAATGCACACCCATAGATGCCCAGAGACCGCCTTCCCTGGGCTTCTTAGGCGGCAGCGGAGGTGATGGAGACAGCAATCCGTTAGCTTGCGTCATGGGAGGCCAAGCCTCTGTGGGCCCGGTGAACCCATCAGGGGCAAATGCCACAGGAGTTCACCCAGGCGGGAAGCACTCCGGAGACAAGGACACTCTACTTGGACCTTTCCAGCTGCGGAAACCAAGGTCCCGAACAACAGGACATTCTTTCGGTCGCCGGGCAGTGGAAAGGCACTTCATTGTGGGAGCATCCAAACCTGTTCTGGCAGAGACCGGCTCCTGCACACACACCAGCCCCAGTGGGATGGGGGCCTGGCCTGGCCGTGAGCGTGAGTTCCCTGCGGCAGCTGACTGGGGAGACACACCTGCACAACCAGCAGGCAACACTGCTGCAGGAAAACCCTCCTCTGCTTGCCCAAGCCTCTCCACAAGACACCAGCTTCTTGGACCAACTCCTCGACGACCTGGAAATTCAGCAGAATGCCCAGCCCTTGGTGAATCAACAGGAAGCAGGCCTGCAATATGAGCCACCACTGCAATTCCCCATCAGCGAGGAGCTCTATCAGGAGTACCTAAGAGACTTTTAAAACGCCCCGAATGCCCGGGAGACTCACTAAAACCCTGTGAAAAGCACCAATCATACATTATACGTTAAAAAAAAAAAAAAAACACGAAGCGGATTTAAAACCACCTTTAACGCCCCACAAATCAGTAAGAAACAACAGCAACACAATGATACCCTAAAAAAGGCACCCTTAAGGAGTAGATATCTATGTATATTTATATAATATATAAGTGATTCTATGTAAACGATTAATATATAATATGTATACTATTTATACATCATAGATCATTTATATATATAGTACATATAAAAAGTGAAACCCCCCCAAAGCCATTCATAAACCATGGAATACATTTAAAAAGACCCAAAGGGCCCCAAAACGCCCTTTAGTACCCTCTGGTGATACTTAGGAATATCTCCCCCCAAGAGAGTAAAACCCTACATAGAGTTGGTCAGGTGTCCAGTGAGCTTCTTCATGTCCCTGGCCCCACCAATTGACATCACCGGGCTGCAAATTGATTAACAGGCTAAACGCCACCCCTTCACTCTCAAGAGCCTCAATTTGAGAGCACATCACGTGTCTCTTGCAGCACACGTGTGACAGGAAAGCCCAACCCTAACAGGATGGGAGGGCTCTAGAGTCAAGGTGACAGCCTAATTTTGTCTCTGAGCTGGATTGACCTTAGGTGTATTTTAATTCTTCTCCAGGGCTTAATCTATGGGCCTTATGGGAAGGGTGTGGAGCCTACTTAGCGTGGGGGAGGAAACAGGCCTGAATGCTTTTGATAGCTGACCACACTCAGGCATGTAGCCATCAAGAAGTTGCCCTGGGAGTTCATGTAGTAGCGTAGCAACCTTGTGCTGTGAAGTGCCTTAAGCCTGGCATTGTTATGGTGTGTGGTGGTAGTGTGGTGTTGGTGGTGGAGACACAGTGGGGAGTGACATTGACTTCGGAGACCGTGAGTGGGATACACCTCCAACCCAGGAAAGTGAAGGTCCCCTCCAGGTGAGCCCCAGTCTCCCAGACTTCTTAGCGGATGAACATTGACAGTTGGATCACGCACACGGTCTCGAAGGTTGTGCTTCATACACTCTGGTGACTGTGAAACCTCCAGATCTATGCTTGAGACTCCGTGTGAATGAATGGATTCCATTTGACCTTCCATTCTGAGCACTGTTTGGACGGTGGAAGACCAACATGCAGTTTTCAGTGGATTTGCCCCTGTGGCTCTGAAGACTGGATAAGGGGGTGAATTGGCAAAGGCCTAAACTTTGCCTAGACAGATGGCAGTCTCTCTCTCTCTCTTTCTCTCTCTCTTTCTCTCTCTCTCTCTCTCTCTCTCTCTCTCTCTCTCTCTCTCTCTCTCTCTCTCTCTCACACACACACACACACACACACACACATATACACACACTCACAGGGGTCATGCATTATCTCTTGACTGCTTGGGTCAGTCAGAGTTTTCTGGAGCCACCTTGGAAGCTCTTCTGTGCATGGATCCCATCTCTCTTGGTGTTCCATTCACAGTGGTCAGACCGGTGCCCGCTTCTCTGATCTCATCTGCAACTGTAATCTCGTGAGTGGAAACCTGCCTCTGCCAGTCACGATCAGTTTGGTGGCAATTCTCTGATTTTGCTGTCTCTCCCCCGATCCATTGATTTCCATTTGACTGGCCTAGCTAGTGAGTGAAAATTCACCAACATGCAGTCAGACAGACACCTCCTTCGGAAGAGTTGTACCTGTTTGGTTTCACAGACAGTCCACAGAGCCACATCGCAATCAATCAAGTGAGATTTTAGTGAAAGCCAGTGGGTGAATGGGTGAACTGGAAGAGTCAGTGGGTCACAAGTGCACAGCAGAACACACTCAGCTTTTTAGGCATCAAACGGCTAGCAGGAAAGGATCATCAATCCGTGACATGAGCAGTTCCTCGAAGTGGGAACATTCTGGGGGAATTCCCACTGTGTGCAGTCCTCAGGATGAAGTGTTCCAAGCCAATGTTTATTTCAAAACAAGTTGGGTTGTGTGTAGGTAGGGGTGGTTGTGCACGCGGCAGGGTTTGTGGTGCACATTTATCTGGTTTAAACCACCATTTTTTGCTAAAGTGAGGCTTTATTGATGCCATGGGCAAAAAGTTTCCAGCAGAAACTTTGCCAAATGACAGTAAAAGGCAAGGAAGAGCCCTGGAGACTGATCTAGGGCAGGTCAGTGGTGATTTGATTTGAAATAATGTAATCCTCACAGGTTACGCTCATCAATGTGTGTGTGTGTGTGTGTGTGTGTGTGTGTGTGTTTTGGATATCCCACCCAATTCTGCTTCCGTACAGCAACACTGCACGAAGAGAAAATCGCTGGACCAGGTAGCAGTTAAGTAATCCCGAGTGTGGATCCGGATTACTGCTTTTGAACGTTAACATTTACCCTGAGGCATCCTCGAGTTACTGCCAGGGAGCTTAACAATATAACACAATCACAAACAAAATGGCTATGGGTTTCAATAAAGAAAAGGGAATGAAAAACAAATGCTGATAAATTTCAGCAAGGTGGCAGGGCAGGCAAGGTCCCAGGAAGTCACGCCTCACACAAAAGTCCCTTGAGTCCAGGGAAGTGAGCAGAAAATGACAGGAGACTTGGAAGATGCCTACGGACAAGAGCATGTCCAAGTCCAAAGGAAAGCCATCTCTTTTTTAATCCTTTTATTGGAGGCTCACACAACTCTTATCAAATTCCATCCATGCATCTATTCTTCCATCCATTCATCCATCCATCCATCCATCCATCCATCCATCCATCCATCCATCCATTGTATCAAGGACATATGTATATGTGTTGCCATCATCATTCTCAAAACATTTGCTTTCTGCTTGAGCCCTTTCTATCACCTCCTCATTTTCCCCCTTCCTCCCAGCTCCCCCTACCTCATGAACCATTGATATTTAAAACTTATTAGTATTTTGTTATAACTTACACTGTCGAATGTCTCCTTTCACATTCTTTTTCTTCTCCATCTCCCCAGAAAGGAGATTATATGTAGATATTTTTAATTGGTCCCCGTTTTCCACCTCACCCTTCCTCTACCCTTCTGGTATCCTCATTGGTCCTGAAGGAATTATCTCTCTTGGATTCCAGGAAATCCATCTGAAAGGAGATTCACCTGAGAAGGGTGATTTCTTCTGTCTGTAAAAATAGACACACATCTGGCTCTTGAGTTCTTTTAAAACTGTATTTAGGGAATAGGGAGTTAGCAGAACGGCTCTTCCGTCTTAAAAGTTTGTCAAAGAAACAAAGAAGAGAACGTTTTGATTGCAGAATGTTCTGTTGTGTCTAGTCTAGTATTGCCACGATTGGAAAATCATCATCATAATCACCATCCGCTTCATCATCAATCACAGTTAAAGGGAAGAAAAATGTTCTAGAATTTAAAAGGATGACAATAGCTTGGCGGTATTGATGGTATGACATGCGGCTAAAGTGCAACTTTAAACGGTTTTAAAAAAGTACAAACAAGCAAAACACCTGATCTTTTTCCCCATCCCCAACAAACAAACCCACCCAAAAATGTGTGTAAGAATTTGAGTGTTTGTGCGGGAGGCAAGAGGTGGCTTGTGGGGGGTCGGTGTTAGGCAGGACAGGGAGAACTCAGGTGGTATAATCCACAGTGGCATGGCTGGGTGGTGTGTCTGTCCTCAATGGAAATCGATATCACTCCTCAAGCAAGGGCTATCACACACACACACACACACACACACACACAAAGACGGTGTGCCTGGGTCATCTGCTGACTGTTTGGGTCAGTCAGATTTTTGGTGCCACATTGTAAGCTCTTTGGCATATGTGCCCCAACTCTCTATGTGTTCCAATCACGGTGGTCTGACCCCTGCCTGCTACTCTGGTCCCACTGAAACTGTGATTTTAGGAGGGGCACCCATCGCAGCCAATCATGATCGGGTTTGTGGAAATTCTGTCTTTTTGCTCTCAACTCCACCAATTAATTGACTCCCATTTGAGTGGCCTAGCTAGTGACTGAGAATCTTCAACAGACAGGCAGAGAGGCAGATGGACAGATAAACAGATCCTTGGGAAGAGTTTTGCCCGGATGATTTCAAAGATGGTCCAATGAGCCACAACACAATAAATCCAATGAGCTTTTAGTGAAAGCCAGCGGGTGAATGGGCAACCCACAGGAGTCAGTGGGTCCCGAGAGCACAGCAGAATACACTCAGCTTATTGGGCATCGAACCATCAGCAGGGAAGGATGATCAATCCTTAACACACCCAGTACCTCGAAGTGAGAATGTTTTGGGGAAATTCCCAATGTTTGCAGTCCTCAGGCTAAGGTGTTTCTAGCTACTGTTTATTTCATAATTGGTCAATGTATGTGTGAGAGAGAGAGCGTGGCGGGAGATGTGGATGTATTAGGCCATAAGCTGGTCCATGTGTTTCTTGGTGTGTGACTAGTCCCCTGTGATCTGTTTACCTTGTAACTAAAAGCATTGTGAGATACCTAATTTCTTTATGACCTTGCAGCTAAAAGCAGTGTGAGATAACTCAGTTATTTATGACCTCTTAAGAGTCTTTTGAACCTTGCATGTCCTTGTGTTTATCTTAGAATATAGTGCTGTTATTATTCAAATGTTTAGAAAGAGTGATTCATTAAGTAACATTTGCATAGATAAGAGGTTAGGGATGTATTTTAAAGCAAGTTCTCTGTTTGTTTTGTAACCATTCCCTTGTAAGACGAGTGTAAAAAACAAGCTTTGAACGTACTTCCGTCCATCAGACTGTTGTCCTCCCAATCCCATGCTTTGTTTATGGCTATTTCTTGTTTTCTGTCAGCCGCACGCCTAATTTCAGACGTAGTTTGATGGTCTAATCACCCCATATTTGGTGCCCAACAAGCGGCTTTGAAAACTGAGGTCCCATGACAGACAGGCCGTGAAAGTTTTCAGTGAAAATTAAGGGTAAGTGGTGACACGTTGGGAGTAACCAATAATGGGACAGACTTCTAGTAAATGTATGTATGTAAATATATTTCAAAATATGTTAATAGCTACAGGAGCAAAAGTAACCTACTAAATATTGGAAAAAAGTTTTTTTTTAGATTTTGTGGTTAAGGTATATCACCTTCTACTTCTGACCTGAAACATTCAGGGAAGCACGTGCAGTTCCCTGATTTACTTCAGCTTAGACCAAATTATGGTCTAATACTGAGCGCCTCATGCATTGGAGCAAACATTGTGGGAAACAGTGAGGGAAGATGGACCCCGCGGGTTGGAGGGCACTCAGAATGGTACTAATGCCGCAGTCCAACTGCAGCAAGGTCCACGGGTCCCTCAAGGTGGGTCACAGTGTTGGCGAGTGAGAGACAGAAACCACATGACTCAAAGGTTGCGGGTGACAGTTCCAATTTTATTCATGCAAAACTTCTACTTATATATTCTTTTCCTTAGCTTAAATCTTATGACTTGGGTTCATACATGAGGAAATTATCAAGACCATGACAAGTTACATAATCACATTTCTTTACTCTGCATCAGATGCACATCAGGATACCTGGTTAAAATTTAGGATATCTTGAAACGAAAACTGTCTCAAACACAAGTTTGATAAACATAAACCTTCTAACAATAAGTGAGCACACTTTATCACACTAGGGCATATGGTTCGAACTATGAAATCAATAAAACATTAATTCGTTTCATTATAAAACACAAAAATTACTTGACAGACTTTGGCTCTTCTTTCTGTTCCTTCTTAAGGTGTTCCTCTAGGGCTTTCATTTATTGTTTTGTTTTCCACTAAGTTCCCCAAAATCAAACTCCAAATGGTGTTTCTGTACCAAGGCATGAGTTGCCTCAAAATAGGTAGCTTTACTTTAGTGGACTCCAACCTCCAGGGGGCTTCAGCGCCTTGCAATGAAGATCAGGTTATCTTGCAAGCAAGGGCAGGGCCGGTGGTCAACCGATATCTGGTGAGCAACTCCAATCATTTCTCACTTGGGGAGGGTCCATAGGAACTTTCATCAGCGTGGGTGTCCTGCTGAGTACCTTGACTTGTCGTCTCATTCCGCTGTTGCTTCTGTTTGTAGTATCAGCACGTCTATCAAGACATAGGTTTTGGCTGTGTTTTGGTAAACCACCGCAGCCAGTGTGTCCTGTGTTAGGCTCTGCTGGTGCATGATGCAACTATCCTTTTCAGGCATGCAATTGCGCGGACGCACACACACACACACACACCCATCTCACACACTCACACATTGGAAATACCAGTGACATGACCTCTGGCCTTCCTTTGTGTACCTAGCTGAAAATGGACAGATAATAAACATTTCACAGTTTATCACCAGTCCATGTACCACCCTTAGAGAAGCACTGTTGTAGACCATACATCACTGAGTTCTCCTGCACAAGGAGATGGAGCCCTCGTGGCTGAGTGGTTACACACTGGTTGTAAACCATCAGCTGCTCCAGGGGAGAAAAGGTGCCTTTCTATTCCAGTAAAGAACAACCCCAGAAACCCACATGGGCAGTTCTACCTTGTCCTATAGAGTCATTATGAGCTGGAATCGACTCAATGGCAGGAGTCTGAGATTTTGGCTGTCATGTTGTCCAGTGGCAGAAGATTGGTGGCCAGGGTTTTTGGTTTGGCTGGGGCACAAGTGGGGAGGGTTACATTCTTTTGTGTACATTATACTAGAAGAGTGGCCACTTCCTATTTCTATAATGTAATTGAAAAAGGACTGCAGTTAATTGCAGTTGATAGTCAACCTGAAAACACTGTGGGACAAAGGGTAGGGTGCCCAAGCATATGCTCCTGAGAGGCCCACCATGGTCTTTGCCCATCCCTTTCCAGTTAGTGACTTTCTGGGCAGTTAAGGCAAATGCAAAGACTGGATGACGTGTCCGGAAAAATGTTCCAGTGGCAAGGCTTCACTCTGACTAGTTTTAAATACAGAGGCATTGTGAGGTGGGCCCTACTTTGCCTGCTGTGATAGTTAAGATTTATTAATTATCCTGGCCAATAAACACATGTGGGATTAATTGAAGGGCAGGGAGATAAATGCCTCAGTAAGTCTCGCCTTTCTTGTTCTCTGGTCTCTTGTTCTCTGATGGTCAGACCAGTGTGCCTTAGCAATTCTTTACCTCAACTGGCAAGGCTCACTTACTGCGAGACATTCCTGAGGAGAAGCCACATGGGCCTAACCTGATGCAGCCCTGGGTGCTGGATAATCTGCCTGGAGACCCCTCCCAGCGCTGATATGCTTACGTGCTCACTGATTCAGCTTTTCTTCTCCAGCCAGCATCACTGCGTGTGTTTGGTAAGATGGGGGAGGACTTTGTATATTGGTGTGGGACATACGGGCTAATGTTGGACTTGTGGACTTGGGCAGCACTGAGTTGGGATGTTTTCTTGATGTGTGTTTACCCTTTATCTAAAACTCTATTATACATATGAATTTCTGTGGATTTGTTTCTCTAATGTACCCAGACTAAGAAACCTGCCTAGCCCAGTGTCAGAATTCAGTTTTCTTCAAAGTAGTAATACCACTATTGAGATAAAGTTTATTCTGACAACCTGGCCAACAAACACAGGTGGGGTTAATGGAAGGGAGGAGAGATCAATGGCTTGGTTAGGCTCACCTTTCTTGTTCTTGGGTCTCTTGATTTCTGATGGTCAGATCTGGTTGCAACTGCCTTAGCCAGTTCTCTGCTTCAGGTGGCAAGGCTGACTTCCAGTGAGGCATCCCTGAGTAGAAGTCACAAGAACCTACCCAGATGCTGTCCTGGGTACTGGAGAAGCTGACTGGAGATCCCTGCCAGCACTGAGAGATGCTTACATGTTCATTTATTCGGCTTTCCTCCTGCAGCCAGCATCACTGCGTGCGTTTTGTAAGATGGGGGAGGACTCTGTGGATTGGTGTGGGACATATGGGCTAATGTTGGGCTTGTGGGCTTGGACAGCACTGGGTTGGGATGTTTTCTTGATGTGCACTTACCCTCTATCTATAACTCTCTTTTATACATATGAGTTTCTGTGGATTTATTTCTCTATTGTACCCAGACTGCACAACTACTATAAGAAAAGCCAGGACACAAGTTAGCACCCTTGTCAGTTTGGGAAGGACACTAAATACACAAAAGCAATTTCCCCCCATGGCATCCCTGGGTGGCACAAACAGTTAAGAGCTCAATTCCTAAATAAAATGTACTTCTGAACCCATATGGTGGTGCCTCAGAAAACAGACCCGGTGGCCTGCTTCTGAACGCTCACACAGCCTTGAAGCCCCTACCTAACATGGTTCAGTTTGGCTCTACACACATGGTAGATCCGTGACTTGGAATCAACCCCACAGCAACCAGTTTGGATGACAGGTACTCAGTTCCTGAGTTATGACCTGTCCCATTGTGATGATTCTGTCATGAACCAGTCCTGACAGAAGTCAAATACCTCATTATTCTTGGTTTTATTATCCTATTTACACATGTGAACTTTATTAGCCTGTGGGGTTGAAAAAATTGCATATAAACTTACAGCTAGAACGACATCAGGGATATGTGCTATAGAAGCCCAATTCTGCCTTGTGGACGTGGTTAGACCAGAAGATGTACAGCGGTGCAGTAGGGATCTGGAAACACAGGGAATCTAGGATGGTTGATCCCCTTAGGACCAGTGTTAAGAGTGGCAACACCGGGAGGGAAGGGGGTCTAGAAGGGGAGAACCGATCTCAGGGATCTGCGTGTAACCTCCTCGCTGGGGAATGGGCAATGAGAAGGTGGGTGAGGGGAGACCCCAGGCAGTGTAAAATAATAATTTATAAACTATTAAGGGTTCATGGAGGAGGGACAAAATGAAGATGTGCTGATTTCAGGAACCCAGGTGGAAGGCGAATTTTGAGAATGATGAGGGCAGCGAATGTATAGGGGTGCTTTACTCAATTGATGTATGTATGGACTGTGATAAGAGTTGTACGAGCCCCCAATAAAATGATTTATTAAAAAAAGAAAGAAAAGCAGATGGTAACAAAGCAGCTCGTCATAACTTGAATACAGCACAAATCAGGGATTGTGTTTTCTGGGTCTTTGAACTGATATGAGCCAGTTCAGTTGTGGGTTGATGAAAAGAATGTGAAATAGACTTTTTATTTTAGAGCTTTGATGATCTGGAAGACTAAATGGAATGGGGGCAGATATGGTTTAAATCCTGGAGTTAGAGATTTGGGAACCTTTCAGGAACCTGTTTCATGACAGCAGTTTACTTCCAACACTGTGGAGAGCGACACACATTCAATGCAGCAAGTGCTTGGCTGCCATCTTTGAGCCGGGCACTATCATTTTCTACTCGGACTATCCAGACATTTACTTGAATGCTGGCCTTACTTTTATTTTAAGGGAAATAAGTTAATAATGGCCTAAAATTTTTTAAAATTTCCATAGACCACATCATTTAATGAGAAAGAAAATTTTAAAAACTGAACAAAGGAAAAGGTGGCTATAAAGTAGAATCAGTAGGGTTGCTGGGTAAAAGACAAGGACTGCAGGACACAGGGTACTGGGAACTTCAGATTTGGGTGGAGACACTGATTCAGGCCAATGTGACTTAATGCTGGCCACGAGGAAACCAGGGTGAACCACTTTGAGAAGCTCTAGTGTTTTCTCTTTGTCTCCGTTGTCTGATTTACTCTCACCTGGAGCTTTTGATTCTATGTCTCCTCTTCTAAAGGCTAGTTTTTCAGGGGAAATGTCCAGAGCCATGAGGCCTGGCTATTACTTGGAATTCATTAGCCTGAGCTCTGGGTATTCTTCTACCCCAGCCTCCCCTTGATTGGCTAAAAGATTGTCATCGCCCACGCCTGATTTGCATAAACATGCCACTCCGCGACGTACTTAATTGAAGACTGTAAGCCCTTACTGACTCACGGGCAGGGCACGCTCCCCTGAACTCCCTGATTGGCCTGTTGCCAAAGTAGCCTAATTTGCATGTGCAGCGGATGCTTCCCCCCTTGCTGGCTGATATAAGCTGTAACTCTTTGTTCATTAAAACAAGACTTGATCAGGATACTGTCTTGTCTTCATTCTCCATGCCTCTTATACCCCCTCACCCCCCAATTTCCACTCTCTCCTCCAGGATCCACGTTGAAGTTCCCACGGGACAGGACAGAGATTGACAGCTCTTTCTAGACTTGTGAAAAACTCTTAGTCTGCAGGTTTGGAGTCTGGGGCTGGCTGCAGTTGTGTCTATGGGAGTGAGAGGGCCATCCAGATCGAAGGGTCTATTCAGATGGTCCATGTATCCTACTGGAGAAGTCAGACAGAACAGTCTGGTCACTGTAGTTGCCATCCCTCCTGGGACAGAATTCTGGGTGTAGGAGAAGAAAGATAGGGATAAAAGTGATGAAAACACAAGAAAATATCTTTAATATAAAGATCCCTTCAGACTCTGGTCTAGACACTGATCCTGTGTGGGGTCTTTACATACACTGTATCCTGATTCCAGAAACAGTTCTGAGGAGTCGGTGATTATGACTGAGTAGGAGGGTTCACTGCCTAGATGTCACACTTCCTGGGTCTGCATGATGGCTCTTCCACCTCAAGCGGTGTCTTAGTGTACCTCTGTTTCCTTGTCTGTAAAATGGGGTTGATAGTTCTCTCACCTCATCCACTTTGTGGTTAGTTATTCAATAAACTAATCATGCCTATAGATTATTAAAGGTTACGGGGCTTGGCTGCTAACCAAAGGCTTGCTATTTGAATCCACCCAGAGGTGCCTTAGAAGAAAGGCCTGGTGTTCTACTTCCAAACTCTCAGCCCTGGGAAACCTATGGAGCATAATTCTATGACAGACATAGAGTCGCCATGAGTGGGTGTCAGCTAGATTGCCACTGTGTTTTCCCCTACTTGTAACACTCTTCAGGAGCCTGGAGGTGGAATGGGTTTCACATGGGGCTGCTAACCAAATGGTCAAAAGTTCATAACCATTAGCCCCTCTCGGGAGAAAGAAGAGGTCTGCTACGCCCAGAAAAGTGTTCTAGCCCCCAAAACATGCACAGTGGCAGTTCTTCCCTGTCCCATGGTGTCTCTATGAGTCACCCCCCACTCGATGGCTGTGTTTTGGAGATGCACTTCCAGCTGGGTTAGGCAGCAAGTCTACATGCAGCCTTGATTCACCCTTCTCAGATGTCTCGGTCAACATTGAAGCAACTGCTATGCTTGAACCAACAGGGCTGCTGTTGTCTGCCTGGAGATGTGACCAAGTGGCAGGTAGCTACCCCTCACCTCACCCATAGGTCTTTGCTCACTCCTGTAGCATGATTCACTGTTCCCATGTGGATGGAAGCCAATGGAAAGGAATGTGACTCAAGCTTTCTCTTTTCAGCTGTTAGTTCTGTGACACTACGCAGTCTCTAGTCTACATAGATGGTCTCCACCAACCAGGTTCCTGCTGTTGCTATCACCTAGGAAAGAATTTTATGAGCATTGCCTATGTGGCCAGTAGGGCTTGCTCCTCAGGAGACAGATTCTAGTCACCCTTCTGTTAACCTCCTTAGGGAATATTTCTCCTCCACCAGTCCTCACCTGGGAGAAGGTTGTGGCTGTCTACTCCCATGGAGTTACAGCCTCAGCACCCCACAGGAGCAGTTCTCCTCTATCCTAGAGGGTCACTAGGAGTCGACATGGACATGATGACAGTGACTTTGGTTTGGTTTTGAGTCCTCACACGGCAGCCATGTGTAAGTGGATAACACGTTGGGCTGCTAACTGTAAGGTGAACAGCTTGAAACCACCAGCTGCTTCTCAGGAGAAAGAGGAGGCTTCCTATTTCCATAAAGATCTGCAATCTCAGAAACCCATAGGGGCAGCTCTACTCTGTCCCATAGGGACACTAACATCAGAACTGAATCGATAGCAGTAATTTTTTAGTTGAGCTCTCACACGGAGGAGCGCTGGGGGCGTAGTGTTTTGTGCCTGCTAACTGCATGATCAGCAGTTTGAAACCACCAGGACCAAGATGAGGCTTTCCACTCCTGTAAAGATTTACAGCCTCAGGAACCCTAGGGATCAGTTCTACTCTGTCCACTTGATCACTATATATCAGAACAGATTTAATAGCAGTGAATGGCTTTAAAACTCAAACAGAAACCATAGTGGTGCAGAATTTTAAGCATCTGGATGCTAACTGCAAGTTTGGTGCTAGAAACCCACCAGCCCACTCCCTAGGACAAAGTTGAAGCTGTCTGCTCCCATAAAGATCCACAGCCTTGGAAACCCCGTTGGGGTTTCCTACTCTGTCCTGCAGGGTCACTATGAATCAGAGTTGACTCTAAGGCAGTAAGTGTGGTTTTGATGGTTCATCCTTACATAATTGGCTGGACAAGTTGCCCAAGGAGACCATGGGATGCAAACACTTCCCAGATGAAGTATGTTAAAGCTTCAAACTTCACATATCTGCCTATCTAGCCCAGAGTTACCAGTCACTCAGGTTTCTGTCACTATTCTCAGTTTCCCAATTAATTCAGACTTATTTGCAACCATGGTTCATGTGTAAGGCTGTCAGGTAAAACTCAGGCTGCCCAGTTAAAACTGAATCCAAAATAAATAATAAAATTTTCTTAGTACACACATTCACACATAGTTATACCAAATATGACATATACTAAAATCTTTTTATTGTTTACCTGAAATTCTAATTTAACTAGGAATTCTATATTTTCATGTAAAGAACCTGGCAGGCAGGACCACAGAGGGCTCTTTTAGTATCATTGAAAAACCCAGTCCTCATTCTGTAGCAGTATAGGCATCTCCTGATGCCAACATGAGGAAGCACTTGGGCACAGGTGGTTTGTTTGAGAGGTGGGCCTGGAAAACACAGTGCAAGAGCAGCACGGTGAGACCAGGAAGGGAGGGAAACCAATAAGAGGGAGTCACTAGGACTCAATCCCCTAGGAGGCTTCCCAGCAACCAAGGAACTTTTCTTAGCATCAGGCCACAGGAGGAGAGAGGAACTGGGGCTGAGCATTGCCCTTGGGGCATTCACGCCTCTGCATTTCTGGGTTGCACTAGGTTGCCCCTGTGCTTGACTGAGCCTGCCCATGGCAGAGAAGCAGAGAGCCTCAGGCACTGGAGGTGGAAAGCTGTCAGTGTACTGGAAACTGTCTCCCACAGCTGATGAGTTACAATGCTACATCTGAACAGAGATTAAGGCGGATGTCTAGAGCCTCAGCTTGATTTGCCCAAAATCAACCTCTCAATCTTAGTAGGATGAAGCAACTTCTTTCTACCCTGGCCTGGCCTCCTCTGCCTTGTGGTATCGCATCCCATAGCGACTAACCAAATCCACGAAGCACTTGAGCCCCAGACTACATGTGTCTGTCCTAGCTCTACTTAGATCACACCTAGTTCCAGACCCATTATCTGTCCCCTTCAAATCATCAGTGGCCAGGGTTTGTGCCTTTGGCTGCTGCTGCTATTACACAGAGTCCTAGTGAGACAGTGGGGTAAGCATTGGGTTGCCAACTGTAAGGTCAGCAGTTCACACTCATCAGCTCATCCACTGGAGAACAATGTGCTTGGCTACTCCTGAAAAAATTCACAGTCGCAGAAATCCCAGGGAGTAGTCATGCTCTGCCCTAAAGGGTGGCTATGAGTCAGAATGGACTCCCTGGCAGTGATGTTGGTTTTGGACTTAGGTGGTTGTTGTTAATGGTCCTGAAGTAGGCTCCATCTCATGGTGACCTTATGTACAAAAGAACAAAACATTGACCATGCCTGTACCATCTTCAGAGCACTAGTGTGCTTGAGTCCTTTGCGGGGGCTACTGTGTCCATTGGTTTCATGGATGAACTCCCCTGGTTTGTTTCCCCAATTTGCCAAGCATGATGTCTTTTTCTAGCCATTGGCCCTTTGTGATGACGTGTCCACAGTATGCAAGCCACAGTCTTGTCATCTTCATTTCCTAATAGGGTTCTGGTTGTATTTCTTTGAAGATGGATTGTTCATTTTTTGATAGTCCACTGTAAATTCAATATCTCAAATATACCTGGGCCAACCTCTAATGTTCTATCACCACCCATTATAAAATAGCACCACTTCCTGGCAACCGGCTTGCTGGTTATTTATGTACTTGGTTAGTCAACAGGCTAGTTCAAGTCTTCTGGAACATTCCAGGGAGCATACCTTCTTTCCTCCCACTTGGCCAACCCCAAAGTAATCCAGTATTACAAAGACTTGATCTGTAGAACTGATTTGAATTTAATGGAATATACACACACACAGCCACCACCACCACCATCCTTTGTAACTAGAGCCAAAACTGAACTACTCAGCTGTCAGCAGCTATTGGGAATCATGACTGAGAGACCCAAACTGCATGTGAACATCATGTCTCTTCTTGCCACTCTGAGGTAGCAAGGACCCTTAAATACCCTTTAGAACATCCTCCCCCTTCAGAGTAAATAAATGCAGGTATCTGATGAGGGAGCCAAAACTGGAGGCTGCGAAGGAATGGGTGGGTTTTTCCCTTGCCACAGCAACCTCTTCACTCATCGGAGGCTGGCTCAAGTTTTAGAGAAAGGAAGGGTGATAACTCATGAGATTAAAACAGGCCTGCTTCTCAGACATGTATTCTATATGAAAATGTAGTTTATGGGCATCAGGTTCAGAAATCTAAAGCCCAAGCAATTCTACCTATGACCATCAGTCATGGAAGTTACACTCACAGAGAATGAAAATGTACATGACCACTGTTAGCCCATAACCAGCCACGGAGCATCTTCTACCGAGGAACCAGGTTTCCCTGACAACAACTATCTGCCCTGTTTTTACAGGCTGGTACCCAAACTAGTGGCATTGGATCTCAAACAAGAGAATTTATCATGAGATGCTCTCAAGGCCCATCTCTGCTGTTTTGTAGGAGGGTATTAGATTAGGAGTCAGAAAAAAATGGTTTGATTGCCACCTTCGCTGTTTATAACCCAATGTGAAACTCGGCCATTCCCCCTCTTTGTCTCAGTTTTAGCCCCTACCTAGAAGTACCTAAGAGGCTGTGAACCTCCTTTGCAACAGTTGCTATTAGAACCGTCATTGTCCAGAATAGCAGAGTGGTGAGTGAAGATCTCAGACATCAGATTACTCTTCTAAATCTAACTCTTCTATTGACTCACTCTGTAACCTTAGGCTAGTCATTTGACCTCTCCATGCCCTGACCTCCTCCTCTGTCAAATAACAACAGTACTTGCCTCATACTAGCATTTGGTGA
Organism: Tenrec ecaudatus; assembly: GCF_050624435.1. Lineage (NCBI taxonomy): Eukaryota > Metazoa > Chordata > Mammalia > Afrosoricida > Tenrecidae > Tenrec > Tenrec ecaudatus. The sequence goes on along the minus strand of NC_134544.1, from coordinate 68,828,924 downwards.
ATTGGAGGAGTTGATAATTGTGCAGGACTTACCCTCATCGCAGCCACCGGGCCCAAAAGTGACACAGTTGCTGTGCTGCAGGTCAAAATGCCACAGCAGGCGCAGGGTGGCAGGACACATGCAGGGCTGTGTAGCAGGCGCGGAGCGCATGGGGCAGGCAAGGGATCCAGAGCTTGCACAGGGAGCCCGGGTCTGGCAAGCCCTGCTGCACCACTGAGCGCAGGAAGTCTGCGCACAGCAGGCCTGCTGCATTGTGGGCAGTGCAAGTGTAGAGCCCAGCGTCCAAGGGCTGCGCATTGTACAATACAAGCTGCCAGATGCTGGTGACCACCATGTTGCCTTACATCTGGTCCGGGTGCAGGATCAAGTTCTCAGGATGCTCACTCTGCTGCTGCCAGGTGATGGCGGGCAGAGGGCACCCGGTGACTTCAAAGTGCAGGCTGGCCATGCCAAGAACAGCCACAGCCTGCTGTGATGGGTTGCTGAAAAGCACTGCAGCTCAGCTCTGGCACATCAGGTGACTTCCCTTGTGTGGTGCATACTGTGGTCTCAGGAGGCTCCTGCGTGGTTCCCGGGTCGGGTGCAATGTGGAATCTGGAGGCCTGGGGCTGCTGGGGGGCCAGCCCAGAACTACCTTTCACAGGCCACACAAACACGCCTCTGCTTCTATGTTGCAGCGGTTTCACTAAGTGAGGTCTTCTGAGAGGCGGGTGAAGCTGAGCTCCTTGCTGCAGAGCTTGAGGCAGAGGCACATGTGCTGCCAGACCCAGAAGCAGCAGTCGGAGCCCTGCTGCGTGAATATTAAGCCCTCACAAGAGGCAGTGGCTGGTGCTTTGGGGTCCCTGGGACCAAAATGCGCCACCACGCAGCTCCGCAGGCCCCACACTTTGGGGCAGCCTCGCTCTGGGCCTGCGCAGTCCTGGGAAATAGAGGGGGTGGCTCAAGGTGGGCCCACTGGTGCTGCTCTGCTCCTGCCAGGACCGGTTCAAGCATCCAGCCTCCCAACCCAAGCCTAGGATTCTAGTGGTACATACGCCCCCTCCCCGCCCCGCCCCCCCCGCACCCCCCCCCCCCAATCAGCCTCACTATTCTATTTCCAAGCCTGTCTGCTATCTGGAAAGCGGATGAGTCATGCTCCTCTTGTTGGGTGACCAGAGTTACTCCACCCCTCCCTAGGACCACCTCCACTCCCACACCCAGGCAGCTTTCATTCTTCCAGGCCCAGAGCCTTCACCCCACTGCTCCCAGGGATACCTCTCTCACTTCCTAGGGCCGCGTTCAGAGGCCAGAGTGCAGCACTAAGAGGTCTCCTTGTTCAGGTGGGAAGGGGTGAGATCCCAGGGAAGGGGGATCCTTGGGCAGAGCCTGCATGGTACCCGTGGAAGGCCTATCCCCTGATGATCCTCTGTTGCTCTCCTCCCTAAAAAAAAAAAATGTGTAGGGTTTACAACAAAGCCCGGCAAATGGTAAGTGCTAATTTCTACTTCCTTACATAAAATTCATTTATTCAACATTTATTGAGTGCTTATTATGGATCAAATACTCGGCCAGGCAGTGAGAATACAATAATTATGGAAACGTGATCACCCTTTAGGGAGTTCACAATGGAATGTGGGAAGCAGGCTAATGAGCCATTCATCCAAATAAATATTGAATCAGGAAAATGCATAAAACATGAAGGCAAAGGGAACATGGACAGTGGAGCCAGAAGACAGACTTCTGAAGGCTTCACAGAAGACGTGGCATTTGTGCTGGGTCTCCATGCAGGGAATGGATTGGCACTCCCACAGGCAAAATGCCTTATCAGAGCCACGGGAGTGTGGAAGCACACGAAATGTGGGAATTCAAGTTCTACATGTGACTGTCTTGTCAGATGGGACACAGGAATAATAGATCCAAAAACATTGCTCAGAACCGATTTTGAAAGGCTTTGAGTTCCAAGTTAATAAGTTTTATTTTTACCCTATAAAATCTTGCCTTAGACCAAGGTCCCCGGAAGCCAACTATGAGCATGATTCTTATGGAAATGATTTATTAGGTGTTACCAGGAAAAGCTAAAATGGGAGGGAGAAAAATGTAGAAGGCAAACAAACAAAATATGTCAAAGTGTGCTACCAAGTTCTATGAGAGACAATTTAGCTCAATCCTTCAGGGTCACTCTGGAGACAGGATAAAAGACGCCTCAAGGATGGTCTCCATGGAAGTAATAGAATTAGAGAATTGTAGCTACTCACCCCTCAGTCACTGTTTCTGGGCTCCCCTGGGTAATCTATGGCACAGGAGTTGTTCAGGCAGCCTGGAGTCATCAGAGGGTCTGAGAAGAGCATCTGCAGAGTTATGAAGAGTCATTGACATTTTAAAACCAGAGAATGATACAGCCTTATCTCCATGTCAGAAATCTAACTGGTAATGGCACACACAAGTGGAGATGCATCTAAGGGTGAGAAAATCACTCAGACAGCCATGGTCATGGTCCAGGCAAGAGCTACTGCGGGACCAAACAATAGGTTCCAGGTGAGGATGAATTAGAGAGGAGGAAGGGAATTGGAGAAGCATTTTTGGCGAGGACCTGATAATCATTTGAATTTGAGGACGAGGTAGCTAACTTGTGTAGCCATAAAGGACTAAGGGACACAAAGTACATTAGCCAAGAAATATGGGAGAATGATGCTGACCATGATGGATACCTGGAGGACACTCAGCTAGAAACACCCAGTAGACTGGGGGAAATGTGGGCCTGGACATCAGGAGAGAGGCTATGGCTAGAGCCATACATTTGGAAGGCATTGATAGATGACAGTTGTTGTTCTTGTTAGGTGCAGTTGAGTCACTTCTGCCACATTGTGACCCTATGTACAACAGAACAAAACCCAACCCAGTCCTGCAGAATCCTCACAAATGTTCTTATGTCTAAGCCCATTATTGCAGCCGCCGTCTCAATCCATGTTGAGAGCCTTCCTCTTTTTCACTGCCCCTCTATTTTACCAAACGTGATGTCCTCTAGGGACTTGCCTCTCCTGACAATATGTCCAAAGTTCATGAGTGAACTCTTACCATGCTTGCCTCTAAAGAGCATTCTGAGTATAGTTTACCCAAGATAGATCTGTTTGTTCTTCTGGAAGCCTATGGTACTTTCAACATTTTTTCCATAATTCAAATGTATCACTTATTCTTCCATCTTCCTTATCTAATGTCCAACTTTCACATGCATATGAGATGATTGAAAATACCATGACTTGGGCCAGGAGAACCTTTGCCCTCAAAGTAACATCTTTATTTTCAAAACTTTAAAGAGATTTTGTGCAGCAAATATATCCAACCTAATGCTTCATTGGATATCTTGATTGCAGCTTCCATGAGTAGTAATTGTGGAGCCAAGAAAAATGAAATCCTTGAAAAATTAAATATTTTCCCCATTTATCATGATGTTACCTATGGGTCCCGTTGTAAGGATTTTGGTTTGCTTTATATTGAGTTATAATCCACACTGAAGGTTGCCATCCTTGATCTTCATCAGTTGTTATTTTGAGGTGACATCAGCTCTGACCCAAAGCGACCCAATGCACAACAGAACAAAACACTGCACTGTCCTGTGCTGCCTTCACAATTGTCCCTATGACTGAGTCCATGGTTGTAGCTACAGTGTCAATCCATCTCAGGGCAGCCTTCCTCTTTTTCACTGCCCTTCCACTTTACCAAACATGGCCTCTTCCAGGGACTGGCCTCTCCTGACTATATGTCCAAAGTGAAGTCTTGCAATCCTTTTCCTCTAAGTAAGTGCCTCAAAGTAAGGCACCTTGATCTTACTTCTTCCAAGATAGATCGTTTTGTCTTTTTAGCAGTCCATTTAGCGTTCTATATTCCTCCCCAGAACCGCACTCAAATGGTTCTATTCTTCTAAGGTCTTTCTTATTCCATGTCCAACATTCCGATGTATAGGATGCAATGGAGAAGAGTGGGACTTTGAGGACTAAGGTGTGCCTGACCCAAGTCACGGTCTGCACTTCAATCTAAAGCAGTCTTGAGCAGAAGCTTTACCTAAAGCAATACTTCTTTTGGTCTCTCAACTGCTGCTTCCATGAACATTGATTGTGCATCCAAGTAAGACACAGACCTTGATGACTAAAATATTTTCTCCACTTATCATGGTGTTACCTATTGGTCCAGTGGTGAGGATTTGGGTCTGCTTTACATTGATTTGTAACCGATACTGAAGGCTGTAATCCTCGCTCTTCATCAGCAAGTGCTTCAAGTCCTCCCTTTCAGCAAGCAAGGTTTTTGAATATCTGTATATCTCAGGTTATTAATAAGCCTTCCCTTGAATCCTGATACCACATTCTTCTTCATGTAATCTAGCTTCTCTGATGATTTGCTCAGCATACAGATTGAAAAAGTATGGTGAGAGGATTCAACCCTAACACCTTTCCTGACTCTAAGCCATTCAATGTGTCCTTACTCTGTTAACAGATCTACCTCTTGATCCATGTACAAATTTGTAACATTTTATTGTGTTCTGGAAGTCCATTCTCCTTAAAGTTATCCAAAGTTTATTATGGGTCACACAATTGAATGCCTTTGCATAGTAAATGAATCACAAGTAAACATCTTCCTGGTATTCTCTGCTTTGAGCCAAGATCCATCTGACATCACTAATAATATCCCTTGTTCCACGTCCTCTTGTGAATCCAGCCTGAACTCCTGGTAGTTCCCTGTCAATATACTGCTGCAACCATTGTTGGATGATTTTTAGCAAAATTTTCCTTGTGTGCAATATCAAAGATATTGTTCTATAGTTGGAGCATTTTGTTGGATCACCTTGCTTTGGAATGGGGACAAATATTGATCTCTTCCAGCCAGTTGGCTGAGTAACTCTTCCAAATTCCCTAGGATTGATGAGTGAGTGCTTCCAGTGCTTTTTCAGCTTGCTGAAACATTTCTATGGATATTCCATCAATTCCTGGAGCCTTGTGCTTGGCTAATGCTTTCAGTGAAGTCTGAAATTCTTGTGTCAGCACCATTGGTTCTTGTTCATATGCTACTTCCTAAAATGGTGAGATGTTGACTAGTGCTTTTTTTGTACAGTGAGTCTGTGTAGTCTTTCCATCTTCTCTTGATGTTTACTGTATCATTTATTATTTTGTTTACAGAATCTTTCAAGATTGCAACTTGAGACTTGAATTTTTTTTCTTGACCTCATGCAGAGCTTCTCCATCAGTAGGAACCAGAAAAAAGAGAACACCAAAGAGTGTCAGCTCTTCAGATGAGGAAGTGTTATGGATTGAACTGTATTCTTCCCCTCATAAAAAATATGTTGAAGAACCAGTCCACTTAAAACTCATTGTCATCAAGTTGATGCCGACTCATAAAGACCCTATAAGATAGGGTAGAACTGCCCCAGTGGGTTTCCAAGATTGTAATTCTTTGCAAGATTTAAAAAGCCCCATTTTTCTCCCAAAGTGCATCTGGTGGTGTCAAGCTAATGACCTCGAGGATTGCAGCTCAGCTAATCATTGTGAACATGACCTCATTTGGAAGTGGGATTTTTGCATGTGTAATTAGTTATACAAGGAGGTCATTAGACTGAACGCAAATCCTGTATGACTGATGCCCTCATGGGAAGAGAAGAGCCACAGACCGATTCAAATGGAAAACTGTCAAGTGAAGAGAGAGGCAAAGATTGGAGTTGTGCTTTCATCAGCTAAGATTTCCCTGAGGCTACAAAAAGGCACAAAAAATTCCCTAGAGTCTTTGTAGTAAGCATGGCCCTGCCAACACCTTGACTTCAGACTTCTAGCCTCCAGAACTATGAGAGAACTAAGTGTCTCTTGTGAACTGGTGGTGATTTGTTACCAAAGCCCCAGGACACTCATGGTGCCAGGAACAATGTAAGTGAGTACTAAGGAGCATACAGCAATAGAAAAGACATGCAGCAAGGCAAAAGGAGCAGCAAATAGGAAAGCATGGTCCCTTGGCATTTAATGATACACAGAGGTCAATGGAGGCCAAAGTATGAGCAGATGTCATTAGGCTAGACTATATTCCCAAAGCATTGACCACCCCCCCCATAGAAACAATTATGAAGGGGGAAACCATATTGTAAGAGGTTGAAAAGGAAGGGGAATAAGAATAGAGGTGGCAAGTGAAAGTGTGATCTGTGGACCTGCAGCATCATCTGGGAACTTCTTAAGCACAAACAGAGCGTTTTGCGGCCACACTCCAGAACTACTAAATTTAGAAGTCTGAAGGTAAAGTCTAGAAATCTGTCTTAAGAAATCCTCTAGGTGATTCTGATGCCTGCTCAAGTTTGAGGCCCACTGATGTCTACAACCTTCAAGAAGTTTGTGAGCACAAAGCAATATGACAGCTACCTATAGGGGAGCCAGAAGCCGGTACTCATCACCTGTCAGTTTGTCATACTGCAGTGGCTTGTGTATTGGTGGGATGCTGGAAGCTGTATTATTGGTATTTAATATACCAGCAGGGTCACCCAAGGTGAACATTTTCAACAGAACATCCAGACTAAGAGCAGACTACATAGAAGAAATAGGCTGTCCACTTTTGAGGACTTAGCCACTGAAAACGTTATGAACAGCAAAGAATAGACAACCAAAAATTATCAGATGACATAGATAAGACTGACATCCAACCACAAGTGGCTAAGATGAGTGCCCACTGGATATGTGACATCTATTTTTTGGGTGCACGGCCTCAACACATGGGCTAAAATTGTCAACTGTCTCTCTCCATCACAGCATGTTATAATAAAATGGTGACCGATGATTGCTGTGTGTACCCAGCATGAAATAAACCATCAACTAGGTCACAAAAACAAACAAACAATTGAATCTCTGTGTTTTCACAGGCAGAGAAGCAGAAAAGCTCAAATGAGTTTGTTGCCACAAATGGTGCATTACAGCCCAAATTCTCATTCCTAATGTCCAACATCACTCTAGTTTGTTATTATTATGTTTGTTGTAAAACCATCCACCCCAACCTAGCGCATAAAATATAAGGGGTGGGAGTGGGAGGTGATCCTGGAGATGGATGGCAAGTAGTAACTCTTTGGGCTGGAGGGGACTTGTGAGCAGCTCAAGCACCTGGTGAGCCAGGAGTACCTGGCTTGCCTGCTTCCTGAGCAGGACCAAGAGTCAGGTCAAGGTCTGGTTCCAGAATCACTAGACCAGGTGCTGCAAGTGGCACATCGTGGATATGTGGTTGGTCAAGAGAAGGCGTCCCTTGGACACGAAGAAGTTGAGGTGGGTAGCTCAGCCACAGAGGGTGGTGAAGAGTAAATCAGCTTCTGAGATCCCAACTTGAGCAATGGAAAGATTCTGTGAATGTTGAAGTGCAGAGGTTGCCCTGGTTAGCCCACATGACAGCACTGTGGAGGGCATCTTGGTAAGATACAGGGAGCCCAGAACAACGAGGATAGGGAGTTTTGGAGGGCAGCCAGGGCTGTGTGGGTGCAAGAGTAAGGGAATATTGCTCCCTGGGATCCTGGTCATGCACAGGTTTATTTCAATAACACACATGGAAACATGTGTCTGCCATCAGGTAATGGCTGCGGGTAAGTTTGCTCCCTAGTACACTTGTCTTAGAGGGATCCCCAGTGGAGTAGTGGCTATGTATTAGGTTTTGATCTGCAAGGTAAACCGTTCAAAACCAACAACCAATCCGCAGGAGAAAGACAGGGCTTTCTATTGCTGTAAAGTTAGTCTCAGAATCTCAAAGGACAGGCAGTTTTACCCTGTCCTATCGGTTTGCTATGAATTGGCATCAATAGCAGTGAGGATTTTTGTTGTTGTTTCTTTGTTTTGTTTTAATCTTGTTAGGTGTGTGACACCCCCCCCCCCAAAAAAAAAAGCTTCTACTCAAAACTGTGACTTCTGAAGGGATCTGCTGTGCCACTGAAATTCAAAACAGAGAGGGCAGCTCAGAAGATGATGGTGACTGTTTTGGTTTGGGGATCTGAAAGGTATCATCTGGATAGATTTTCTCAAGGGACACAGTATGATCAAAGAACATGCCACAGCACGTGATCCAAGTCCCTCAATGATGCCGAAACGACCCTGTTGGTCATGGTATGTCGTGTGATTGGAAGTATATATAAGCAGAGAAGACCTCAGAGAATAATTACAGAAGCTTATAGAGCAGGGATCAGGGATACACTGCGGGTCTCTCGGTCCACGCATGTGGCTCTGAAGTAACATGGAAACCTTTCCAAGGACAGTTATTATTCAGATAATGGTGATTGAATTTGTAAAAAAAATATACTTTTATCTCTCTCAAAGAATTTTTCAATTGTTGTGAGGGAAAAAGTTGGCTCTTCTGTCTCAAAAGTTTGCCTCCCAGGATGTAGACCAAGAAAGAGGCTGTGTCTAGAAACAGTCGCTTCACATTTGGATGTTTTTGTTTAATAAAGTGTCTGTGGTTTTAGAGCAATGCTTTCTGACTTACCCGCACATAGTTTTACAGAATAAGTCATGAAGCAGCTGCTTGGACTGGGTGGGCACAGGGAAGCTGGGAAGGGTGAGGACCAGGAAGAATCACTAGATAATCAATAAATTATTTAATACAACTGCGTCAGGACTGTGGCTCCAGAGCTATAACCCCAGTGCATTTCTTCCGGTCTGAAACAAAATTGCAGTCAATTATTATCTTCCTTATCAGTCATTATTTCCTATGGTTCTGGGGATTGGCAGTACTAAGCTAGCAGACTCTTCTGTGGGGTTGCCATCCGGCAATGGCTGATGATGGAGCCATCTCACACAACTTCCCGACTGGTGTACCTGACAATGGCCACTGGTGTTTGCTGGGACTTTCAGGAGGACTATTGTCAGCATCTGCATGTGGCCTCTTCACCACACTTCCTCACAGCAAGGGGTTTGGACTCTGAGGGTCTTGTGCAGAGAAAGAGCCAGGTGGGAGCTATATTACCTTAGAAGTCGCATCGCATCTCACCTGCCATACTTTATTCCTGGAGAGCCATAAGGCCCGCATGGGTTCAAGGGAGGAAACATAGACTCCAACTTTGGATGTGGAATGACAAGATTCTGGAAGAGCTTGTAGGGAAGAAACAATCCCTTGGAGGCATTTTGTGAGCTACAGTCTGCCCCAAGATATAAACCTTAAATGGGCAACACAGTGATAGCCTAGCCCACTCTGGCTGGTGAGTTCCAGTGACTTTCTTTTGAAGAGAGGGAAGGCAAATTTGGAAGGGAACCCTCAGAAGCCCCCAAGTGGCCTGAAACCTCACCTTGGCAGACACCTACTGAGAGTTCCTTCCTCCTTCAGGGAGTTAAGCTGGGGGAGAGGATGGTTGCTGAACGGACAAAAGGAATTGATTAACACTCTGGAATTACATCACTCCCTCTCTTTGTTCATTTTTCACTGTTGTTCTTGTCCTGTGTTGAATTTATCTTTTCCTTACTTTCCCCTAGGAACTTCCCCTTAGATATGGGGTTGAGGGGAGTGGTTGATTGATCTGTGCTGAAATCAGGGAAGTTGATAGTAATAGAGGGATCATATTACTCACCCCCATAGTTTCCATAGCAACCGGGACCAATTGGTGGGAGGAATGGGCAGATAAAGGCCGCATTGAGGGGTTCAGTGCTTGGAGGAGGTGAAGGCTGATGTGTTTAGAGTGGAGAGAGGAAAACAGTCTGTTGGGGAAATATTATTGAAGATGGCTTTGAGACTAGTCTCTGCTGGTCTCTTGCTCCTCACTCTCCCCTTGGTAGCAGCTTGTGTGTGCCCTTACCCGCCATCCCCTCATCCCCACTTGGAGCCCTTCTGGCTATTATTTCCTCACGAAAAAGCTGTCAGCTCATCATCCTGCTTTCTTCCATTCACACTTCTTTAGCTCCGTGCTGACTTCTAACTGGAGAGAATCAGAAAAGTCAAGCCCCAACCCCACGGGGCCTTTACTGAAGGAGAGAGCCTAGATTTGTGCTGCAATGTAGATACGGAATATCTCCTAGCCCACTCTCCCACTTCTCCCTAACAGGTTTTTCCTGCCACTGCTCCTGGCTAGAGGGGATGAAGCGTTCGAGTGATGCCACAGAAGTCACAGAAAAAGAACCAAGGGAGTCAGCAAAGACCATTCTTGAGCTGGAATATGCTAGAAACTCTTGAATGGGAAACCACCATTCTGGCAGTGAACATGCTCCTATGAACCCTCCCAGTTCTAAGGCTTCAGTGCAGTCCCACCTGAGTGAGTTCTCCCCAGGTGAGTTCCTCCTAGAAGTGAAAGAGGGCTTATCCTTCTTTAGCTTTGAAGCTACTCCTACTACACCTGGTAGATCCAGATATTGAGGATCTTCCCTTCCTGATTCCGGAACTCAACTGTGCTGATTGATAGCTGCATGGCCAAGGACACAGACACAGCTCTGTATTCTCCATTCATTCTCTTTAGCCCCCATTGTTTCCCTTTTGTCTAATTGTGCAACAGAAATCTCTGGGGATTTTTTTTTCTAAAGTTCTTCCAGTTCCCTAAAGGAGGGTATAGAGAAATGAAAAGTCTCTAACTGGAGTCTCTCCAGCATGCACTGGCACCCCAAGGAGGCTGCATAGGTCTCTTCCAAAAGTGGGAGTCTGCTGCCTCACCCCTAGACAGGGAACCCATCATGGGTAGGGGCCAAGCACTGTTTCTATCTGGACCTTCAGGGTCTTCTCAGTGCCTGGCTCATAGAGAAAATGAAAAATGCTTGTTCCTTCTTAACAAGTCAGAGATTTACTATTATTCTTAGTTTCGGTCCAGTTGGTTCCCACTTATAACAACCCTATGTAAAAAAGAACAAAATGCCCCCCGGTACCATCATCACAATTATTCTTATGTTTGAGGCCATTACTGCAGCCCCCATGTCCATCCATCTCATGAGAGCCTTCCTCTTTTCCATTGCCCCTCCACTTTACCAAGCATGATGTCCTTTTTCTGGGCCTGTTCTCTTTTAACAACATGTTGAAAGTACATGGCCAAAGGGTGACAAAATCGGGCCATCCTTACTTCTAAGGAGCATTTGGCCTGTGCTTCTTCCAAGACAAGTTTCTTGGTACTTCTGGTAGTCCATGGTACTTTTTTTCCCCTAGCACCAAAATTCAAATGCATCGATTCCTCTTTGGCCTTCCTTATTCAATATCCAAATTTTACATGCATAGGAAGTGTTTGAACATACTACGGCTTGTGTCAGATGAACCTTAATTCTCAAAATAACATCCCTGCTTTTCAATACTCTAAAGAGTTCTTGTGAATATATACACAATACAATGCAATGCATTTTTAAGCTCTCGATTGCTGCTTGCATGAGCGTTGATCAGGGATCCAAGGAAGAGGAAATCCTTGACCACCTCACAATTCAACATCTAAGTATATACCTCAAAGAATAACAAACAGAGACTCAAAGAGATAGTAGTATACAAGTTAACTGCAGCAATACACACAATAGCTGAAAGGTGGCTGTTACAAAAATGCCCGGGGCCCGAAAAATGGATAAACCAAACAATACCTCAGTCATACAATGGAATATTATTCATCCTCTAAAAAGAAATGATGTTTTGGAACATGCTACACCATGGAGGGCCCTTGAAAACCTTTTGCTGAATGAAACAAGTCAGACCAAAATGAGAACTTATTATGAAATATGCAGAATCTATAGGCAAATCCATAGAGACAGCAAGCAGAGTCACGGTTGAAAAGGGCTGGGTGACGAAGGCAATGGGGAGTGACTGGTTAAGGAGTACTGGCTGTGTCTCCATTCAGAGTGATCCAAATGTTCTGAAACAAGATGGGGGTGATGGTTGTACATCATTTAGAATGTTCTTCAGGCCACTGGATTGTACAGGGCAAAAGAGCAAATGCTTGGTTTATGTCACTGCCAGAAAAGAGGAGGTTTGGGAGCAAGGTTATGTGTCTTTGTAGTCAGAACTCCAGAGCCTCAGAGCACTCTGCTGATTTTCTTTAGATGCCTTTCCTCCCACATACCCAACAACTTGTTCCTCTATTTTAGCATTGAAAGTCCCTCCACTCAGGCCAACTTGTCTGATCTTATATTCGATTTGCATAAAGCCCCTGCCCTCTCCTGAGAGGTAGCCTCAGCGAAGGCACTGACAGGCTCAGAATCTTGTTTTCCTGACATGTGAGTGTGCTGGAAAGATTAGATGGGATGATAAATAATAACACTGATCACAACCAATAATTATATAGCACTTACTATTGGCCAGATGTTGTTCCCCATCTGTGCTTCTAGCAGGCACACAAATGCAATGCCCTTGGGGCCTAACAGAAACTCAGATTCCACTTCAGCAGATCTGAAATGGAATTTCTAACCAGGGCAGCAGTAGGACCAGGATTCTAAGAAGTATTGAGGCATTCGAATGACAGTGATGGCAAAGACTGTGTATTGAGCATACAGTGGGTGGCCAAAAGAATGAGCAAATCAGTCTTAGAGGAAATCAAGCCAGGACATTCTTCAAAGAATGTTCCTAGAAGAGAGGATGGCAACATTTTGTCATGCTGATTTTGGACATGTCATTAGGAAAGACCAATTGCGAGAAGAGGACATCATGTTTGGTAAAGTAGTGGATCTGTGGAAATTCTTCATGACACTGACTGGCACAATAACCGCAACAATGACCTCAAACCTGCCAATGGGCAGGAAGATTGCATAGGATCTGGCAGTAATTTATTGTATCAGACGTAAGGTCACAAGGAGTCAAATTTTATTTGCTGGCGACTAACAAGAAGGTATTTCTAGCATTCAATCTCAACCTCGAACACTCAAGCTAAGAACTATTTTTCACTTCCCTTCTACACACAGCAGCACAAAAGGGATTCAATGATTTGTCAAAAGTCATGGAGATAGAAGGACATAGAGCCAAGACTGGACAATGAAGCGATCTGACAACAGAGACAGTAATAATAAGTAGGGTCTTTGTCTTCCGCAAAGATCATAGGCATAACCATAATGGACTTGGCATGAGCCCTGCCACATGGCAACCTTTCAGCAGATAGTTGCTATCTTAGTGCCATCCAGTTGACACCAAATCAGCGACTGTATAGGACAGGGTAGAACTGTCTGTGGGTTTCTGACACTAAATATTTAGAGCAGTAGAAATCCTCATCTTTCTCCCACAAAAGTGCATATTATTGTTATTAATTCAGTCAGAAGTCACTTTAATGGTGACCAAATCCTTCCTCTTCTTGGATTCAACTTTATACCCCACCGCTCCTCTCCCCATACCAAAACAGGCACGAGAGAGTTGATTCTGACTCATGGTGACGCCATGTGTGCATTCCATAGGACTTTCAAGACTACAGGCTTTAAGCAGTTTGCCAGGCCTTTCCTCCAGGGTGTCCCTGGGTGGGTTCCAACTGCCAATGATTTGTTAAATAGTCGAATGTGGAACTGTTTGACCCCCTTCAGGAACTCCAATATCCTTGCAGCTCTCTATTCACAAAGGACTTTCCTTCCAAAAAAGGGCTCAGAGTGCTTGTCTTCTCTCTGTTTTCTTTTCATCAAGTTGTTTGGGTCTCCCCAGGAGCTGGATCCCAGGGACATATTTATATGTAATTATGACCCTGTCATCTACAACATGATCATGATAAATGGAGAAAAGACTGAAGTGCTCAGGGATATCTTCTTGCTCCGATCAACAATAAATGATCATGCAAGCCCCAGTCAAGAACTCAAGGGACGTACTGCATTGGGTAAATCTGCTCTATGAGACCTCTTCCTTTTTAAATTTTTTTGTAGCTGGGAAAGAGAAAGGGGAGACGGGCTCTTCTCTCAAGTTGGCATCCCTGCCAGGGCACCCCCCACTCAAATCTGGCCAACTCCACTCCAGAATAGAGTTCCCTGCCACTCCTGTAGAACTGCCCTGTGGAAGGAACAATGGCCTAAAGGTTCAGAATGAGAAGACAAGTTCCAAGAGCCACAGCCTAGCCCCTTACAGCCAGAGTGTGACCACACAAGGGCCCCCACAAACAGACACTTTCTAGGGATCTTACGTAGTTGGGGCTTAAGAAGAGGGGAATAGGGCTCTAGCAATCTAGGAGCCCATTCCAGGCTGGGGGTACATATCCCGAGCACTTGATGGGGAGGTCTCAGGTACCCAGTGGGCCCAATGTGGTTCTAGGTATATTGGCCTCGGGGAGGGGAGCCGCCTTGGGAGCTGGACCAACCTAGGGTATCCCAAGTGGGATGGGGTACAGGGAGCCTGGGCAGGGTCTCTCCTCCTCTCCATCCCCCATAGCCAGCCAGGCTAACACAAGGTCTTGGGCAGGCAGGGGGCCTGGGGCAGGGCCCAGATGAGCCAGGGGCGAGCTGGGCAGGGGGTGTTTCCTGGGTAGGCAGAGGTTCTGGGGCAAGGTCTTTGTGGCAGGCCCAGGCACAGGAGGGCAGGGGACTGGAACAGGGATCCTAGGCATGTGCCTCTCCTGGGCTGGACCCTGGGTTGGGAGCGTGGGGGCAGAGGGCCTAGAGTGTGGTCCCAGGTGGGTGGGCTGGGCAGGGCAGGAGTCCTGGTGGCTGGGCACATGCCAGGTTAGATGCAGACTAACATCAGGGGTCATGGTGGCAAGGCCCGGGTGGGCAGGAGTCTGGGAGGGGGCAGGGAGGCCACACAGGTCACACCTGGTCTGTGAATTCCTAAGCCTTGCCCATCAGGTCATTCTGGCCCATGGAGATGGTGCAGCTCAGAGGCTGTCTCACTCAGCGCTCAGAGCTTAGACTGCTCAGCTCCTGAGGCCTTGGCCTCCATAGGAAATGCTGGCTGGCCTCCTGCCTTGTCCTTAATAGTGGCTCCAGCTGCTACCAAGTAGGCAAAGCCTTAAAGGGGCCATGGACTTCCACCTGTGCACCCCGCCTCCTCACCCTTAATGGGGCCACGTGCTGGCGCCAGAGACCTCTTTAAAAAGTCTTCTTCAAAGTATTTCAGAGCAAGGATGTTATATTGAAGATTAAGGTGCACCTGACTAAAGCCATCTTGGTCATATTTTCAATGGCCTTCTTGCACGTGAAAGTTGGACATTGAAAAGGAAGATCAAAGAAGAACCAATGCATTTATATTGCAATGCTGGTGAAGAATATTGAAATTACTATGAACTGCCAAAAGAACAAACAAACTTGGGTTAGAAGTACAGCCAGAACATTCCTTAGAAGCAAGGATGGTGAGACTTCCCCTCACATACCTTGGACATACTGTTAACGAGAGACCAGTCCCTGGAGGAGGAAGGACATCCTGCTTGGTGAAGAGAGAGGCAGTGAAAATGAGGTAGACCTTCAGTAAATGAATTGACACAGTGGCTGCAACAAGGGGCTCAAACATAACAACAATTGAGAGGATGGTGCAGGACTGGGTGTTGTTTCGTTCTATTGTCCATAGGGTGGCTAGGAGTTGGAACTGACTCAATGGCATCTAACAGCAGAAACAATGTCTCTACCCAGTACTAACAGGACTGTAAGTTTTCCAACCCCTCTAATCTCTCAACCCCAGGAACAGAGATGCCACCTTCTTTCTAGCTGTATTCCCAGTATCTAGAACAGAGCTCAGCAACGAAGTACCTAACAAACCTGAAGTAGTTGTTACTTAGCTCCATACCTCATAGGCCTCAGTCCCCCAGCCCTAAAACAATGACATCAGTGTTGTTGTTTGTTGCCATCAAGTGGATTTCCACTTACACCTGCCTCATACCTGCCTACCTAGAACCCCACATTATAAAAATAAGCCAGAACAATGATGCCTTCCCACGGTGTCTACAGACTATGACACACCACTCTGAAGGCACTGTCATGTAAATGTTGAACTGCTAGCTAAAAGGTTGACAGTTCAAACCCACCATCTGTTTCAAGGGAAAATGATGAGGATGTATGTTCCAATAATGTTGTACAACCTTGGAAAACTTACTGCGATAGTTTATTGTGCCAGCCTGGCCAATAAACACAAGTAGGATTAATTGAAGGGCGGAGGGATAAATGGCTTGGTGAGCCTCGCCTTGCTTATTCTGTGCCTCAATTTAAAGGGGCACACAACCTGTGGGATGCCTAACCTGTGGACTGTGTCACTGTAAGTTGAGGTCCCTTTAATCCCACACGATTGGAATGTTCGTCTCTGGAGCTGGGGACCTACAGTTGGTGACAGTTGGTGAACTGCCTTGCTGTTTGCTGCCTTGGTATATATAGCCCTGCTTTCTCTACAGGAAGGGACTGGCAACTGGCGGCTCTCAAGCCTTAAGGGACTGCTAGTGTCTCACTGGTTTTCTAATTTAACTGTTAATTTCTTGTATTATCTATCTGTATATAATTTAACGGTTCATTTCTTGTATTATATATCTATCTTTATAAATATATTTATATATAATCACTAGCAATCTGGTTTGTCTCTCTAGAGATCCCTGTCCAACATATTTACATGGGTCTCCACGAGTTGGAATTGACTGGATAGCAATGGGTTTGCTGCAACCAGAGAAAGAACGAGAGGGAAGTCTGAAAAAGAAGCACCGCCCTGCCCTCCATCTGGTAGTTTTGTGATTTCTTGCAGTAGATGTTTCAAAGGGAACAGGGAATGAAGATGCGGAGTGCATGGCACAGTTGAGGGCTATTCGCTATTCTGACCAAGTGCCTCTGTGAGAAAAGGGCGGGGCGGGGTTAGGCTTGAACTGGGTCTTGATCAATGTCCAAGAAAATATTTGGATTTCCAGAGTGGGGGAGGTTTCCCAAGCCAGGGTAGTAACAGGTGCTGACAGCTCTCACCTCTGATCCTGTGGACCCTGTTCAAAGAATCTTACCCTGGACTGGTTAAGAGGTGGGTGGTTAGGCAGAGAGACAGAGAGTCGAACTCCCTAGGGTTGTGTCTGGTCTGAAGGGTTTTGTAGACAGGAACTCTGGCTCTTTCCCAGCCTGAGCCTGAGCCCCTGAGCCTCCTTAACTGCACGCTTCCCCTTCCCCGGCCTCCACAGGGACACCTTCCAGAGGTCTTCCTGTACCCATATGTGGGTTTTGACTCTTCCTCCTTTTGGCTCTGCTCAGTGGCAGGGCATTTTAAGGGTGGTTGTGGGATTTGTACAGTTGTCATTAGGGTAAATGCATGATAATTTCCTAAATTTCTCCTCCTGCAGCTTTAGGATATGTTTCCAAATTCCCTGTCCTCACAGAGGCTCTGCAGAGGGTGCAATGGCTCTGATTCCACCTGGAAGTTCCTGGTGGAGCACATGGATGTCCCATCCCAGTGTAGCCATGGCACCGGGGATCGGGGTGCTAGGATAGGGGCAAATGGGTCCCCCAAGGGAGATGAGTAGTGATCACAAAACTGACATACTTGTGGTCACCTACTAATTGTACATGGTGGTGCTTGCCCCTCTCAAGGTGGAAACATAAAAATTCACCTATGCCTCTTCTCTAAAAGCAAGTGTACCGGCTTGTGACATGAGGTTTTAGAAAGTTCTTTCATGGGCCAAAAAGAAGGGTGGCTGATCCAACCCTTCAGTAGCTCATCAATCAGTGAGTATCTCAAGCTGATTTAGAGTAGTGTCCAGAAATCTAGTGATGAAAGCTGGTAGGAAGCTGTGGGGGGCTGGCCAGCGAGAGAATGCGGAGTAATTTGAGACAGACAGAGTAATGAATGGGAGGCAGGATGGATATGGAAGGAATCTGGGGAACGAGTTTGGATCTGCCTCTTGATGGATCTCACCATTCTTTCTTTTCAACTGGACTTGTCCACCTGCTTCCAATGCAGCCTCAAGCTGCGTGCTCTAAGCTTCCAAACCACACAAGAGCCAATGCAGACACACGCACACACAGGCGCACACACACACATGTACACACACATGTACAAATACACTCTCAAGAAGCAAAACCTACTTCTGGTGAATCCAGCCAATTAGGATGCATAGCAACCCTAGATGAAAGAGTGGAACTGACCTTGTGGGTTTCTGACACTATAAATTTGTCCATTGTCAGATGGCCTTTCTCCCTCTCAGAGCAGCTAGTAGGTTTGAACTGCTTGCCTTGTGATTAGTAGTGGGATGCTTAACCCACAGCATCACCTAAGCTCCTTAGCAAGAAGGATATTACCACAACCACAGCCAGCACCCCTTTTTTCTACTTTTCTGAGAGATAGGGAGGAAAGAGTGCTGTCCAGCGTTCGGCTCCATTGAAAGAAAATGGGAGATCCAGGGTGATGAAAGCAGATGGCTGGAACATTCCAGCCTGGCATCCTGGGCCACCGGAAATATTCTCCCTTGTGGGATCTGTGAAGCAGGCACACTCAAAGACCACAGGGCCTTGGTCTTAGCTGTCGGCATTGGGGCTTGGGTTTCTTGGACCTGCTGGTTGTGGAGGGGCCATTTATGGAGAGCCTCATCACCGTCACCTAGCATCATGGCTGCTCAGACATGATACCTCTGAGTCGTGTAATTTATATTTCATACACAATTGAAGCAGCTAATGGTGTATTATCCAAGGGGGAAACAAGTTGTTACAGTGTTAATTACATTGCAGTTGTGCTCCCTCTCCTTTTCCCCCAAGTGTTCCAGGGGAAGTTCCCAAGGAGCAGTCGAGTGGGTTTCCAAGAGAGTGGCTTTGGCAAGCTCCACCATGTCAGGGCTGAGGAGCGGTGACAAGGCCAAGAACGCTTTCTCTGGCTTCGTTGTGGTTGTGTTGGGGCAGTGGGAGCAGAGGTGGCAGCTAAAACAGCCCAATGGTCTCGCCATCCTTTTCTCACCTGTGCGTGTGGAATCGGGCAGGGCTGGAGTGTGCCTGTTCAATGCTCAAGCTAATTTTGCTTGATAGGGGATGGTGGAGATTATGTGTAGGGGAAAGGAGGCAAAATTCAACCACTCGAAATCAAGACATCAGCAGAGGGTGGAACTAAGCCTGTAGTCTCTGAGACTGGTCTGTTGGGATTTGAATTCCAGCTCCCCCTTTGATAACCTGGTCACTCCTGGGCCAGATGGCTTCACTTCTCTATGCATTCATGTTCTCATCTATAGACGGGAGCTGATGTACTACCAATGGGTCAGTCAATTCCAAATCATAGTGAGCCTGTAGAACAGAGTGGAACCATTCTATAGGCGTTCCCATAGGCAGTGCCTGGTACTGGAGCAAATTGATGCATCATTCTCATGGGAAGCTGCTGAGGGTTTCTCTGAGCTTGTGGTAAATAGTCAAGGGCTTCTCTTTTGCCCCACAAAAGCCACCAAAACCCCACTGGTCTTGAGTTTACTCAGATGCATAGCAGCTCGGCAGGATAAATGAATAACTGTCCCTGCAGATGTCCAACCCTGAAAATCTTTATGAGAGCAGACAGCCCCATCTTGATCCCGAAGAACAGCTGGTAGGTTTGAACCACCAACATTCTAGTTAGCAGTTCTAATGCTTCACCCACTATTGGGATGGAATGAGTGAATATACATGCAATTCGTAGAACACTAGTACATAACATGCACTTAGTAATTGTGAGATATTGTGGTAGGAGGGTAGTCCAAAAACCAAACCAAACTCACTGCGATCATATCCACTCTGACTCACCATGACCTGAGTTCTACCCTATAGGACAGGGTCCAATTGCTCCTGTGGGTATTTGAGACTGTAACTTTATAGGATTGGAAAACCTCACTTTTTTCCCTAAGAGTAGCTGGTGGTTTTGAATTGTTGACTTTGGGATTAGCAGCCCAATATGTAATCGCCCACACCACTATTAAATGAGAGCAACAAGTTTCTGGCTTTTTCTGTGAGGTGGTAGAATTATATGCCATTCTTATATTTAAAGAAGGTAAATTTACTGAAACAGAACAATTGTCATGACTTTACAAAGAGAAGAGAGATGCCAATTTTAAGGATATATAGAGATGTAAGTCATCCCTGGATAGTACAAATGGTTAAATCCCTTGGCCATCAACAGAATCTTAGGAGGCTCAAGCGCACCCAGAAATACCTTGGAAGAAAAACCTGGCCATCTATTTCTGAAAGGTTATGTCCATTGAAAATCCTATGAATCACCATGAATCACAATCAACTCTGTGTCAAATAGTCATTTTAAATTTCAGGATGGTTCCTGGGAAGAAAGAAAAAATATATAAGTTTTCTATTGAAGAGGTGGTTTGTGAGAGCACCTGGCCCATTCAAGCACAAAAACTGATGAGGAACTTCTGTGGGATCACTGTACACAGACCAGGCCATGCTTTCTTCACATCTAGTTCTGTTGGATGCTGTCAAATTGGTTTCAACTCATAGCGACTCTATGTACAACCGAAAGAAATACTCCCTGCTCCTGTGCCATCCTCACAATTGTTATGTGTGTTAGACAGGGTTCTCTAGAAAGACAAAACCAGACTGCTAGTAATTATATATATAATATATTTATAAATTATATATATATATATATTTATAAAGATGGATATATAACAAGAAAATGAACCATTAAATTGTAGATAGATAGATAGATAGATAGATAGATAGATAGATAGATAGATAGATAGATAGATAGATAGATAGATAATACAAGAAATTAACAGTTAAATTCTAAATTATAAAGCAGTGAGACACTAGCAGTCCTTTAAGTCTTGAGAGCCGCCAGTTTCTTTTCTGTAGTGAGAGTTGGGCTATTTATACACAGGCAGCAAACAGCAAGGCAGGTCACCAACTGTCACCAACTGTTGGTACCCAGCACCAGAGATGAGCATTCCAATCGAGTGTTCTTAAAGGGACCTTAACTTACAGTGACACAGTCCAGAGACTAGGCGTCCCACAGGTAGTGTACCCTTTACCTTGAGGCCCAGAGCTAGCAAGGCGAGGCTCACCGAGCCATTTATCTCTCCGCCCTTCAATTAAACCTACTTGTGTTTATCGGCCAGGCTGGTGCAATAAACTATCACATTATGTGTTTACCTATTGTTGGAGAAACTGTGTCCATCCATCTTGGTGAGGACCTTCCTCTTTTTGGCACCCCTTTACCAAGCATGATGGCCTTCTCCATGATGTTGCTTCTAATAACTCCTGATGTCCAATATGTGAGACAAAGTCTAGCCAGTGTTGCCTCTAAGGAGCATTCTGGATGCACTTCATTCAAGACAGATCTTGATCCTCAACTGAAATTCTTGCAGAGAGAGTGAAAACACACCTGATTTACCTAGAGTCTCATTTCCCAAAGCGGGCAACACCACCCACCTGCTGGGCACTGACAAATCCTGGGATCTACAAAGCAGATAACTACATTTTATCCTGGATGGTGGGTTATAGTACAAAATTCTTTCATTGCCGGGGGCCCTGAGTAATATTTTTTTTCTGAAAAGAGGGCAGTAGGAAGAATAAGTTGGGTCTAGAGCGGGAGCTAGAAACCTGTTTTTCTGCCAAGGACCATGTGGTGATTTATAACATCATTCATGGGGGCATACAGGTAAAATATTTATCGAACTCACCCCTAATGTGATGGCTACAAATGCTTTTCTTTGGTGATATGTGTGATGCTGGCAGGTATTGATGATTTGTGGGGCCATATACAACCCTTGCTCCATACGTTCGTTTAGGGTAGTGGATCTCAACCGGTGGGTTGTGACTTCTTTGGGGGTCGAATGACACTTTCACAGGGGTTGCCTGATTCATCACAGTAGCAAAATTACAGTGATGAATTAGCAATGAAATAATTTTATGATCAAGGGTGACCACAGACTGAGGAACTATATGAAAAAGTCACGGCATTGGGAAGGTTGAGAACCACTGGTCTAGGGAATGGTTGGGATCCCCTTGTAGGACACACATGAACTTCATAGACAGGCAGTGTAGGGCTTGGGTTTCATTGGAGAGGAAAGAACTATTGATCATGTTTCAAGGGAAAACAAATCTGAAAGGAAATGCAATTGTGGATGAAAACCAAACAAAAAACAAACTAATGATTTCTATATGCTAGAGAGATAAATTGCAATCAAGAAAATTAAATGATATCTCTTATGGGTCCAGCGGACGACAAACCATGCAGAAGGTTTAATTAAAGAGAGTTCAATGAAGTCTATCCACAGTGGTGGGGATGGGGTTAAGGAAACCAACAAAAGATAGGGAGACCCCAAGGGGCTAACAATAGCATAAAGCTGTTGCCACGTGTCCTACAGAATTTTCTCTTCAGCTTTTTGACTTCATCATTTCTTCTAATTATCTTAGCTACTCTATGATGTAGAGCAATTCTGACTCATAGGAATTTTCTACTACTGTCCTCTCCCAATTTCCTTTATTTTTCAACTTCTCCATATGTATTAAAAATATGTAGTATTTCATCAGAATTTACTATGCTCTAAACCAGTGGTTCTCAAACTTTCTAATACCTTGGCACTCTAATGAAGTTCCTGATGTTGTGGTGAACATCCATCCATAAAATTATTTTCATTACTACTTCATAGCTGTAATTTTGCTACTATTAAGAATAGGGCGACCCCTGTGAATGGGTAGTTCGACCCCCAAAAGAGGTCCTGATCCACAGGTTGAGAACCGCTGCTCTAAACTAAGAGGTGTTTCTTTTAAGATATAGTTCAGTATATTGTTAGATGCTCAATTCTTGTTTTGGTTGTTGTTAGTTGCCATCAAGTGGGTTTCAACTCTTAACAACTCTATACACAATACAATGCAATGGTGCCCCGTCCTGCGCCATCCTCACAGTGGTTCCTTTGCTTGCTCTGATTGCTCCAGCCACTGTACTATTCTGTCCTGTTGCAGATTATCTCTTTTTTGCTGCCCTTCTACTGTACCAACATTTGTGTCTTCCTCTAGGACAGTGGTTTTCAACCTACTTAATTCCATGACCTTTCATACACTTCCTCATGTAGTCGTGACTACCTAACGATAAAATTATATTCGTTACTACTTCATAACTCTAGTTTTGCTACTGTTATGAATCATGCCACCCCTGTAAATGGGTCGGCTTACCCCCAAAGGGGTCACGACCCACATGTTGAGAACCGCTGCTCTAAATTTAGAGGAGTTTCTCTTAAGATCTATGTCACCACACTGTTAGAGGCTCAAGTCAATTTGTTGTTGGTGGTGGTGGTGCCGTCAAGTAGGTACTTCTTATAGCAACTCTGTGCACAATATAATGAAACACCACCTTGTCCTGTGCCCTCCTCACAGGGGTTCTTTGCTTGTGCTCATTGTGGCAGCCACTGTGCGAATCCAACTTTGGGTAGCTGCCTCTTTTTTGTGGCCCTTCTACTGTACCAAGATTTGTGTCTTCCTCTAGGGCAGTGGTTGTCAAATGTCCTAATGCCACAACCATTTCATGCCATTCCTTATGTAGTGGTGACATACCAAGCATAAAATATTTTCATTGCTACATCACAACTATAATTTTGTCTCTGTTATGAATCAGGCCACCCATGTGAAAGGTTCGTTAGTCTCCACAGTTTGAGAACCACTGGTCTAAACTAACAGGAGTTTCTCTTAAGGTCTACTTCAGAATATTCTTGGAAGCACAAGTCCTGTTTTTTATTGTTTGGTGCTTTTAGTGTGTGCTGGCTCATAGCAACTTTATGCACGATATAATGAAACGAGGATCCATCTTGTGCCATCCTCACAGTGGTTATTTTGCATGTGCTCAGTGTTACAGCCAATGTGCTAATCCCATTTTTGGGGGGCTGCCTCTCTTTTGCTTCCCCTCTACTGTACCAAGATTTGTGTCTTCCTCTAGGACAGTGGTTCTCAAATTTACTAATGCCATGACCCTTTCACACATCTCCTCATGTAGTGATGAACCCCCCAATCATAAAATTTTCATTGCTAATTCATAACTTTAATTTTGCTACAGTTATGAATTGGGCCTCCACTGTGAAAGGGTTATTCAAACCCCCATGGGGTTGCGACCCACAGGTTGAGAACCACTGCTCTAAATTGAGGAGTTTCTTTTGGGATCTACTTCATCATATTGTGAGAAGCACAAGTCCTGTAGTTATTGTTGTTAGGTGTTGTCCAGAGGGTTTCGGCTCACAGCAACTCTATGCACAATATAATGAAATTCTGCCCCCACCCGTGCCATCCTCGCAGTGGTTCTTTGCTTGCACTCATTGTTGCAGCCACTGTGCTAATCCATCATTTTGGGGTCTTCCTCTCATTTGCTGCCCTTCTACTCTACCAATATTTCTGTCTTCCTTTAGGGCAGTGGTTCTCAACCTTCCTAATTCCATGACCCTTTCATACAGTTCCCAATGTATTAGTGGACCCCCAGTCATAAAACGTTTTTTTTTTTTGCTGCTATTTCATAGCTATAATTGTGCTACTCTTATGAATCAAGCAACACTTGTGAAAGGGTCATTCAACCCACTCACTCCCCAAAAGGGTTCACGATCCACAGGTTGAGGAGTTTTAGCAACTCTATGAACAATAGAATGAAATGCTGACACGTTATGTGCCATCCTCACAATGGTTCTTTGATGGCTCTCATTGTTGCAGCCACTGTGCTATTCCGTCTTGTAGGGTCTGCCTCTCATTTGCTGCCCTTTTGCAGTACTACGCTTTGTGTCTTCCTCTAGGGCAGTGGTTCTCAACCTTCCTAATGTCAAAACGCTGTCATACAGTTCCTCATATAATGATGAATTCTCAATCATAAAAACGTTTTCATTGCTACTTCTTAACGGTAATTCTGCCACAGTTATGACACTGGCCACTACAGTGAAAAGGTCATTCGACACCCTCAGAAGTGTCACGGCCCACAGGTTGAGAACCACTGCTCTAAACTAAGATGAGATTCTCTTAAAATCTACTTGAGCATATAGTTAGAAGCACAAGTACTGTAGTTATTTCTGTTAGGTGCTGTCCAGTGTGTTTTAGCGCATAGCAAATCTGTGAAAAATATAATGAAATGCTGCCCCATCCAGTGCCATCCTCACAGTGGTTCTTTGCTTGCACTCATTGCTGCAGCCACTGATCTATTCCATCTTCTAGGGGCTGCCAATTTTTTGCTGCCCTTCTACAGTACCAAGATTTGTGTCTTCCTCTAGGGCATGGGTTCTCCATCTTCCTAAAGCAACGACCATTTCATACCGACCCTCATGTAGTAATGATCACCCAAACATTAAATTATTTTCATTGCTACTTCAAAACGGTAATTTTCCTACTGTTAGGAATGAGCCACCCCTGTTAAAGCATCATTCAATACCCCAAAGAGGTTGCGACCAACAGGTTGAGAATTGCTGCTCTAAACTAATAGGAGTTTCACTTAAGGTCTTCTGCAGCATATTATTAGAAGAACAAATCCTTTTGTTGTTGTTGTTAGGTGCTGTCGGGGGCGGGGGAGGTTACTCATCGCAGCTCTATAACCAATATAATGAAAGGCTGCCCTCTCCTCTGCCATCCTCACAGTGGTTCATTTGCTTGCACTCATGGCTGCAGCCACTGTGCTATTCCATCTTATTGGGACTGCCTCCTTTTTGCTGCCCTTCTACTGTACCAAGCTTTCTGTCTTCCTCCAGGGCAGGGGTTCTCTACCTTCCTAATTCCATGGCCCTTTCATACAGTTCCTCATGGAGTGGTGCTCACCCAACAATAAAATTGTGTTCATTTCTACCTCATTAACTGTAATTTTCTACTGTTACCAATTGGCCCGCACTTGTGAATGGATCATTAG
Organism: Tenrec ecaudatus; assembly: GCF_050624435.1. Lineage (NCBI taxonomy): Eukaryota > Metazoa > Chordata > Mammalia > Afrosoricida > Tenrecidae > Tenrec > Tenrec ecaudatus. Next base: position 68,803,328 of record NC_134544.1, on the reverse strand, counting down.
TCCCCCCAAAGTGGTCACCGCCCACAGGTGGAGAACTGCTGCTGTAAACTAAGAGGAGTTTTTCTTAAGATATAGTTCAGCACTTTGTTAGGCGCATAAGTCATTTTGTTATGGTTTTTAGATGCTGTCGAGTGGGTTTAGGCTCATAGCAACTCTGCGTGCCATACAATGAAACGCTGCCCCATTCTTTGCCATTCTCACAGTGGTCCTTTGCTTGCGCTCACTGCTGCATCTATTCCATCTTGTAGGGGCTGCCTAACTTTTGATGCCCTTCTGCTGTACCAACATTTGTGTCTTCCTCTGGGACAATGTTTCTCAAACATCCTAATTCCGTGTCCATTTCATACAGTTCCTGGTGTAGTAGTGGACCCCAATCATAAAATTATATTCTTTACTATTTCATAACTGTAATTTTGCTATTGTTATGAATCAGGGCATCACTGTGACAGGGTGTTTCTACACACTCCCCCACCCGAAAATGTTCACGGCGCAAGGTTGAGAGCCCTGGTGTAAACTGAGAAGCGTTTCTCTTAAGATCGACATCAGCATATTGTTAAACACACAAGTCCTGATGTAATTGTTATTAAGATCCATCGAGTGGGTTTTGGCTCATTGCATCTCTATGCACAATATAATGAAATGCTGCCCAGACCTGTGCCATCCTGACAGTGGTTCTTTGCTAGTCCTCATTGTTGGAGCCACTATTGTAACCATATTTTGGGGTGCTGGCTCTTATTTGTTGCCTTTCTACTCTACCAAGATTTGCATCTTCCTCTAGGGCAATGGTCCTCAACCTTCCTTTTGCCACGACCCTTTCATACTGTACCTCATATAGTGGTGACTGCTAAATCATAAAATTATTTCCATTGCTACTTCATAACTCTAATTTTTCTACTGTAATGACTGGGCCACCACGATGAAAGGGTCGTTAATCCCCCAAAGGGCTCATCACCCACAAGTTGAGAACCGCTGTGCTAAACTAATAGGAGTTTCTCTTAAGGTCTACTTCCGCATATTGTAAGAAACACAAGTCCTGTTGTTTTGTTGTTAGGTGCTGTCGAGTGGGTTTGACTCATAGCAACTCAATGCTCAATATAATGTAATGCTGACCATCTTGTGCCATCTTCACAGTGTTCCCTTAGCTGTGCTCACTATTACAGCGACTGCTATTCCAATAATTCGGGCTGACTATATTTTGCGGCCCTTCAACTGCATCAAGATTTGTGTCTTCCTGAAGAACTGTGGTTTTCAACATTACTAATGCCATTACCCTTTCATACAGTTGCTCATGTAGTCTTGACCCCCAACCAAAAATTATTTTGTTGCTACTTCACAACGTAACTTTGCTACAGTAATAAATTGGGCCACAGCTATGAAAAGGTTGTTTGGCCCCCTAAGAGGTCATGACCCACAGGTTGAGGACCACTGCTCTAACTAAGAGGAGTTTCTCTTAAAGTCTACTTCAGCATATTGTTAGAAACACAAGTACTGTTGTTATTGTTGTTGGGTACTGTTGAGAGGGTTTTGCTCATAGCCACTCTATGCACAATGCAATGAAACGCTGCCCCTCCTCTGCAATACTCACAGTGCTTTATTTGCTGGTGCTCATTATTGCAGCCACTGTGCATATCCATCTTATTCGGGCTGGCTCTCGTTTGCTGCCCTTTTACTGTACCATGAACCCTTCATACAGTTTCTCATGTAGTGGTGACCCACAAATGTAAAATTATTTTCATTGCTCCTTCATAACTGTAATTTTGCTACTGTTATGAATTGGGTCATGCCTATGTGAGGGTCACTTGACCCCACCAAAGAATTTACAACTAACAAGGTGAGAACCGCTGATCTAAACTAAGAGGAGTTTCTCTCAAGGTCTAGTTCAGTATATTGTTAGATGCATGAGTCCCCTTATTGTTGTTCGGGGAATTGAGTGGGTTTTAGCTCATGCACAATATATTGAAACCCTGGCTAGTCTTGCGCCATTCTCACAGTGGTCCTTACTTGTGTTCACTGTTGCATCCACATTGCTAATCCATCTTGCTGGGGACTGCCTCTCTTTTGCTGCCCTTCTCCTGCACCACGTTTTGTGTCTTTCTCTGGGGCAGAGGTTATCAACCTTCCTAATGTCAGAGCCCTTTAATACCATTCCTCATGTAGTGGTGACCCCAATCATAAAAGTAATTTCATTGCTACTTTATAAATCTTATTTTGCTCTTGTCATGAATGGGCCACACCTGTGAGTGTTGTTCAACCTCCAAAATGGTTGTGACAGAGTTTGAAAATTGCTGCTCTAAAAGAAGAAGTGTTTCTATTAAGATGTAGTTCAGCACATTTTGAGAAGTACACATCCAGTTATTATTTTTAGGTGCCTTGGAGCGGGTTTTGTTTCACAGCAAACCTGTGCACAATATAATGAAACACTGGTCAGGCCTGTGCCATCCTCACAGTGGTTCTTTGCTTACGATCATTGGTACAGCCATTGTGCAAATCAATCTTGTTGGGGCTTCCTCTCTTTGGCTGCCCGCCTACTGTACTTGTGTCTTCGCCTAGGACAGTGGTTCTCAACCTATTTCTATGACCCTTCCATATAGTTCCCAATGTGTAGTGGTGGTCCACAAATCATAATTTTTTTCTACTGCTATTTCATAATTATAATTTTGCTACTGTTATGAATCCGTCCACCACTGTGAAAGGGTCGATCGACCAACCGAAGTGATCACGACCCACAACTTGATAACTATTTCTCTAAACTATGAGCAGTTTCTCCTATGGTCTAGTTGAGCATATTGCTAGATGCACGAGTCCTGCTCTTATTGTTGTTAGGGGCTGTTGAGTGGTTTGGCTCATAGCAACTCTATGCACAATATCATGAAACACTGTCCTGTCCTCTGCCATTCTCACAGTTTTCATTTGCTTTCACACATTGTTGCAGTCACTGTGCTAATCCATTTTTTGGGGACTGACTCTCATTTGCTGACCTTCTACTCTATCAAGGTTTCTTTCTTCCTCTAGAGCAGTGGTTCTCATCCTTCCGAATGCCACGACCTTTTCAGACTGTTCCTCATGTATTTGTGACTCCCCAGTGATAAAATTATTTTCATTGCTTCTTCATAACTTTAATTTTGCTACAGTTTTTTACTTGGCCACCCCTGTGAAAAGGTTGTGTCCCCAAAGGGGTCGTGACCCACAGGTTCAGAACAACTGCTCTAAACTAAGTGGAATTTTCTTAAGCTTTAGTTAGGCACATTGTTAGATGCACAAGGCCTGTTGTTATTATTTTCAGGTGCCCTGGAGTGGTTTTTGGTTCATAGCAACCCTGTGAACAATATGATGAAATGCTGTCCAGGCTTTGGACAGCCTCGCAGTGGAACTTAGCTTGCGCTCATTGTTGCAGCCACTGTGCTAATCAATTTTCTGGGCTTACTCTCTTTTGCTGCCTTTCTACTGTACTTGTGTCTTCCTCTAGAACAGTGGTTCTAAACCTTCCTATTTCCACGATCCTTCCGTACACTTCCCAATGTGTAGTGGTGGTCCCCAAATCATAATTTTTTCTATTGCTATTTCATAACTGTAGTTTTCTATTGTTATGAATCCGGCCACCGTTATGAAAGCGTCTTTCGACCAACCTTGGTGGTCAGGACTCAGAGGTTGTGCACCACTGCTCTAAACTAAGAGTACTTTATCTCATGGTCTAGTTCAGCATATTGTTAGATGCACAACTCCTGTTCTTATTGTTGTTAGGGGCTGTCGAGTGGGTTTGGCTCACAGCAACTCTATGCACAATAATATGAAACACTGTCCCATCCTATGCCATCCTCGCAGTTTTCATTTGCCGTCGCTCATTTTTCCAGTCAATGTTCTAATCTACCTTTTAGGGGACTGCCTCTTGTTTGCTGCCCTTCTACTCTACAAAGATTTATTTCTTCCTTTAGAGCAGTGGTTCTCAACCTTTCGAATGCCACGACCTTTTTAGACTGTACTTCAGGTATTGGTGATCCCCCAGTAATAAAATAATTTTCATTGCTACTTCATTACTTTAATTTTGCTACAGTTTTGAACTGGGCCACGCCTGTGACAAGGTCGTTTGTCCCCCAAAGGGGTTGCAAACCACAGGTTTAGAACTGCTGCTCTAAGTTAAGTGGAGTTTTCTTACGATATATGTAGCCACAGTGGTCGACGCACAAGTCCTGTTGTTAATTTTAGGTGCCAAGGAGTGGGTTTCGGTTCATCGCAACCCTGTGCACAATATAATGAAACGTTGCTTTGGCTTGTGCCATCGTCACAGTAGTTCTTTGCTTCTGCTCATTGTTGCTGTAACTCTGCTAATCAATCTTGTAGGGGCTTCCTCTCTTGCTGCCCTTCTACTGTACTTGTTTCTTCTTCTAGGACAGTGGTTCTCAACCTTCCTCTTTCCACCACCATTCCATAAACTTCCCAATGTGTAATGGTGGTCCCCAAATCATAAAATATTTTCTATTGCTACTTCATAACTGTGATTTTGTAATTGGTATGAATCTGGACACCGCTGAGAATGGGTCATTCAACCAACAAAGTGGTCATGACTCAGGTTGAGAACTGCCACTCTAAACGAAGAGTAGTTTATCATGTGGTGTAGTTCAGCACATTGTTAGATGCACGAGTCATGTTCTGATTGTTGTTAGTGGCTGTCGAGTAGGTTTGGCTGAATGCAACTGTATGCACAATATCCTGAAACGCTGTCCCATCCTCACACTTTTCTTTTGCTTTTGCTCATTGTTGCACTCACTGTGCTGACCCATCTTTTCGTGGACTCCTTGTCGTTTGCTGACCTTCTATTCTACCAAGATTTCTTTCTTCCATTAGAGCAGTGGTTCTCAACCTCCTGAATGCCATGACGTTTTCAGACTGTTCCTCATGTACTGCCGACCCCGGTCATAAATTTATTTTCATTGCAACTTCATAATAGTAATTGTGTTACAGTTTTGAACTTGGCCACCCTTGTGAAAAGGCCATTTGTCCACCCCAAAATGGTCACGACCCACAGGTTCAGAACTGCTGCTGTAAACTAAGTGAAGTTTTGCTTCAGATAGAATTAGACACATTGTTAGATGCACAAATACTGTTGTTATTATTTTATGTGTCCTGGATTGGGTTTCTGTCCATAGCAACCCTGTGAACAATATAATGAAACGTTGCCCCGGCTTCTGACATCCTTGAAATGGTTCTTTGCGTATGCTCAATGTTGCAGCCACTGTGCTAATAAATCTTGCAGGGGCTTGCTCTTTTTTGCTGCCCTTTTACTGTACTCGTGTCTTACTCTAGAACAGTGGTTCTCAACCTTCCTATTTCCACAACCCTTCCATACCCTTCAAAATGTGCAGTGCTGGTCCCCCAAACATAATTTTTTCTATTGATATTTCAAAATTGTAAATTTGCCACTGTTATGAATCAGGCCATCTCTTTGAAAGGGTTGTTCGAACAAACAAAGTGGTCTAGACACACAGGTTGAGAACTGTTGATCAAAAAAGGTGTAGTTTCTCCTATGATCTAGTCCAGCATTTTGTGAAACGCACAAGACCTGTTCTTATTGTTGTTAGGGGCTGTCAAGTGGGGTTGGCTCAAAGCAACTCTATGCACAATATCATGAAATGCTGTCCTGTCCTCACTATTTTCTTTTGCTTTCACTCATTTTTGCAATCACTGTGCTGATCCATCTTTTTGGGAACTGCCTCTCATTTGCTGACTTTCTACTCTACTGAGATTTCATTCTTCCTCTAGTGCATTGCTTCTCAACCTTCTGAATGCCACGACCTTTTCAGACTGTTCCTCGTGTATTGGTGAACCCCCAGTCATAAAATTATTTTCATTGCTACTTCGTAACTTATTTTGCTATAGTTTTGAATTTGGCCACCCTTGTGAAAAGATCATTTGCCCCCCCCCAAATGGGCCGCGACACAGAGTTTTATAACGGCTGCTCTAAATTAAGTGCAGTATTTCTTAAGTTATAGTTAAGCACATTTTTAGATACACAAGTCCTGTTATAATTTTTAGGTGTCCTGGCATGGGTTTTGGTTCATATAACTCTGTGCACGATATAATGAAACACTGCCTGGGTTTGTGCCATACTCACAGTCGTTTTTGGCTTGTGCTCATTGGTACAGCCACTGTGCAAATCAATCTTGTTTGGGCTTCCTCTCTTTTGCTGCCCTTCTACTGTACTTGTGACTTCCTATAGGACAGTGATTTTCAATCTTCCTATTTCCATGATGCTTCCATAAACTTCCCAATATGTAGTGGCGGTCCCCAAATCATAAATATTTTTCTATTGCTATTTCATAACTGTAAGTTTGCTACTGTTATGAATCCGGTCACCCCTGTGAAAGGGTCAATCGACCACCCGAAGTGGTCATGACACACAGCTTGAGAACCGCTGTTTTAAACTAAGAGTTGTTTCTCCTATGGTCTAGTTCAGCATATTGTGACACACAAGAGTCCTGTTCCTTTTGCTGTTAGGGGCTGTCGAGTAGGGTTGGCTTATAGAAACTCTATGTGCAATATCATGAAACTCTGTCCTCTCCTCTGCCATCCTCACAGTTTTCTTTTGCTTTCGCTCATTGTTGAAGTCACTGTGCTAATCCATCTTCTTGGGGACTGCCTCTTGTTTTAGGACCTTCTACTCTACCAAGGTCTCTTTCTTTCTCTAGAGAAGTGGTTCTCAACTTTCCGAATGACATGAACTTTTCAGACTGTTCCTCATGTATTGGTGAGCACCCAGTCATAAATTTTTTTTCATTGCTACTTCATATCTGTAATTTTGCTACAGGTATGTACTGGGCCACCCCTGTGAAAAGGTCATTTTTACCTCCAAAATTGTCGCAAGCCACAAGTTCAGAACTACCGCACTAAACTAAGTGTAGTTTTTCTTATGATATATTTAGGCACGTTGTTAGATGCACAAGTCCTGTTATTATTTTTAGGTGACCTGGATTGGGTTTTGGTTCATAACAACCCTGTGCACAATGTAATGAAATGTTTCCCCAGCTTCTGACATCCTAGCAATGGTTCTTTGCTTATGTTCATTGTTACCCCCACTGTGGTAATCAATCTTGTGGGGACTTGCTCTCTTTTGCTGCCCTTTTACTTTACCTGTCTTCCTCTAGGATAGTGATTCTTAACCTTCCTATTTCCACAACCCTTCCATACACTTCCCAATGAGCAGTGGTGGTCCCCCAAACATAAAAATTTCTCAATTTATATTTCATAACTGTAATTTTGTTACTGCTATGAATCCGGCCACCCCTGTAAATGGGTTGTTCGAGCAAACAAAGTGATCTAGACTCACAGGTGGCAACCACTGCTCTAAAATAAGAGTAGTTTCTCCTATGGTCTAGTTCAGCATATTGCGAAATGCAAGAGCCGTTCTTATTGTTGTTAGGGGCTGTCGAGTGGGGTTGGCTCTAAGCAACTCTATACACAATATGATGAAACTTTGTCCCATCCTCTGCCATCCTCACCGTTTTCGTTTGCTTTCTCTCATTGTTGCAGTCACTGTGCTAATCCATAGTCTTGGGTCCTGCCTCTCATTTGCTGATTTTCTACTCTACTGAGATATCATTCTTCCTCTAATGCAGTGCTTCTCAACCTTCTGAATGTCACGACCTTTTCAGACTCTTCCTCATGTATTGGTGAACCCCCAGTCATAAAATTATTTTCATTGCTATTTCATAACTGGAATTTGCTACAGTTCTGTACTGGACCAACCCTGTGACAATGTTTTTTTTTCCCAAAAAAGTGCCACGAGGCACAGGTTCAGAACTGTTGCTCTAAAGTAAGTGGAGTTTTTCTTAAGATATACTGAGGCACGTTCCTAGATGCACAAGTCTTGTTGATATTATTTTAGGTGACCTGGACTGGGTTTCAGTTCATAGCAATCCTGTGCACAATATAATGAAATGCTGCCCTGGCTTGTGCCATCCTCACAGTGGTTCTTTGCTTGTGCTCATTGTTGCAGCCATTGTGCTAATCAATCTGTTGGGGCTTCCTCTCTTTTGCTGCCCATCTACTGTACTTGTGTCTTCCTCTAGAACAGTAGTTCTCAACCTTCCATTTTCACAACCCTTCCATACACTTCTGAATGTGTAGTGGTCATCACCATATAATCAATTTTTCTATTGCTATTTCATAACTGCATTTTTGCCACTGTTATGAATTCATACTCCCCTCTGTAAGGGTCGTTCGACTAACCAAAGTGGTCATGACTCACAGGTTAAGAACTGCTGCTCTAAACTAAGTGGAGTTTTTCTTAAGATATAGTAAGGCACATAGTTAGACGCACAAGTCCTGTTGCTATTGTTTTTTAGGTGACCTGGAGTGGGTTGTGCACAATATAATGAAACGCTGCTCTGGCTTGTGCCATCCTCACAGTGGTTCCTTGCTTGTGCCATAGTTGAAGCCACTGTGCTAATCAATCTTGTATGGGCTTCCTCTGTTTTAATGCCCTTCTACTGTACTTGTGTCTTCCTCTAGGACAGTGGTTCTTAACTTTTCTATTTCTACGACCCTTGCATATACTTCCCAATGGGTAGTGGTGGTTCCCAAATCATAAGTGTTTTTCTATTGCTATTTCATACCTGTAACTTTGCTACTGTTATAAATCCGTCCACCCCTGTGAAAGGGTCATTCGACCAAACCAAGTTGGTGAGGACTCACAGGTTGAGAACTGCTGCTCTAAACTAAGAGTAGTTTCCCTATGGTCTAGTTCAGCATATTATTAAATGCAGGAGTCCTGTTCTTATTGTTGTTAGGGGCTGTCGAGTGGGTTTGGCTCATAGCAACTCTATGCACAGTATCATGAAATGCTGTCCCGTCCTCTGCCATGCTCACGGTTTTCATTTGCTTTCATTCATGGTTGCAGTCACTGTGCTAATCCACCTTTTTCGGGACTGCCTCCTGTTTGTTAACCTTCTACTCTACCACATTTCTTTCTTCTCCTAGAGCAGCAGTTCTCAACCTTCTGAATGCAATGGTCTTTTCAGAGTGTTCCGCATGTATTGGTGAACCCCAAGTCAGAAAATTATTTTCACTGCTATATAGAATGTAATTTTGCTACAGTTTTGGACTTAGCCATGCCTGTGAAAAGATCGTTTGTCCCTCCAAATGGTCACACCCCACACGTTCAGAACTGCTGCTCTAAACTAAGTGTTCTTCTTAAGATATACTTAGGCACATTGTTAGATGTACAAGTCCTGTTGTTATTATTTTAGGTACCCTGGAGTGAGTTTCAGTTCATAGGAACCCTGTGCACAATATAATGAAAGTCTGCCCAGGCTTGTGCCATCCTCACAGTGGTTCTTTATTTGCGCTCATTGTTGCAGCCACTGTGCTAATCAATCTTGTAATGTCTTCCTCTCTTTTGCTGCCCTTCTACTGCACTTGTGTCTTCCTCTAGGACAATGGTTTTCAACCTTCCTAGTTCCATGACACTTCCATATACTTCGAAATGTATAGTGGTGGTCCCCAAATCATCAATTTTTTTCTATTGCTATTTCATAACTGTAAGTGTTCTACTGTTATGAATCTGGCCACCCCTGTGAAAGGGTCATTTGAACAACCAAAGTGGTTACAGCTCACAGGTTGAGAAACGCTATTCTAAACTAAGTGTTGTTTCTCCTATGGTCTAGTTCAGCATATTGTGAGACACAAGAGTCCTGTTCTTATTGTTGTTAGGGGCTGTCGAGTGGGTTTGGCTCATATCAACTCTATGCGCGATATCATGAAATGCTGTCCCGTCCTCTGTCATGTTCACAGTTTTCATTTGCTTTCGCTCATTGTTGAAGTCACTGTGCTAATCCATCTTCTTGGGGATTGCCTCTCGTTTGCTGACCTTCTAATCTACCAAGCTTTCTTTCTTCCTCTAGAGAAGTGGTTCTCAAACTTCTGAAAGCCACGACTTTTTCCGACTGCTTTCATGTATTGGTGAAGTCCTAGTTTAAAATTCTTTTCATTGCTACTTCATAAGGGTAATTTTGCTACAGTTTTGAACTGGGCCAGCACTGCAAAAAGGTCATTTGCCCCCATAGCAGTCGCGACCCACAGGTTTAGAACTGCTGCTCTAAACTAAGTGGAGTATTTCATAAGATATATTTAGGAACATTGTTAGATGCACAAGTCCTGTTGTTATCATTTTTAGGTCCCCAGAAGTGGATGTCGGTTTATAGCAACTCCGTGCACATTATATTGAAAACTGCCCAGGCTTGTTCCATCCTCGCAGTGGTTCTTTGCTTGCACTCATTGTTGCTACCACTGTGTTAATCACTCTTGCAGAGGCTTCCTCTCTTTTGCTGCCCTTCTACTGTATTGTGTTTTCCACTAGGACAGTGGTTCTCAACATTCCTATTTCCAGCACCCTTCTATTTACTTTCCAATGTGTAGTGGCGGTCCCCAAATCATAAAATATTTTCTATTGCTATTTCATAGCTGTAATTTTGCTATTGTTATGGATCAGGCCACCCTTGTCAAAGGACCATTTGATCAACCAAATTGGTCATGACTCTCATGTTGAGAACAGCTGCTCTAAACTATGTGTAGTTTCTCCAATGATCTAGTTCAGCATATTGTTAGACATATGAGTACTATTGTTGTTAGAGGCTGTCGACTAGATTTGGACATAGCAACTCTATGCACAATATCATGAAATGCTGTTCCATCCTATGCCATCCTCACAGTTTTCTTCTGCTTTCGCTCATTAATTCATTCACTGTGCTAATCCATCCTTTTGTAGACAGCCTTATGTTTGCTGACCTTCTACTCTACCATGACTTCTTTCTTTCTCTAGAGCAGTAGTTCTCAACCTCCTGAATGCTATGATCTTTTCAGACTATTCCTCCTGTATTGCTGACCCCCCAGTCGTAAAATTATTTTCATTGCAACTTTATAACAGTAATTGTGCTATAGTTTTGAACTGGGTCACCCCTGTGAAAAGGTCGTTTTACCCCCCAAGGGGTCGTGACCCACAGGTTCAGAACTGCTGCTCTAAACTAAGTAGAGATTTTCTTAAGATATACTTAGGCACATTGTTAGATGCACAAGTCCTTTTGTTATTATTTTCAGGTGCCTTGGAGTGGGTTTCTGTCCATAGCAACTCTTTACACAATATAAAGAAATGCTGCCCAGGCTTGTGCCATCCTCTCAGTGGTTGTTTGCTTGCGCTCATTGTTGCAGCCACTATGCAAATCAATCTTTTTGGGAATTCCTCTTTTGCTGCCTTTCTACTGCACTAGTTTCTTCCACTAGGACAGTGGTTCTCAACCTTCCGATTTCCAACACCATTCCATATACTTCCTAATGTGTACTGGTCGTCCCCAAATCTTTAAATTTTTTTCTATTGCTACTTCATAACTGTAAATTTGTAATTTTTATGAATCTGGACACCACTGTGAATGGGTCGTTTGGCCAATGAAGTGGTCACGACACCCAGGTTGAGAACCGCTGCTCTAAACTAAGAGTAGTTTACCTATGGTCTAGTTCAGCATATTGTTATACACACCAGTCCTGTTCTTATTGTTGTTAGGGGCTGTCGAGTGGGTTTGGCTGAGAGCAACTCTATGTACAATATCATGAAACGCTGTCCCGTCCTCTGCCATCCTCACAATTTTCTTTTGCTTTTGCTCACTGTTGCACTCACTGTGCTAATCCATGTTTTGGGGGACTACCTGTCACTTGCTGACCTTATGGTGCACCAAGATTTCTTTCTTCCTCTAGAGCAGTGGTTCTCAACTTCCTGAATTCCACGACCTTTTCAGATTGTTCTTCATGTATTGCTGACCCCCAGTCCTAAAACTATTTTCATTGCAACTTCATAACTCTAATTTTGCTACAGTTTTGAACTCGGCCACCCTTGCGAAAATGTCCTTTGTCCCCACAAAGTGGTCGTGACCCACTGTTTCAGAACTACTACTCTAAACTAAGTGGAATTTTTCTTAAGATATAGTTAGGCACATTGTTAGATGCAGACGTCCTGTTGTTATTATTTTTAGGTGCCCTGGAGTGGGTTTTGGGCCATAGCAACTCTGTGAACAATATAATGAACCGTTGCCATGGCTTGTGCCATCCTTTCAGTGGTTCCTTGAACCACTGTGCTAATTGTTGCAGCCACTGTGCTAATCAATCTTGTAGGAGCTTGCTCCCTTTTGCTGCTCTTTTACTATACTTATGTTGTCTTCTAGGATACTGGTTCTCAACCTTGCTATTTCCATGACCCTTCCATACACTTCCCAATGTATAGTGGTGGTCCCCAAAACATAAAATTTTTTCTATTGCTATTTCATAAGTGTGAGTTTGCTTCTGTTATGAATCCGGCCACCCCTGTGAAAGGGTCATTTGAAAAAACAAAGTGGTCTAGATTCACAGGTTGAGAACTGCTGCTCTAAACTAAGATTGGTTTCTCCTATGGTCTAGTTAAGCATATTGTGAGATGCACGAGTCCTGTTCTTATTGTTGTTAGGGGCTGTCGAATGGGTTGGCTCATAGCAACTTTATTCACCATATCATGGAACGCTGTCAAGTCCTCTCCATTCTCACACTTTCTTTTGCTTTCGCTCATTGTTGCATTCACTGTGCTAATCTATCTTCAGGGGACTGCCTCTCATTTGCTGACCTTCTACTCTACTGAGATTTATTTCTTCCTCTAGAGCAGTGGTTCTCAACCTTCTGAATGCCATGACCTTTTCAGAGGGTTCCTCATGTATTTTTGACCCCTAAGTAATAAAATTATTTTCACTGTTACTTCATAACTCCAATTTTGCTACAGTTTTGAATTGGACCACTACTGTGAAAGTTCGCTTATTCCCCCAAAAGGGTCCAAGACCCACAGGTTTAGAACATCTGCTCTACACTATGTGGAGTTTTCCTTAAGAGATAGTTAGGCACATTTTTAGATGCACAAGTCCTGTTGTTATTATTTTTAGGTGCCCTGGAGTGGGTTTCAGTCCATAGTAACCCTGTGGAAAAGATAATGAAACACTGCTCAGGCTTGTCCCATCCTCGCAGTGGTTGTTTGCTTATGCTTATTCTTGCAGTCACTGTGCAAATCAATCTTTTTGGGGCTTCCTCTCTTTTGCTGCCCTTCTACTTTTCTTGTGGTTTCCGCTAGGATAGTGGTACCCAACCTTCCTATTTCCACAACCCTTCCCTACATTCCCCCATGTGTAATGGTGGTCCCCCAAATATAACCTTTTTCTATCGCTATTTCCTAACTGTAAGTTTGCTACTGTTATGAATCCGGCCACCCTTGTGAAAGGGTCATTCGACCAAACAAAGTTATCTAGACTCACAGGTTGAGAACCGCTACTCTAAACCAAGAGTAGTTTCTCCTATGGTCTAGTTAAGCATATTGTGAGACACACGTGTCCTGTTATTATTTTTGTTAGGGTCTGTCAAGTGGGGTTGCTCATAGAAACTCTATGCACAAGATCATGAAACACTGTCTTGTCCTCTGCCATCCTCAGTTTTCTTTTGCTTTCGCTCATTGTTGCAGTCACTGTGTTAATAATTCATCTTCAGGGGACTGCCTCTCATTTGGTGACCTTCTACCCTACTGAGATTTCTTTCTTCCTCTAGAGCAGTGGTTTTCAACCTTCTGAATGTCACGACCTTTTCAGACTGTTTCTCATATATTGCTGACCCTCAAGTCATAAAATTATTTTCTTTGCTACTTCACAACTGTAATTTTGCTACAGTTTTGAACTAGGTCACCCCTTTGAAAAGGTCGTTTGACCCCCCCCCCCCCCGCCCAAGGGGTTCCGGCCCATAGGTTCAGAATTGCTCTTCTAAACTAAGTGGCGTTTGTCTTAAGTATAATTAGGCACATTGTTAGATGCATAAGTCAATTTTAAAATTATTTTTAGGTGCCCTGGAGTGGTTTCTGTTGATCACAACCCCGTGCACAATATACTGAAGTGCTGCCCAGGCTTGTGCATTCCTCACTGTGCTTCTTTGCTTGCGCTCATTGTTACCTCCACTGTGCTAATCCATCTTATTGGGAATTGCTTCTCATTTGCTGCCCTTCTACTCTACCAAGATTTCTGTTCCCCTAGGGCAGTGGTTCTCAACCTTCCTAATATCACACCAGTTTCATACAATTCCTAATGTAGTCGTGAATGTCCAACTATAAATTTTTTCTTTGCTATTTCATAACTGTAATTTTTCTACTGTTATGCATTGGGCCAAGACTGTGAAAGGGCCATTCGCCCCACACACCGCCTCCCACCCAAAGGTTTTCGGCCCATTGTTTAAGAACTACTGCTCTAAACTAAGAGGTGTTTCTCTTAAGGTCTCTGTCAGTATATTGTTAAAATCACAAATCCCTTGTTATTTGTGTTAGGTGCCCTCGAGTGGGTTTAGGCTCATAGAAACTCTATGCTCAATATAAGGAAACGCTGTCCCCTTTATGCCATCTTCACAGTGGTTCTTTGCTTGCGCTCCTTTTTGCAGCCACTGTGTTAAACCATCATTCTGGGGGCTGTCTCTCGTTTGTTGCCCTTCTCCTGTACCAAGATTTGTGTCTTTCTCTAGGGCAGTGGTTCTCAAATTTTCTAATGCTATGATCCTTTAATACCTTTCCTCGTGTAGTCGTGAATGCCCAGTCATAAAATTATTTTCATTGCTACTTCCTAAACCTAATTTTGCTACAGTTATGAATGGGCCATCCCTGTGAAATTGTTGTTCGACCTCCAAAAGTTTGTGTCTCAGAGTTTGAGAACCGCTGCTCTAAACGAAGAGGTGTTTCAAGTAAGATGTAGTTCAGCACATTTTGTAAAGTACAACCTGTTGTTGTTAGATACCGTGGAGTGGTTTTTATGCATATCAAACCTATGCACAATATATTGGAATGCTGCCTCATACTTACCACCTTACTATGATTTTTTGCTTGCTCTCATTCTGGCAACCACTGTGCTAATCATTCTTGTCAGGTCTGCCTCACTTATGCTGCCCTTCAACTGTACTTGTGTCTTCCTCTAGGTGAGTGGTTCTCAACCTTCTTATTTCCATGTCCTTTTCATAGAGTTCCCAATGTAATCATGATACCCTGATGATAAAATTATTTCCATTGCTATTTCATCACCGTGATGTTGCTACTGTTATGAATTGGGCTATTCCTGTGAAAAGGTCATTTGACCACGCCAAGTGGTCACAACTCACGCGTTGAGAACCGCTGCTCTAAACTAAGGAGGTTCTCTTAAGGTCTAGTTCAGCATATTGTTGGATTCATGAGACCGTTTGTTATTGTTGCTAGGGGTCATCGAGTGTGTTTGGCTCACAACAATTCTATACACAATATAATGAAACGATGCCCCGTCCACTGCCATCCTCATAGTGGTACCTTTGCTAGTGTTCAGTTTTGCAGGCGCTGTGCTAATCCAACTTTTGGGGGCTGCCTCTCGTTTGCTGCCCTTCTACTCTACCCAGGTTTCTGTCTTCCTCTAGGAAAGTGGTTCTCAACCTTGCTAATGCCACGACCCTTTCATACCTTTTCTCAGGAGTGCTGACTGCCAAATCATAAAATTATTTCATTGCTACTTCATTACTCTAATTTTTCTACTGTAATGAACGGGCCGCCGCTGTCAAAAGGTCATTTGTCTCCTGAAAGGGGTCACGATCCACAGGTTGAGAAGCGCTGTTCTAAACTAAGAGGAGTTGCTTTAAGGTCTACTTAAGAACAATGTCAGAAGCACAAGTCCTTTTGTTTTTTTGTTAGGTGCTGTTGCGTGGGTTTGACTCATAGCAACTCTATGCAAAATATAATGAAATATGTCCCTTCCACTGCAATCCCGACAGTGGATCTTTGGTTTCTCCTTACTGTTGCAGCCACTGTGCTATTCCATCTTGTTGGGAGCTGTGTCTCATTTGCTGTCCTTCTACTCTACCAAGACTTCGGTCTTCCTCTAGTGGAGTGGTTCTCAAACTTCCTAATATCATGCCTCTATAATGCAATTCATAATGTAGTCGTGAATATAGAACAATGAAATTATTTTTGTTGTTATTTCATAGCTGTAATTTTGCTACTGGTATGAATTGGGTCACACATGTGAAAGGTTCATTCACCCCTACCACGAAAGTGGTCACGACCCACTGGTTGAGAACCGCTACTCTAAACTAAGAGTATTTTCTCTTAAGGTCTTCTTCCGCATATTGTTAGAAGCACAAATCCTGTTGTTATTGTTTTTAGGTGCCATCATGTGGGTGTTGGCTCATAGCAATTCTATTCACAATATAATGAAACACTGTGCCGTCCTCTACCATCCTCTCAGTGGTTCTTGGCTTGCGCTAACGGTTGCACCCACTGTGATAATACATATTTCTGGGGGCTGCCTCTCTTTTGCTCCCCTTCTACTCTACCAACATTTCTGCCTTCCTTTAGGACGGTAGTTCTCAACCTTCCTAATGCCACAACCCTTTAATACCATTCCTCATATAGTGGTGACCACCCAATCATAAAATTATTGTCATTGCTACTTCATAAATCTAATTTTGCTACTTTTATGAATGCGCCACCCCTTTGAAAGTGCCTTTTGACCCACAACAAGGTTCATAACCCAGAGTTTGAGAACCGCTGTTCTAAATGAAGATTTGTTTCTTTTTTTAATTTTATTTTTTAATAAATCTTTTTATTGGGGCTCATACAACTTTCATCACAATCCATACATACACCAATTGAGCAAAGCACCCTTATACATTTGTTGCCCTCGTCATTCTCAAATTTGCCTTCCACTTGTGTTCCTGGAATCAGCTCGGTTTCCTTTTTTTCCAGCTCTCCCCTTCCCCCTGCTCCCCTAATAGTTTATAAATAATTATTTTATCGTATCTTACATTGCTCGGCGTGTCCCGTCACCCACCTCCCCATTGCCCATCTCCCAGAGAGAAGGTTACACATAGATCTCCAAGATCGGTTCTCCCTTTATGCACCTCCCTCCCTTCTGATGTCGCCCCTCCCACTGCTGGTCTGTCCTAGATTCCCTGTGTTTCCAGATCCCTACTGCACCGCTGTACATCCTCTGGTATAATCAGGTCCGCAAGGTAGAATTGAGGTCATGATAATTGGGAGGGGAGGAAGCGTTCAAGAACTAGAGGAAGGTTTTGAGTTTCATTGGTGCTACACTGAACCCTGAGTGACTCATCTCCTCCCTGCTACCCTTCTGCAGAGAAGATTTGTTTCTTGTAAGATGTGCTTCAGCACGTTTTAGGAAGCACAAGTCCTGTTTTTTTGTTGTTGTTAGGTGGCATCGAGTGGTTTTCGACGCAAAGCAACTTTATGCACAATATAATGAAATGCTGACCCAATCTGTGCCATCCTCACAGTGGTTCTTTCTTTTGCCCATTGTTGTAGCCACTGTGCTAATCATTCTTTTAGGGGCTGTCTCTCTTTTGCTGCCCATCTACTGTACTTGTGTCTTCTTCTAGGACCGTGTTTCTCAACCTTCATATTTCCATGACCTTTCATACATTTCCTACTGTGTAGTGGTGGTCCCTCAATCAAAATTTTTTCCCTTGCTATTTCATAATAGTAATTTTGCTACTCTTATGGATCTGGACACCCCTGTGAAAGGGTTGTTCCACCAACCAAAATGGTCACGACTCACGCGTTGAGAACCACTCCTCTAAAGTAAGAGGAGTGACTCTTAAGGTCTAGTTCAGCATATTGTTAGATGCACGAGTCCTGTTCTTATTTTTGTTAGGGGTTGTTGATTGGGTTTGGCTCATAACAACTCTATGCACATTATCATGTGCATCCTATGCATGCTATCCTCTCCTCTGCCATTCTCACAGTGGTTCTTTTGCTTGCGCTCATTGTTGCAGCCACGGTGCTAATACATCTTTTTGGGGACTGCCTCTTGTTTGCTGCCCTTCTACTCTACCAAGATTTCTGTTCGTCTAGGTCAGTGGTTCTCAATTTTCCTATTACCATGCCACTTTCATACAATTCCTAATGTAGTCATGATGTCGAAATATAATTTTTTCATTGCTATTTCATAACTGTAATTTTGCTACTGTTATGAATCTGTTCAACCCTGTGAAAGAGTCATTTACCCACACCCACCTACATCCCCGCCCACCTCCCACCAAAAGGGGTTTGCGACCCACTGGTTGAGAACCGCTGCTCTACACTAAGAGTGTTTTCACTTAAGGTCTTCTCCAGCATATGGTGAGAAACACAAATCCTGTTGTTAGTGTTGATACATGCCATCAAGTGGGTTCTGGCTCACAGCAACTCTATGCATAATATAATGAAGCACTGCCCCATCCTGTGCCAACAGCATAGTGGTTCTTGTCTTACGCTCATTGTTGCAGCCACTGTGCTAATTCATCTTTCTGGGGGCTGCCCCTCTCCTGTACCAACATTTCTGCCTTCCTCCAGCGAAGTGGTTCTCAAACTTCCTAATGCCACAGCCCTTTAATACCATTCCTCTTGTACTGGTGATTGCCCAATCATAAAATAATGTTCAATGCTGTTTCATAACTATAATTTTGCTGCTGTTATGAATCAGGTCACCTCTGTGAAAGGTAGTTCGACCCCCCCCCCCAAAGAGGTCGTGACCCATGGGTTGATAACCGCTGCTCTAAACTAATAGGGTTTTATCTTATTGTCTTCTTCAGAATATTGTCAGAAGCACAATTCTGTTGTTGTTTTTTTAGGTGGTGTTGTGTCGATTTTGACTCATTGCAACTCTGTGTCCAATGTAATTTAAGGCTGCCCCCACCTCTGCCATCCTCAAAGTGTTTCATTTGATAGTGCTCATTGTTGCAGCCACTGTGCTAATCCATCTTGTTGGGTCTGCCTCTTTTTGCTGTCCTCCTAGTGTACGAAGATTTGTGACTCCCTCTAATACAGGGGTTCTCAACTTTTCTAATGCCCTGACCCTTCCATACAACTCCTCATGTACTGGTTACCCCCAGCCATAAAATTATTATCCTTGCTACTTCATGACTCTATTTTTGCTACTGTTATGAATCAGGCCACCCTTATGAAATGGTTATTCGATCCCCAAAGTGGTTACAACTGACAGGTTGAGAACCGATGCTCTAAACTAAGAGGAGTTTCACTTAAGGTATAGATCACTATATTGTTAGACTCACGAGTCCTATTCTCATTTTTGTTAGGGGCAGTCGCGTGGGTTTGGCTCACAGGAATTCTATGCATAATATAATGAAACACTGACCCGTCCTCTGCCATAATCACAGTGGTTCTTTTGCTTGAGCTCACAGTTGCAGCCACTGTGTTAATCCATCTTTTAAGAGGTGTCCTCCTTTGCTGCCCTTCTACTGTACCAAGATTTGTGTCTTCTTATTGTGCAGTGGTTCACACCCTTCCTAATGCCATGACCCTTTCATACAGTTCCTAATGTAGTGGTGAATCCCCAACCACAAAGTTATTTTTGATGCTAATACATAACTGTAATTATTCTATATTAATCAGGCCACCCCTGTGAAGGGGTCATTCAACCTTCTAAAGGGGTCGAGACCCACAGGTTGAGAACCTGTATCTAAACTGAGGATTTTCTCTTAAGATCTACTTCACCATATTTTTAGAAGCACAAGTCCTGTAATTATTGTTTTTAGGTGCCATCCAGTGGGTTTTGGATCAAAGCAACTCTATGCACAAAAAAAATGAAACTCTGCCTGGTCCTGTGCCATTATCACAGTGGTTCTTTCTACTTCTTATTGTTGGAGCCACTGTGATAACCATCTTTTGGGGAGCTGCCTCTCATTTGCTGCCCTTCTACTTTACCAAGATTTGTGTCTGCCTCTAGGGCAGTGGTCCGCAACAGTCCTTAGGCCATGACCATTCCTCATGTAGTGGTGACTACCAAATCATAAAATTATTTTCATTTCTACATAATACCTCTAATTTTGCTATTATTACAGTGAGCCACCACTGTGAAAGGGTCTTTTGTCCCCCCCCAAAGGACTTGTGGTCCACAGGTTGAGAACCACGGCTCTAAATTAATAGGAGTCTCTCTTAAAATCTACTTCAGCACATTGACAGAAGCACAAGTCCTGTTGTTTTTTGTTAGGTGCTGTCGGGTAGGTTTTACTCAGCAACTGTACGCACAATAGAATGAAATGCTGCCCCTTCATGTGCCATCCTGGCAGTGGTTCTTTTGCTAGCGCTCATTGTTGCAGGCACTATGATAATCCACCTTTTTGGGGACTGCCTCTCGTTTGCTGCCCTTCTACTCTACCAAGATTTCTGTCTTCCTCTAGGGCAGTGGTTCTCAACCTTGCTAATGCCACGACCCTTTCATACCATTCCTCATGTAGTGGTGATGCCCCAATCATAAAATTACCTTCATTGCTATTTAACAATTGTAATATTGTTACTGTTTTGAACTGGGCCACCATTGTGAAATGGTCATTCATCCCCCCAAGTGGTTGTGACCCACAGTTTTATACCTGCTGCCCTAAACTAAGAGGAGTTTTTATTAAAGATATAGTTCAGCACATTGTTGATGCTATTTTTAGGTGCCTTTGAATGAGTTTCTGTTCATATTAATACTGTGTACAATATAATGTAATGCTGCTCCGTCCTATAACAACCACTCAGTGGTTCTTGCTTGCGCTCATTGTTGCTGCCACTGGGCTAGTCCATCTTTCTGGGGGCTGCCTCTTTTTTGCTGACCTTCTACCGTACCAACATTTCTGCCTTCCACTAGGGCAGTGGTTCTCAACCTTCCTAATGCCACGACCCCTTCATACAGTTCCTCATAAAATTATTTTTGTTGCTACTTCATAATGGTAATTTTGCTACCGTTATGAATCAGACAACCCCAATGAAAGGGTTGTTTGAACCCCCAAAGAGGTCACGACTCTCAGGTTAGGACACGCTGGTCTAAAGTAAGAGGAGTTTCTCTTAAGATCTAGTTCAATATATTGTTAGATGCACGAGTCCTCTTTTTATTATTGTTAGGGACCGCTGAGTAGGTTTGCGTCATAGCAATTCTATGCACAATGTCATGAAACCCTGTCATGTCCTCTGCCATCCTCACAATGGTTTTTTTCTCGCACTTGTTGTTGCAGCCACTGTGGTAATCCACCCTTTTGGGGACTGCCTCTCGTTTGTTACCCTTTACTCTACCAAGATTTCCGTATTCCTCTAGGGCAGTGGTTCTCACCCTTGCTAATGCCACGACCCTTTCATACCGTTCCTTATGTAGTGCTGACAGCCAAATCATAACATTATTTTCATTGCTACATCATAACGCTAATTTTTCTACTCTAATAAACAGGCTACTGCTGTCAATGGTTGTTTGTCTCCCAAAAGTGGTCGCAACACACGGATTGAGAACCGCTGCTCTAAACTAAGAGGAGTTTCTCTTAAGGTCTCGTTCAGCATATTGTTAGATGCACGAGTCATGTTGTTACTGTTGTTAGGGGCCGTCAAGTGGGTTTTGGTTCATAGCAACTCTATGCACAATATAATGAAACTCTGCCCCATTGGTGCCATCATGAAAGTGGATCTTTGGTTTCCCCTCACTGTTGCAGGCACAGTGCTGTTCCATCTTGTTGGGAGCTGCCTCTCATTTGCTGCCCTTCTACTCTACCAAGAATTGTGTCTTCCTCTGGTGCAGTAGTTCTCAACCTTCCTAATGCCATGCCTCTTTTATACAATTTGGAATGTAGTAGTGAATGTCCAAATATAAAATTATTTTTGTTGCTATTTCATAACTGTAATTTTGCTACTGGTGTGAATCAGACCTACCCTTTAAAAGGGTCATTTGCCCCCCCACACCCGAAAAGGCCGGCAACCCAAATGCTGAGAACTGCTGCCCTAAACTAAGAGGAGTTTCTCTAAATGTCTTCTCTAGCACATTTTTAGAGAAACAAATCCCGTTGTTATTTTTGTTATGTGCCGTCAAGTGGGTTTTAGTTCATAGCAACTATATGCAGATTATAATGAAATGCTGCCATGTCCCGTGCCGTCCTCACAGTGGTTATTGGCTTGCACTCATTGTTGTAGCCATGGTGCTAATCCATCTTTCTGGGGGCTGCCTCTTTTTGCTGGCCTTCTCCTGTACAAATACTTGCATCTTCCTCTAGGGCAGTGGTTCTCAAACTTCCTCATGCCACAAGCCTTTAATACCGTTCCTTATGTAGTGGTGACCGCCAAATCATAAATTTATTTTCATTGCTACTTCAGAAATCTAATTTTGCTACTCTTAGGAATGAGCCGCCCCTGTGATAGTGCTGTTCGACCCACAAATGGGTTCATGACCCAGAGTTTGAGACCCACTGTTCTAAACGAAGATTTGTTCTTCTTAAGGTGTAGTTCAGCACACTTTCAGAAGCACAAGTCCTGTTTTTGTTGTTGTTAGGTGCTGTTGAGCGGTTGTTCACTCAAAGCAACTTTATGCACAAGATAATGAAATGTTGACCCCTCCTGTGCCATCCTCACAGTGGTTATTTCTGATGCTCATTGTTGCAGCCACTGTGCTAATCAATGTTGTGAGGGCTGCCTCTCTTTTGCTGCCCTTCTACTGTACTGTGTCTTCCTTCAGGAGAGTGGTCCTCAACCTTCCTATTTCCAAGACCCTTTCATATATTTCCTAATGTGTAGTGGTGGTCCCTCAATCTTAAAATTTTTTCCTTGCTACTTCATAACAGTTATTTTGTTACTCTTATGAAACCAGAGACTCCTGTGAAAGGGTCATTTGGCAAAGCAAAGTGGTCACAATTCACAGGTTGAGAACCGCTGCTCTAAAGTAAGAGGTGTGTCTCTTACGATCTAGATCAGGATATTGTTAGATGTACCAGTCCTGTTCTTATTGTTGTCAGCGGCTGTTGATTAGGTTTGGCTCATAGCATCTCTATGCATGTTATCATGAGACGCTGTCCTGTCCTCTGCCATCCTCACAGTTGTTCTTTTACTTGGGGTCATTGTTGCAGCGGCTGTGTTTATCCATCCTTTTGGGGACCGCCTCTCGTTTGCTGCTCTTCTATGCTAAACCAAGATTTCTGTTCCTCTAGGGCAGTGGTTCTCAACCTTCCTAATATCACACCACATTCATGCAATTCCTAATGTAATCGTGAATGTTCAACTATAAACTTGTTTTCATTGCTATTTCATAACTGTAATTTTGCTACTGTTATGAATCGGGCCAACCCTGTGAAAGGGGCATTCACCCCCACCCCACCCCTGTTCCGCTTCCCCAACCGAAAGGGTTGCAACCCATTGGTTGAGAACCGCTGCTCTAATCTAAGAGGAGTTTCTCTTAAGGTCTTCTTCCATATATTGTTAGAATGACAAATCCCTTGTTATTGTTGTTAGGTGCCCTCGAGTGGGTTTTGGCTCATAGCAACTCTGTGCTCACTATAAGGAAACACTGCCTCCCCCTACCCCCCCACGGTACAATCCCCACAGTGCTATTTTGCTTGTGCTCATTGTTGCAGCCACTGTGCTAATCCATCTTTCTGGAGGCTGTCTCTGTTTTGTTGCCCTTCTCCTGTACCATTGTTTGTGTCTTTCTCTAGGGCAATGGTTCTAAACCTTCCTAATGCAACAACTTTCTAATACTGTTCCTCAGGTTGTGGTGAGCATCCAGTCATAAAATTATTTTTATTACTACTTCATTAATTTAATTTTGCTACAGTTATGAACAGGCCACCCCTGTGAAAGTGTCTTTCAACCCCCAAATGGGTTCGTGACCCAGAGTTTGAGAACCGCTGCTCTAAAGAAAGAGGTGTTTCTATTAAGATGTCATTCAGCATATTTTGTAAAGCACAAGTCCTGTTGTTGGTGTTAGTTGCCTTCGAGTGGTTTTTTACTCATAGTAAA
Source organism: Tenrec ecaudatus (assembly GCF_050624435.1). Classification (NCBI taxonomy): domain Eukaryota; kingdom Metazoa; phylum Chordata; class Mammalia; order Afrosoricida; family Tenrecidae; genus Tenrec; species Tenrec ecaudatus. The sequence goes on along the minus strand of NC_134544.1, from coordinate 68,779,522 downwards.
CCTATGCACAATTTAATGAAATGCTGCCCCATCCTGTGCCATCCTCACAGTGTTTTCTTGCTTGTCCTCATTGTTTCAACCACTGTACTAATCATTCTTCTTCGGCTGCCTCTCTCATGTTGCCCTTCTACTGTACTTGTGTCTTACTCTAGGAGAGTGTTTCTCAACCTTCCTATTTCCACGACCCTTTCACACATTTCCCAATATGTAGTTATGGTCCCCCAATCATAAAATTTTTCCTTGATATTGCATAACAGTAATTTTGCTACTCTTATGAATCCGGACACCCCTGTGAAAGGGTTGTTCCACCAACCAAAATGCTCACGACTCACGCGTTGAGAACCGCTGCTCTAAAGTGTAAGGTGTAGTTCAGCATATTGTTAGATGCACAAGTCCTGTTCTTATGGTTGTTAGGGGCTGTAGAGAGGGTTTGGCTCAAAAGTACTCTATGCACATTATCAAGAAATGCTGTCCTGTCTTCTGCCATCCCCACAGTGGTTCTTTTCCTTGTGCTTATTGTTACAGCCACTGTACTAATCCAACTTTTGGGGACTGCCTCGCGTTTGCTGCCTTCCTACTCGACCAAGATTTCTGTTCCTCTAGGGCAGTGGTTCTCAACCTTCCTAATACCACGCCACTTTCATACAATTCCTAATGTACTCGTGAATGACCAACTATAAATTTGTTTTCATTGCTATTTCGTAACTGTAATTTTGCTACTCTTATGAATTTGGCCAACCCTGTGAAAGGGGCATTCGCTGTCCCTGCCCTCCACCGTGGTGAGTGCCCAGGCATAAAATTATTGTCGTTGCTACTACATAAGTCTAATGTTGCTACTCTTATGAATGTGTTGCCTCTGTGAAAGTGCCATTCAACCCCCAAATGGATTCATGACCCAGAGTTGTGCTCTAAACAAAGAGATGTTTCTATTAAGATGTAGTTCAGCACATTTTTTAAAGCACAAGTCCTGTTGTTGTTTTTAGGGGCCGTCAAGTGCTTTTTTTTTATTCATAGCAAACCTAAGCACAATATAATGAAACGCTGCCCCATCCTGTGTCATCCTCATAGGGGTTCTTTGCTTGCCCTTATTTTGCAACCACTGTGCTAATCATTCTTGTTGGGGCTGCCTCTCTTATGTTATCCTTATACTGTACCTGTGTCTTCATCTAGGTGCATGGTTCTCAACCTTCCAATTGCCACGTCCATTTCATACAGTTGCAAATGTAGTGATGGTCCAACAATCACAAAATGATTTCCATTGCTAGTTCATAAGTGTGATTTTGCTACTGTTATGAATTGGGCCATTCCTGTGAAAGGGCCGTTCAAACCCCCAAAGTGGTCACGACTCACAGGTTGAGAACCACTGCCCTAAACAAAGAGGAGTTTCACCTAAGGTCTAGTTCAGCATATTCTTAGATGCATGAGTCCTGTTGTTATTGTTTTTAGGGGCCATCAAGTGGGTTTGACTCAAAGCAGTGCCATGCACAATGATATACTGAAATGATGTCCCATCCCCTGCCAACCTCACAGTAGTTCTTCAGTTACTGCTCATTGTTTCAGCCACTTTGCTAATCCATCTTATAGGGGCCGCTTCTCTTTTTCTGCCCTTCTACTTTACAAAGGTTTCTGCCTTCCTCTAGGGTAGTGTTTGTCAACCTTCCTAATGCCACGACCCCTTCAAACAGTTCCTCATGTTATTAAGTGCTACTTAATAACTCTAATTTTGCTACTGTTATGAATCAGGCCACCCCCATGAAAGGGTCGTTCAACCCCCTCAAAGAGGTCATGACTCACAGGTTGGGAACCCCTGCTCTAAAATAAGAACTTTTCTCTTAAGTTCTAGTTCAGTATATTGGTAAATGCATGAGTCCTCTTGTTATTGTTAGGAGCTTTCGAGCGCGTTTTTGCTCATAGAAGTTCTATGCACAATATCATGAAATGCTGTCCTGTCCTCTGCCATCCTCACAGTGGTTCTTTTGCCAGTTCTCATTGTTGCAGCTACTGTGCTAATCTATCTTTTTTGGGGACCACCTCTTGTTTGCTGCCCTTCTACTCTACCAAGATTTCTGTCTTCCTCTAGGACAGTGGTTCTCAGCCTTGGTAATTCCACGACCCTTTCATACCATTCCTCATGTAGTGTTGACTGCCAAATCAAAAAATTATTTTCATTGCTACATCATAACTCTAATTTTTTCTACTTTAATGAACAGGCCACCACTGTGAAAGGGTTGTTTGTCTACCAAAAGAGGTTGCAACACACAGGTTGAGAACCTCTGCTCTAAACTAAGAGGAGTTTCTCTTAAGGTTCTGTTCAGCACATTCTTAGATGCACGAGTCCTGCTGTTATTGTTGTTAGGGGCTTTCGAGTGGGTTTTGGCTAGTAGCAAGTCTATGCACAATATAGTGAAACCGTGACCCATACTGTATCATCTTGACAGTGGATCTTTAGTTTGCCCTCACTTTTGCCACAATTGTGCTATCAGTCTTGGCAGCTGCCTCTCATTTGCTGCACTTCTACTCTACCAAGTTTGTATTTTCCTCTAGTGCAGTGGTTCTCAACTTTCCTATCACCATGCCTCTTTCATACAATTCCGAATGTAGTTGTGAATGTGCAACTATAAAATTATTTTTGTTGCTATTTCAAAACTGTAATTTTGTTACTGGTATAAATCGGGCCACCCCTGTGAAAGGGTTATTTGCTCCTCCCCTTGCCCCCTATCCCAGAAAGGGTCACGACCACTGGCTGAGAACCGCTGCTCTAAACTAAGAGGAGTTTCTCTTAAGGTCTTCTTCAGCATATTATTAGAAAAACAAATCCTGTTGTTATTGTTTTTAGGTGTCATCGAGTGGGTTTTGGCTCATAGAATCTCTGTACGATATACTGAAACACTGCACCTTCATGTGCCATCCTCACAGTGGCTCTTTGCTTGCGCTCATTGTTGCTTCCACTGTGCTAATCCATCTTTCTGGAGGCTTCCTCTCTTTTGCTGACCTGCTACTGTACCAACATTTCTGCCTTTCTCTAGTGCAGTGCTTCTCAAATTTCTTAATGCCACGACCCTTTAATACAATTCCCCATGTAGTGGTGATCCCCCAATCATAAAAGTATTTTCATTGGTGTTTCATAACTGTAATTTTGCTGCTGTTATGAATCAGGTCACCTCTGTGAAAGGTAGTTCACCGCCCAAAGAGGTTGCGACCCACGGTTTGAGAACCGCTGCTCTAAACTAATAGGATTTCTCTTATTTTTTTTTTTATTCTAGAATTTTGCTTTGATGTGTATCCTCCACATAAATGAATAATTGCATTTTACAGCACTCTTTAATTTCCCTGAAAATCACCTATTCGGTCGTTCAGTTTAGCCCAATTCCCTTCGGGGATCTAAGAGGGTCAGGATCTTCTTCTTCTTCTTTTTTTATTTTAACTTTTTTTTGCGTGTGTGATTTGGGTGAAAGTTTATAAGGCAGGTTGGTTTTTCATATGAGTTTGTATATATTTTTGTTTCTTGTCATTAATCACAATAGCCACAGTGTCACAGCACGCTTTCCACTTCTTCCCTGTGCTTGAATTTCCATTTGTCTTTCTTTGTTATCCCTTCCTGGCTTCTGAAGTTTGTTGCTTGGGAAATGCTGCTCCTTTGATCTCCTAGAGTCAATTTTTTATGGGATGTGTACCGCCCTGTTGTTATTTTTTACATTACCATCTGGGCTATTTTTTTGATGGAAGTTGAGCCATAGAGGAAAGTTCAGTGCCAGGGTTGATGGGTGTCAAAAGATCATAGTTTCAGGAGTTGTGCTCTCTATCAGACCTATAAGGCTAGTCTGAGGATTTGAATTTGGCTCCACATTTTGGTCCAATTCTATGCAGAATCGCCTAGTATGATCCTTTTCAGAGTGGTCAGTAGTGGTTGTCTCAGGATCATGGAGACTGGGGTTTATGTTGTCCAATAGTCTTTAGACTAGCAGTTGAATAGGTTTTTGATATTTTTATGATTCTTTGTTTCTTATAGGGAGAGACCAATGGTGGCAGCTCAGATGGACACTCATGTAGCAGATCAGCAGATCTTCTTTTTTTCTTGGCCATTGGTAACATTGAGTTAACTTTATTTGTTATTCATTTTCATTTTTTTCCCTTTTTTATTAAATCTTTTTATTGGGGCTCACACACCTCTTATCACAATCCATACGTACATCAATTGAGCAAAGCACCTTTACACATTCGTTGCACTCGTCATTCTCAAAATTCACCTTCCACTTGGGTTCCTGGAATCAGCTCGGTTTCCCTTTTTTCCCCTCCCTCTCCCTCCCCGCTCCCCACTTCCCCCTGGTCCCTTAATAGTTTACAAATAATTATTACATTTTATCTTACACTGCCCGGTGTCTCCCCTCACCCACCTCCAGATTGCCCATCACCCAGAGTGGAGGTTACACATAGATCTCCAAGATCGGTTCTCCCTTTCTACACCCCCTTCCCTCCTGGTGTCGCCACTCCTACTGAGGGTGTTGAGGGGTTCATCTGTCCAAGATTCCCTGTGTTTCCAGATCGCTACTGCACCGCTGTACATCCTCTGGTATAACCAGGTCCACAAGGTAGAATTGGGTATAGAAGCACAATCCTGTTGTTGTTTTTCTTAGGTGGTATTGAGACAATTTTGACTCATAGCAATTCTATGTCTAATATAAATTAAGGCTGCCCCCTCCTCTGCCATCCTCACATCTTTTGGGGGGCTGACTCTATTTTGCTGCCCTTCAACGTATCAATATTTGTTTGTTCTTCTGGGGAAGTGGTTTTTAACCTTCCTAATGCCAGAACCATTTCATACAGTTTGTCATGTAGTGGCGAATCCACAACCCTAAAATTATTTTGGTTCATAATTATAAATGTAATTTTGCTACTGTTTTGAATTGGGCCAGCCCTGAGAAAAGGTTTTTTAACCACCCAAAGTGGTCATGACTCACAGGTTGTGATCCGCTGCCTTAAACTAAGAGAAATTTCTTTTAAGGTCTAGTTCAGAATATTCTCAGATGCATGAGTACTGTTTTTACTGTTGTTAGGGGCCATCAAGTGGGTTTGGCTCATAGCAATTCTATGCACCATAATATACTGAAACGATGTCCTATCCTCTGCAACCTCACAATTGTTCTTTGGGTAGTGCAAATTTTTCCAGCCACTGTGCTAATCCATCTTATAGGGCTGCCTCTCTTTTGCTGCCCTTCTACTGTACCAAGATTTCTGCCTTCCTCTAGGGTAGTGGTTGTCAACCTTCCTAATGCCACAACCCCTTCATACAGTTCCTCATGTAGTGGTAACCACACAACCATAAAATTATTTTCGCTCTACTTCATAACTGTAAGTTTGCTACTGTTATGAATCAGGCCACCCTTATGAAAGGGTCATTCAAATCCCAAAAGAGGTCACGACTCACAGGTTGAGAACTACTGCTCTGAACTAAGATGAGTTTCTCCTAAGGTTTTGTTCAGTATATTGTTAGATGCATGAGTCCTCTTGCTATTGTTGTTAGGGGCTGTCGAGTGGGTTTGGCTCATAGTAATTCTATTCACAATATCATGAAACACTGTCCCGTCCTCTGCCATCCTCACAGTTGTTCTTTGGCTAGTGCTCATTGTTGCAGCCACTGTGCTAAACCACCTTTTTTGGTGACTGCCTGTTGTTAGCTGCCCTTCTACTCTACCAAGATTTCTATCTTCTTCTAAGGCAGTGGTTCTCAACCTTGATAATGCCATGACCATTTCCTAGCATTCCTCATACAGTGCTGACTGCCAAATCATAAAATAATTTTCATTGCTACTTCATAACTCTAATTTTTCTACTGTAATGAATGGGCCACCGCTGTGAAAGGGTCGTTTGTCTCCCGAAAGTGGTCGTGACAGGCTGAGAAAAGCTGCTATAAACTAAGAGGAGTTTCTCTTAAGGTCTACTTCAGCACATTGTTAGAAGCACAAGTCCTGTTGTTTTTATGTTGGGTTGTGTCACGTGGGTTGGACTCATAGCAACACTATGCACAATATAATGAAAGGCTGCCCGTTCATGTGCCATCTTGAGAGTGGATCTTTGGCTTGCCCTCACTGTTTCAGCCACTGTGCAATTCCTTCTTTTTGGGAGCTGCCTCTCATTTGGTGCCCTTCTACTCTACCAAAACTTGTGTCTTCCTCTAGGGCAGTGGTTCTCAACCTTCCTAACGCCATGCCTCTTTCATGCAAATCCTAATGTAGTCGTGAATATCCAAGTATAAAATTATTTTTGTTACTATTTCATAATTATTTTTGCTACTGGTATGAATCGGACCATCCTTGTGAAGGCGTCACCCCCCCCCCCCCGAAAAAAAAGGGCGGGTGGCGATCCACTGGTTGAGAACCGCTGCTCTAAACTAAGAGGAGTTTCTTATAAGCTCTTCTTCAGCATATTGTTAAAAGCAGAAAACTTGTTGTTATTGTTGCTAGGTGCCGTCGAGTGGGTGTTGACTCATAGCAACTCTGCGTACAATATAATGAAAGACTGCCCCCACCTTGTGCCATCCTCACAGTGGTTCTTTGTTGCCCTCCTTGTTGCAGCTACTGTGCTAATCCATCTTTCTGAGGGCTGCCTCTCTTTTGCTGCCCGTCTCCTTTACTAATATATGTGTCTTCCTCTAGGGCAGTGTTTCTCAAACTTCCCAATGCCACAACCCTTTAATACCGTTCCTCATGTAGTGGTGACTGCCCAATCATAACCTTATTTTCATTGCTACTTCATAAATCTAATTTTGCTACTGTTATGAACAGGCCATACCTGTTAAAGTGTCGTTAGACCCCAAAATGGGTTCGTGACCCAGAGTTTGAAAACCACTGTTCTAAAGGAAGATTTGCTTCTTGTAAGATGCAGTTCAGCACATTTTCAGAAGGACAAGTCCTGTTTTTGTTGTTAAGTGCAATCGAGTGGTTTTTGATTCATAGCAACTGTATACCCAATATGATGAAGTGCTGCCCCATCTTGTGCCATCCTCACAGTTATTCTTTGCTTGCGCTCATTGTTGCATCCACTGTGCTAATCAATCTTGCAGGGACTGCCTCTCTTTTGCTGCCCTTCTACTTTACTTGTTTCTTCCTCTAGGACAGTAGTTCTCTACCTTCCTATTTCTATGACCCTTTCATACAATTCCCAATGTGTAGTGGTGGTCCCCCAATCATAACATTTTTCCCTTGCTGTTGCATAACTGTAATTTTGCTACTGTTCTCAATCTGGCCACCCTAGTGAAAGGTTCATTCGACCAACCAAAGTGTTCACGACTCAAAGATTGAGAACCGCTGCTCTAAACTAAGAGTAGTTTCTCTTATGGTCTAGTTCAGCACATTGTTAGACACCCCAGTCCTGTTCTTATTGTTGTTAGGGGCTGTCGAGTGGGTTTGTCCCATAGCATCTCTATGCACAATATCATGAAACGCTGTCCTGTCCTCTGCCATCCTAACAGTGGTTCTTTTGCTAGGGCTCCTTGTTGCAGCCACTGTGCTAATCAATCGTTTTGAGGACTACCTCTCATTTGCTGCCCTTCTACTCTACCAAGATTTCTGAATTCCTCTAGGGCAGTGGGTCCCAAACTTCCTAATGCAACAACCTTTTCATACCATGCCTCATATAGTGCTGACTGCGATATCATAAAATTATTTTCATTGCTACCTCATAACTATAATTTTTCTTCTGTTTTGAACTGGGAAACCCCTATGAAAAGGTTGGTTGTCCCCCCAATGGGCTCGCGACCCACAGGTTGAGAACTGCTGCTCTACACTAAGAGGATTTTTTCTTCCGTTATTGCTAGGCACATTGTTAGACACACAATTTCTGTTGTTATATCTAGGTGCCTTCGAATGGGTTTCATTTCATAGCAACTCTGTGCACAATAAAATTAAATGCTGCCCAGGCCTGTGCCATCCTTGCAATCATTCTTTGATTGTACTCATTGTTGCAGATACTTTGCTAACCCTTCTTGGATGGGCTGCCTCTCTTTTGCTGCCCTTGTACTGTACCAACATTTCTACCTTCCTCTAGGGCAGTGTTTCTCATCCTTCTTAATGCCAAGACACTTTTAATACCATTCCACCAGTAGTGCTGAACCCCCAATCATTAAAAAATTTTTGTTGCTATTTCATATCCGTAATTTTGCTATTGTTATTAATTTGGCCAACCATATGAAAGGGTGGTTCTATGCCCCCAAACTGGTCACAACTCACAGGTTGAGAACCGTTGTTCTAAACTAAGAGGAGTTTCTCTTAAGCTCTAGTTCAGTATATCATGACATGCACGAGTCCTCTTGTTATTGTTGTTAGGTGGCGTCTAGTGGGTTTTGGCTCACAGCAACACTATGCACAATATAATGAAATCCTGCCCTGTCAAATGCCATCCTCACAGTGATTATTGGATTACGCTCATTGTTGCAGCCACTGTGCTAATCCATCTTTCTGGGGGCTCCCTCTCTTTTGACGCTCTTCTCTTGTACCAAGATTTTGTCTTTATCTAGGGCAGTGGTTCTCAACTTTCCTAATGCCACGTCCCTTTAATACTGTTCCCAAAGTAATAGTCATCCCCCATTCATAAAATTATCTTCATTGCTGTTTCATAACTGTAATTTTTCTACTGTTAAGAATTTGTCCCCCTATGAAAGGTTCGTTTGACTCCTCAAAGAGGTCGCGACCCACAGGTTGAGAACCGCAGCTCTAAAATATTAGGAGTTTCTCTTAATGTCTTTCTCAGTATATTGTTAGAAGTACAATACTGTTGATTTTCTTAGGTGCTGTTAAGTCGGTTTTGACTCATAGCAACTGTATGCCCAATGTAGTCAAAGGCTGCTCCCTCCTCTTCCGTCCTAACATTCGTATTTGCTTGTGCTCATTGTGGCACATGAGCCACAATCTTATAGGGACAGCCTCTCTTTTGCTTCCTGTCTACTGTACCAATATTTCTGTCTTCCTCTATCGCAGTGGTTCTCAATCTTCCTAATGCCACAACCCTTTGATACCATTTCTCATATTGTGGTAACCACCCAATCATAAAATTTTTTTCGTTACTACTTCACAAAACTAATTTTGCTACTGTTATGAATGGGCCACCCTGTGAAAGTGTCATTTGACCCACAAAATGGTTCGTGACACAGAGGTTGAGAATTGTTCTAAACGAAGATTTGTTTCTTTTAAGATGTAGTGCAGCACATTTTGAGAAGCACAAGTACTATTTTTGTTGTTGTTCAGTGCCATCCAGTGGTTTTTGACTCATAGGATCTCTATGCACAATCTAATGAAACGGTGGCCCATCTTGTGTCATCCTCACAGTAGTTCTTTGCTGGTGCTCATTGTTGCACCTACTATCCTAATCCATGTTGGAGGTGCTGCCTCTCTTTTGATGCCCTTGTACTGTAGCAACATATCTGCCTTCCTCTAGGGAAGTCGTTCTCAACCTTCCTAATTCCACGTCCCTTTAATGCCATTCACCATGTAGTGGTCATCGCCCAATTATAAATTTATTTTCATTAGTATTTCATAACTGTAATTTTGCTACTGTTATGAATCGGCACCCTCGTGAAAGGTTCCTTTGATCCACCCCACCCCCAACCCACCCAAAGAGGTCAAGACCCACAAGTTGAGAACCGCAGCTCTAAAATAATAAGAATTTCTCTTATTGTCTTCCTGAGTATATTGTTAGAAGCACAATACTATTGTTTTCTTAGGTGCTGTGGATTCGGTTTTGACACATAGCAACTGTATGCCCAATAAAATCAAAGGCTGACCCCTCTTCTTCCATCCTCACACTGGTGTTTGCTTGCGCTCATTGTGGAGCCACAGTGCTAATCCATCTTATTGGGGCAGCCTCTCTTTGGATGTCCTTCTACTGTATCAAAATTTCTGTCTTCCTCTAGGTTAGTGGTTCTCAACCTTCCTAATGCCATGACCCCTTCATACAGTTCCTCATGTAGTGGTGACCCCACACCATAAAATAGTTTTCATTGCTACTTCATGACTGTAATTTGGCTACTGTTATGAATCAGGTCACCCCTATGAAAGGGTCGTTCAATACCACCAAGAGGTCACGACTCACAAGTTCAGAACCACTGCTCTAAACTAAGAGGAGTTTCTCTTAAGGTCTACTTCAGTACATGGCCAGAAGTATAAGTCCTGTTTTTTTGGTGGTTTTTTTTTGTTTGTTTGTTTAGGTGATCTTGAGTGGGTGTTACTCAAAGCAACTCTATGCTCAATACAATGAAAGGCTGCCCCTTCCTGGGCCATCCTGAATGTGGATCTTTTGCTTTCCCTCACTGTTTCAGCCACTGTGCTATTCCATCCTATTGGGAGCTGCTCCCATTTTCTGCCCTTCTACTCTACCAGGACTTGTATCTTCCACGAGGGCAGTACTTCTCAACTTTCCAAATGCCACACCCCTTTCATAAAATTCCTAATGTACTCGTGAATGTACATATATAAAATTATTTTCGCTGCTATTTCATGACTGTAATTTTGCTACTGCTATTAATCTGGCCACCCCTGTGAAAGGGTCATTCGGCCAACAAAAGTGGTCATGACTCACAGGTTGAGAACCACTGTTCTCAATTAAGAGTAGTTTCTCTTACAGTCTAGTTCAGCATATATTTGATGCATGAGTCCGGTTCTTATTATTGTTAGGGGCTGTCGAGTGGGTCTGTCTCATAGCAACTCTATGCACAATATCATGAAATGCTGTCCTATCCTCTGCCATCATCATAGTGGTTCTTTTGCTTGCGCTTATTGTTGCAGCCACTGTGCTAATACACCTTTTTAGGGACTGACTCTCATTTGCTGCCCGTCTACTCTTCCAAGATTTCTGTATTTGCCTAGGCCAGTGGTTCTCAACCTTCCTAATGCTAGGACCTTTTCCTAATGTTCCTCATGTATTGGTGACTCCCCCCACAATCATAAAATTATTTTCAATGCTACTTCTTAAGGTTAATGTTTTGAACTGGACCACCCCTGTGAAAAGGTCGTTTGTCCCCCACAAAGGGGTCATGACCCAAACATTGAGAATCACTGCTCTAAATTAAAGAGGCCTTTCTCTTTAGTTCTTCTTCAGCATATTGCTATAAGAACAAATACTCTTGTTATTGTTGTTAGGGGCCATCGCGTGGGTTTTCACTCATAGCAACTCTATGCAAAATGTAATGAAATACTGCCCCGTCCTGCACCATCCTCACAGTATTTCTTTGGGTTGTGCTGATTGTTGCCGCCACTGTGCTGTTCCACTTTGAGGGGGGGGTGGGGGGCTGACCCTATTTTGCTGCCCTTCAACTGTATCAATATTTGTATCATCTTCTAGGGCAGTAGTTTTCACCCTTCCTAATTCCAGGACCCTTTCATACCATTCCTCATGTAGCAGTGAACCCCCAACAATAAATTTCTTTTCATTGATAATTATAACTGTAATTTTGCTACTCTTATGAATCAGGGCACCCCTATGAAAGGGTTGTTCGATCCCCCTCTGTTGTCTCGACCCACAGTTTGAGAACTGCTGCTCTAAAAAAAAGAGGAATTACTCTTCGGTCTTCTTCAGCATATTGTAAGAAGCACAAGTCTTGTCCTTTTTTGTTAGGTTCCCTAGAGTGGGTTTGGCTGATAGCAACTCTGTGCACAATATAATGAACCAAAGTCCCGTCCTTTGTGATCCTCACAGTGGTTCTTTTCCTTGCACTCATTGTTGCAGTCACTGTGCTTATCTACATTTTGGGGGCTGTTCACTTTTGATGCCCTCCTATTTACAAAGTTTTTTGTCTTCCTTTGGGGCAGTAGTCCTCAACCTTCCTCATGCAAAGACCCTTCCATCTAGTTCCTCATGTAGTGGTGTTCACCCAATGATATAACTGTACTCACTGATATTTCATAACTATTATTTTGCTACTGTTATGAATAGGGCATCTCCTGGGAAAGGGTTGTTCAAAGCCCACAAGGGTTCACAATTCACAGGTTGAGTAACGCTGCTCTAAACTAAGGAGTTTCTCTTAAGGTCTTCTTCAGGATATTGTTAGAGAAAAATCCTGTTTTATTGTTAATTGCTGTTGAGTTGGGTTTTCTCATAGCAACTCTATGCACAATATAATGAAACGCTGCACTGTCCTGTGCCATACTCACAATGGTATTTGCTGGCATTCATTGTTGCAGCCTTTGTGCTAATCAAACTTGTAGGGGCTGCCTCTCTGTTGCTATCCTTCTTCTCTTCCAAGATGTCTGTATTCCTCGAGGGCAGTGGTTCACAACCTTGCTAATCCCACGATCCTTTCATACCATTCCTCATGTAGGGGTGACTGCCAAATCAAAATTATTTTCATTGCTACTTCATAACTCCAATTTTGGTACTGTAATAATCAGGCAACCACTGTGAAAGGGTCATTTGTCTTCCAAAATGGCCTGTGACCCACACGTTATGAACCGCTGCTCTAAACTAAGAGGAGTTTATCTTAAGGTCTACTTCAGCACATTGTCAAAAGCACAAGTCCTGAAGTTTTTTTGTTGTGTGCTGTCGAGTGGATTTGACTCATAGCAACTCTATGCTCAATATAATGAAATGTGCCCCTTTCTGTGCCATCCTTACATTGGATCTTTGGCTTTCCCTCAATTCTTTCATCCACTGTGTTATTCGGTTTTTTTGGGAGCTGGCTCTCATTTGCTGCCCTTCTACTCTACCAAGATTTGTGTCTTCTCTAAGGCAGTGGTTCTCAATCTTCCTAATGCCACGCCCCTTTCATACACTTCCTAATGTAGTGGTGAATATCCAACTATAAATTTATTTTCATTGCTATTTCTTAACAGTAATTTTGCTACTGTTATAAATCGGGCCACCCCTGTGAAAGGGTCATTCAGCCACATGAAAGGGTTCTCGACCTACTAGTTGAGATCCGCTGCTCTAAACTAAGAGGAGTTTCTCCTAAGGTCTTCTTCAGCATATTGTTAGAAGCACAAATCTTGTTGTTATTGTTGTTAGCTGCCATCGAGTGGGTTTTGGCTCATAGCAACTCTGTGCTCACTAAAATGAAATGCTGCCCCGTTCAGTGCCATCGTCACAGTGTTTCTTTGCTTGCGCTCATTGATGCAGCCAATGTGCTAATATGTCTTTCTGGGGGCTGCCTCTCTTTTGCTATCCTTCACCTGTACCAAGATTTGTGTCTTCCTCTAAGGCAGTGGCTCTCAACCTTACCAATGCCACAACACTTTAATACTGATTCTCATGTAGTGGTGACTGCCCAGTAATAAAATTATTTTTGTTGCTACTTCATAAATCTAATCTTGCTAGTGTTATGAACGGGCTGCCCTTGTTTAAGTGTCGTTTGCCTACCAAAAGGGTTTGTGACCCAGAAATTGAAAACCGCTCTTCTAAATGAAGATTTGTTTCTATTAAGATGTAGTTCAGCACATTTTGGTATGCACAAGTCCAGTTTTGGTTGTTGTTTGCTGCTGTTGAGTGGTTTTTGACTCATTGAAACTCTGTGCACAAATAATGAAACGCTGTCCCATCCTCTGCCATCCTCACAATGGTTCTTTGCTTGTGCTCATTGTTGCAGGCACTGTGCTAACCAGTCTTGCAGGGGCTGCCTTTCCTTTGCTGCCTTTCTATTGTACCATATTTCTGCTTTCCTCTAAGGCAGCGCTTCTCAAACTTCCTAATCCCATGTCCCTTTAATACCATTCCCCATGTAGTGGTGACATCCCAATCATAAAATTATTTTTATTGCTGTTTCATAAATATAATTTTGCTGCTGTTATAAATTGGGCCACCCCTGTGAAAGGGTCATTTGACCCCAAAAGTGTTCGCGAACCAAAGCTTGAGAACTGCTGCTCTAAAATAATAGAAGTTTATCTTGATGTCTTCCTCAGCCTATGGTTAGAAGCACAATCCTGCTGTTTTTGTTAGGTACTGTTGAGTCAGTTTTGACTAATAGCAACTGTATGCCCAATATAATAAAAGGCTTCCCCTCCTCTGACATCCTCACAGTCGTGTCTGCTGGCACTCATTGCTGCAGGTACTGTCTTAAAAATCCATCTTATTGGGGATGCCTCTCTTTTGCTGCCCTTCTACAGTACCAAGATTTCTGTCTTCCTCTAGGACAATGGTTCTCAACCTTCCGAATGCCACGACCCCTTCATACAGATCCTCATGTAGTGGTGGCCCCACACCCATAAAATTATTTTTGTTGCTACTTCATAAGTGTAATTTTGCTACTGTTATAAACTGGTCCACCCTTATGAGAGGTTCATTCGACCCCCCCCCCCCACCAAAGATGTAACAACTCACAGGTTGTGAACCGCTGCTCTAAACTAAGAGAAGAAACAGACAAACTTTCTCTAGCACTTAAATGCTGCCTCCCCCCCACCTCTAATCATCCCAATTCTACCTTGCAAACTTGGTTAGACCAGAGAATGCACAGCGGTACACATGGGAACTGGAAACGCAGGTAATCTAGTCAAAATTAACCCCTCAGGACCAGCGGGGAGAGTGGTGATATCGGGAGGGAAGCAGGGATAAAAAGGGCAAACCGATCACAAGGATCCACATATAATCTCCTCTCTGGGGGGTGGGTAACAGAAAAGTGGGTGAAGGGAGACTCTGGGTAGTGTAAGATAAGATAAAAAATAATAATTTATAAATTATTAAGTGCTCACGTGGGAGGGGGGAGGGGGAAAGGGGAGACAGGAGAAAAAGGAAAATAGGAGCTGATTTCAGGATCCCAAGCAGAAAGCGATTGATTAGAATGATGAGGGCAATGAATATATAAGTGTGCTTTAAACAATTGATGTGTGTATGGATTGTGATAAGAGTTGTATGAGCTCCAATAAAATGACTTTTTTTTTAAGGTGAAAAAAAGGGAGATTCCGGGAAGATGGCGATGGAGTGACACATACCAGAGGGACTCCGCAGAATCCAGCCCAGGAGAGTTGCTCAGAGGGAAATTCAACGCCACTGGATCGCAGTAGGCGCTTCATAAAGATAAGTAGGCACAGATCCACAGGGTTTTGAGGGGCTGGGTGCTTTTGGCTTACCTCAGTGGAAGCCGGCTGGGGCTCGACCCTAGCCTAGCTGCTGTGTCTGCCCAAGCCGGGACCATTTGGAGCCTGTAGCAGGGCTTGGCCTTGGCGCAGCCACAGTTTCCCCCTGCCTGCCTCAGGGCAGGGACAGGGCCCTTGAGGCTCCACTGGCAGGGATTGGTGTTTAGCTGCATTGTTGCTTCTGTTTGCATCTCTGCTCTATATTCCCATGCAGCCTTGGAGGGCTGCACAGGGGCTTTTTCGGGGCACAGCCACAGCTTGCCACACCGCGTGGGCTGAGCAGGGACTGAACCCAAACCCCCACAGCTCCATAGGCAGGGATCAAGCTTCAACTACACTGCGGCATCGGTTAACATCTCTGCTCTCTATCCCGCCACTTCTCTGGGGGCTGCTCAGTAGCTTTCTTGCGACTCTTCTTGGGGCTCAGCTACGGATTGCCGCTGGGGCTTGGGGCAGGGAGTGGGCCCTTGCAGGTCCACAGGCAGGGAGTGGGACTCAGCTGCATAGTTGCTTTTCCTTCCCTCACTTCCCTGTACCCCGGCACAGTCCAGCCTCACTTTTTAATTTTTCTCCCCCTCTTGTTCCTAAACTGCTCTCTCACACTCCATTGCAGACTTATGGGACATTCCCATTGCCCTAGGGCATTTGCGCCTGGGCCACACCCAGATAGGTGAGCTCCACCCTGCATAGATAGCCCAAGGCTAGGGAAAGGCCTGCTTGCTCTCCAGGGGATACTCCTCAGACTCCTCACCAGGGAGTTCCTGCCTGTGTACCTGGGGACATAAGGCAGCTCAGCCAACACTTATCAATATTCAAACCAATAGCAGGAACTTCAGCCCAGCCTCTGCAACACTGGGGCAGGCAGCTGACCCGCCATCTGGGGCACTCCCGTGATAGGGAAGCCACAGGAAGATAAACTGGTTGGCTAATAACTTAGCAAAATCAGCTGTAGGCAGTTCGAAGAAGTATTCCTATAAGTCTTCCAGAGAGAGACTCGAAAATGACACCTGGTCCCTCAAAAATAACTCAACGCAAACAGCCATCAGCCCCAATGACCTCAACGAAAAAACAGGAGAAACATAAGACAAAGGCAGAAGATGTGTGGAATATAGCAACATACATAGAAGAAGCAGACATTGAGATGCCATACAAAGAAACTCTTAGAATACTGCTTGGAGCCATGCAGGATATGAGATAAACGATACAGAAAAAGGATGAAACGATAGAGGAGATAAAAGACATACACCAAAGGGAAATACAGGAGCTTAGGGAGGAAATAACGAAAAAAAATTGGCAAAATCATGTTCCTTGAGAATCAATTGGAGGAATCAGAGAACCGCATCAATGTCTTGGAGGACAGACAAGCAGAGTTTAATAAATGTGAACAAAAATCTAATAAGAGCATCAGAGAAGCTGAAGAAAACCTAAGAGCTATGTCTGATGCTATGAAGAGGAACAACATTAGAATTATTGGCCTACCGGAGGAAGGCACAACAAAGAAGTCATCTGCAACAATATCGAGAGAATTGTTGGAGGAAAACTTCCCTAGCCTAATGAATGAAAACCAAGCAACAATCCAGGAGGCTGAAAGAACACCAGAACGACAGGACCCCAAGAAGAAATCACCAAGGCACATAATAGTTAAACTATCCAACTTTGAGGAAAGGGAGAAAATCATGAGAGCAGCTAGGGCAAAAAAAGCAATCACATATAAAGGTCACCACATAAGGATATATTCAGACCTATCAGCAGAAACTAGGGAAAAAAGGAGAGAGTGGAGTAACATATTCCAAAAGTTGAAGGAAAACAACGCAAATCCAAGAATACTCTACCCAGTCAAATTATCGATCAAGATCGATGGAGAAGTAAAAGTCTTCCCAGACAAGGAAAAACTAAAAAAATACGTTACAACAAACCCAGCCTTACAAAAGATCCTTGCCGACTCAGTATGGGCAGAAGAACAACACTCACCAAGCACAAATAAGAGACCAACACATAGAACAACTTCACAAAACAGGCCCCAAGATAGCAATGGCTTAAGGATGGAAAGAAGTCAAGAATGAAACACACACAAAACACATACTAATGATAAAAGAAAGTAGGAAAACTCCCAACACAAAAGGTATAAAATGGCATCACAGAGTCCGCACATTGAGATAAAAACCCTGAATATCAATGGCCTGAACTCAGGCATTAAAAGACTGAGACTAGCACAATGGCTTAGAAAACACAACCCATCAATTTGCTGCCTACAGGAGACACATCTCAAGGCTACAGACAAAAATAGGCTGAGAACCAAAGACTGCAGAAGGACCTACCAAGCAAACAGCAATACAAAAAAAGCAGGTGTTGCAATCCTTATCTCGGATAAAATTGACATCAAAGTGCAAACCATAAAAAGAGATAAGGAGGGACACTATAATGCTCAAGGGAATCGTAGACAATGAACCTCTAAGCATTGTAAACATATATTCCCTGAATGAGAGACCAGCTCAATACGTCAACCAAACACTCCAAAAGATTAAGAAGAAATCACAGACTCGACAATTATAGTGGGAGACTTCAACACACCACTCACTGAGAAAGATAGATCACAGGGAAAGAAACTCAACAAGGAGACTAGAGAGCTAATTTCCACAATTAGACAATTTGACCTAATAGATATTTACAGAGCTTTTCATCCAAATAAAAAAAATTTCACATTCTTTTCAAGTCCCCATGGCACATATTCAAAGATAGACCTCATGCTGGGGAATAAGGCAAATCTACATAAATTTAAGCACATTCAAATAATACACACCTCTCTCTCTAACCACTGTGCCATAAGACTGGAAATCAACAAAAAGAAGACGAAGAAAATAAGAGCAAATAATAGGAGGATGAATAACTCTCTACTGCAAAAGGAGTGCATACTGGTGCAGATCAGAGACGAAATCAGGAAATTTCTAGAAACCAACGAAAATGAGCACACGATGTACCAAAATTTATGGGACACTGCAAAGGCAGTCATCAGAGGAAGGTACATAGCAATACAAGCACACCTAAGAAAGGAAGAGAGACTTATGATGGATACGCTGACACAAAATTTACAAAAACTAGAGCAGAGTCAGCAGGACAACACTACTAATAGCAAAAGAAAAGAAATTATAAAAATCAGGGCTGAGATTCAGGACAGGGAAAATAAAAAAACTATGGAAAAAATTAATATCGCTAAAAGTTGGTTCTTTGAAAGGATAAACAGGATCGATAGACCATTGGCAAACCTAACCAAAGAAAGGAGGGAACAAATCTCAATAGCAAGAATAAGGGATGAAAGAGGGGTCATTACAACAGACCCTAATGAAATCAAAAGGATAGTTACACAGTACTATGAAGGATTGTACTCCAATGAATTCAACAATTTGGAAGACATGGACAAATTCCTGGAAAAACAATCCCTCCCTAGACTATCCTCGGCGGACATCAAGAATCTCAACAGACCCATAGCAATAGAAGAAATAGAAAAGGTTATCAAGGGATTACCAACAAAAAAATCCCCTGGACCAGATGGCTACACTGGAGAATTCTACCAAGCATTCAGGGAAGAACTAATACCAATCCTACACAAACTTTTCCAGAACATAGAAAAAGATGGCAAACTCCCAAACTCCTTCTATGAAGCTAGTATAACTCTGATACCCAAACCGGGCAAGGATCCCACAAGAATCGAGAACTACAGACCAATATCCCTAATGAACATCGATGCAAAAATCCTTAACAAAATATTAGCCAACAGAATACAAAAGTATATAAAACAAATAATTCACCATGACCAAGTGGGATTCATACCAGGCATGCAGGGATGGTTCAACATACAAAAGACCATTAGTATTATTCTTCACATTGACATGAACAAGTATAAGAATCACATGATTATATCAATAGACGCAGAAAAAGCATTCGACAACATCCAACACCAATTCCTGTTTAAGACACTAGCGAAGATAGGAATGGAAGGAAAGTTCCTCAAGACAATACAAGGTATATATGAAAAACCAACAGCCAAAGTGGTAGTCAATGGAGAAATGACTAACACAATCCCACTGAAAAAGGGGACCAGACATGGATGCCCCTTGTCCCCACTCCTGTTTAATATCGTGCTGGAGGTTTTAGCTAACAGCATAAGGCAAAGAAGTGACATCAAAGGTATTTGACTGGGGAAGGAAGAGGTGAAACTATCGTTATTTGCAGATGATATGATTCTATATATGGAAAATCCCAAAATTTCCACAAGGGGAGTACTGGAAGCAATAGAGGAGTTTGGCAGAGTGACAGGATACAAGATCAACAAACAGAAGTCCATCGGACTGTTATACACATCAGATAAGACCACAGAAGAAGAAATCAAAAAGGTGGTACTCTTCACAATAGCCAAACACAAATTGAAATATCTAGGGATACACCTGACTGAAAAAACAAAAGATCTATATAGGAAAAACTGTAGAACACTATTACAAGAAACCAAGAGCGACCTCAACAAATGGAAGAATATTCCATGCTCTTGGATTGGGAGACTTAATATAGTTAAGATGTCAGTTCTGCCAAAAGCACTATATAAGTTTAATGACATCCCCATACAATTACCATCATCTTTTTTCAAAGAAATGGAAAAACTGATCACCAACTTCATATGGAGAGGGAAGAAACCCAGAATTAGCAGAGAACTCTTCAAGAAGAAGGACACCGTGGGAGGGCTTGCTTTACCTGACTTTGGAACATAATATGCAGCCACAGTTCTCAAAACTGCATGGTATTGGTACAATGACAGTTACTCAGACCAATGGAAAAGAACTGAAAACCCAGAAATAAAAGCATCAGCATACACACAGCTGATCTTTGATAAGGGCCCCAAATATATCAAATGGGAAGATGATGCCCTCTTTAACAAGTGGTGCTGGAAAAAATGGATATCCACATGCAGAAAAATGAAGCAAGACCCCTATCTCACTCCATGTACAAGAATAAACTCAAGGTGGATCACAGACCTTAAAGTTAAACCCCAAACTATTAGGGCCATCAATGAAGGAATTGGGACCAACTTGAGAACTTTGGCGCAGGGAATACACAAGCTATCAGAAATAGGGGAGGACACAGACACAGAGGAGGCACAAATTGACAAATGGGATATACTGAAGATAAAACACTTGTGTACATCTAAAGAATTCACCAAGAGAGTAATAAGAGATTCCACAGACTGGGAAAACATCTTTAGCAATGACACATCACACAAAGGTCTTATTACTAAAATCTACAATACTCTGATAGCTTCCAAAAAGAAAAAAAACCAATAGCCCACTTGAGAGGTGGGCAAAGGACTTGAACAGAAATTTTACAGGGACAGAAATCCGAATGGCCAACAAACATATGAGAAAATGTTCCCGATCTTTAGCCATAAGAGAAATGCAAATTAAAACAACAATGAGGTACCACCTGACATCCTTAAAGGTAGCCCAATTCAAAAAATCAGAAAGCAACAAGTGTTGGAGGGGCTGTGGGGAGACAGGAACTCTCATCCACTGCTGGTGGACCTGTAAGTATGTACAGCCACTATGGAAATCAATCTGGCAATACCTAAAACAGATGGAAATAGAGTTACCATATGACCCAGCAATCCCCCTACTGGGCATATACCCAGAATAGGCAAGGAACAAACCAAGACCAGACATCTGTGGTCCAATGTTCATTTCGGCACAGTTCACAATTGCAAGGAGTTGGAAGCAACCCAAATTTCCATCAACTGACGATTGGATTAAAAAACTGTGGTATATACATACAATGGAGTACTATGCATCACTAAAAAGCAGTGATGAACAT
Source organism: Tenrec ecaudatus (assembly GCF_050624435.1). NCBI lineage: Eukaryota > Metazoa > Chordata > Mammalia > Afrosoricida > Tenrecidae > Tenrec > Tenrec ecaudatus. The sequence continues at coordinate 68,758,619 of NC_134544.1, read as the reverse complement.
ATGAGGCACATAGCAGCATGGGAAGAACTGGAGAAAATCATGCTAAGCGAAGTAAGTCAGGCACAAAAGGACAAGTACAACATGAGCCCGCTGAGGTAAGTATTAAAAAAAAATTTTTATTGCAAAAGTGGCATAGGTGAAAAAGCTACTGTATACAAACATTCCTGGGGTGAAAACTGTGTAGTATGGCAGAGACCAGACCAAAACCAGGGATGCACATGGTACGCAATGGTGGAGGAGGTGGGGAAAGGAAAATAAAAGGATGAATATAAGGAAGAAAAGGGAAGTGGGGGCATGGGGCACTAATCCACCCAAGTGGAGGGTATTGTTTATATTTCCACAGGGAAAGTGGGGCCAGAATTCAACCCACTGTCACAAGGTGATCCCGGCGTGGAGTAGGGAACCAGTGGAGAGGTCTGGGAGGCTGGCCCCAGCACCAAAAATTAAGTGGATTCATGCCCCTACCCTGAAAAGAATTTGTTTCAAATGATGACATTGATTCTGCAGTTCCGGTAGATGGACATATCTGATCAGATCACATGGGAGCAGATGAAGGGGCAGGAGGAGACAGTGGAACACAGCCTGGCCCACCAGGGCGTGAGGATGATGTTCCTGAGTAGAGCAGCCAGTCCACAGAGAGAACAACATACCTGGCCCTACTATGAGACATGATGCCCCTCAGTGACTAAGGGCGATACAAGGGACAGCATCGGAGGCACAGTGTGGGACTTGCACCTGATCTGATCCCACCACACCGAGGCAAAGCACTTGGGGAGTGCAGTGGAACAGCAAGGGAATGGAGTGGCAAGGTCCCCAGGGAATGCTGAAAGTGGACTTTGGGGCCAAGGCGTGGTACCCCAACAGACTCGACTGGAAAACGCTCCTAAGGGCCAGCAAACGATCCTTGAACGAACTACAAGCCTTTCTTTTGTGAAGTGTTTTGTTCTTTGTCAGTGGTTTGTTTTTGTTGTTTTGTTGTCAGACTGTATATTGTTGCTTTGTTTTCCTCTGCCTTGTTTTCGTGCATGTTAGTGTCTCCACAGGTCTGTCTGAATAGGACAGGCTGGATGAATTATCTGGAGGAAAAACAATGGGACAGACAGTTCCGGGTGGGGGAGGGGGAGGAGGGTAAGGAAGTGGTGTTAACAAACACAGGGACAGGGAACAACATGGGACCCAAAATGGTAGTGAAGGGGGAGTGACAGGCCTGGTGGGGAACGATCAATGGTAAGGTTGCGTAGAGAAGAGGTATAGCTGTAGCCCAGGTGGGGACGGAGCATGGTGGTGGGGCAGGAGGAAAGTCAAGGGAGAGGGAGGAAGGACCTGGGAGTCAAGGGGCATTTATGGAGGTCTAGACAAAGACATGTACATGCAAACATATATATGAATATGGGGAAATAGATCTAAGTGTCTACATTTATAGGTTTAACATTAAGGTGCCTGAAGGATCTTGAGCCTCTACTCAAGCACTCCCTCAATGCATGAATACTTTCGTTTATTAAATTGGTACTCTATGATGCTCACTCTCCCGACACAACTGCTGAAGCCAAAGTGGGTGAACAAGTAAATGTGGTGAAGAAAGCTGATGGTGCCCGGCTATCAAAAGAGATAGTGACTGGGGTCTTAAAGGCTTGAAGATAAACAAGCAGCCATCTAACTCAGAAGCAACAAAGCCCACATGGAAGAAGCACACCAGCCTGTGTGATCGAGTGGTCCCAAAGGGATCAGTTATCAGGCATCAAAGAACAAAAAATCAGCATATCATTGGTTGCACACCTCCATGATAGGATTGCTGAAGACAAATTGGTGCATAAGCAAATGTGACGAAGAAAGCGGATGGTGCCCGGCTATCAAAAGAGATAGTGTCTGGGGTCCTAAAGGCTTGAAGGTGAACAAGCAGCCATCTAGCTCAGAAGCAAAAAAGCCCACATGGAAGAAGCACACCAGCCAGTGCGATCACGAGGTGCTCAAGGGACCATGCAAAAAAAAAAAAAAAAGAATATATGTATGTGTATATGCCATATTGAATGAAGGGGGAAGTGCCGAGTGGAGACCCAAGGCCCAAGTGTCGGCCACTGGAGATCCCCTCATAGAGGGGTTTGGGAGAGGAGATGGGTCCGTCAGGGTGCGAGGTAGTACCGATGAAGTACACAGCTTTCCCCCAGATCGTTGATGCTTCCTCCCCCCCAACTACCATGATCCGAATTCTACCTTGCAGGGCTGGATAGGGCAGAGGTTGTACGCTGGTACATATGAGGGCTAGAGGCACAGGGAATCCAGGGTGGATGATACCTTCAGGACCAAGGGTGTGAGGGCCGATGCTGGGAGAGTGGAGGGTGAGTGGGTTGGAAAGGGGGAACTGATTACGAGGATCCACATGTGACCTCCTCCCTGGGAGAGGGACGGCAGAGAAGGGGTGAAAGGGAGACTCCGGATAGTGCAAGATATGACAAAATAACTATGTATAAATTACCAAGGGCACCTGAGGGAGGGGGGAGCGGGGAGGGAGGGGGCAAAAAAGAGGACCTGATGCAAAGGGCTTAAGTGGAGAGCAAATGCTTTGAGAATGATTGGGGCAGGGAATGTATGGATGTGCTTTATACAATTGATGTATGTATATGTATGGATTGTGATAAGAGTTGTATGAGCCCCTAATAAAACGTTTAAAAAAGAGGTGAAAAAGAAAAGAAATTAAACTAAGAGGAGTTTCTCTTAAGTTCTAGTTCAGTGTATTGTTACATGCATGAGTCCTCTTGTTATTGTTTTTACTGGCCATCGAGTTGCCTTTGGCTCCTAGCAACTCTAGGCACAATATAATGAAACCCTGCCACATCCTGTGCCATCCTCACAGTGGTTCTTTGCTTGCGCTCATTGTTGCAGACACTGTGCTAATCCACCTTTTTTGAGGACTGCCTCTCGTTTGCTGCTCTTCTATTCTACCAAGAGCTCTGTCTTCCTCCAAGGCAGTGGTTCTCAAACTTGCTGTACCATGATCATTTCATACCGTTGCTTATGTAGTAGTCGCAGCCCAATCATAAAATTATTTTCATTATTACTTCATAAATCTAATTTTTCTACTGTAATGAACGGTCCACCGCTGTGAAAGGATCATTTGTCTCCTGAAAGGGGTCACAACCCACAGGTTGAGAATTGCTGTTCTAAACGAAAATTTGTTTCTTTTAAGATGTAGTTCAACACATTTTGAGAAGCACAAGTTCGGTTTTGGTTGTTTTTAAGTGCTGTTGAGTGATTTTTGACTCATAGGAACTCTAGACACAATATAATGAAACACTGTCCCATCCTGTGCCATCCTCACAGTGGTACTTTGCTTGCACTCATTGTTGCAGCCATTGTGATAATCAGTCTTCTAGGCTGCCTCTGTTTTGCTGCCCTTCTACTGTATTATGTGTTCCTTTAGGGCAGTAGTCCTCAGCCTTCATATTTCCACAACCCTTTCATATATTTACCATTGTGCAGTGGTGGTACCCCAATCATAAATTTTCCCTTGCTATTTCATAACTGTAATTTTGCTGCTGTTATGAATCTGGCCACCCCTGTGAAAGTGTCATTTGACCAACCAAAGGGTCAAGACTCACAGGTTGAGAACCGCTGCTCTAAAATAAGAGTAGATTCTTTTACAGTTTAGTTCAGCATATTGTTAGGCACACGAGCCCTGATTTTATTGTTGTCAGTGGCTGATGAGTGGGGTTGGCTGATAGCAACTCTCTGCAAAATGTAATGTAATGCTGCCCAGGCCTGTGCCATCCTCGCAGTGGTTCTTTGCTTGTGCTCATTGTTGCAGCTACTTTGCTAATCCATCTTGTAGGGGCTGCCTCTCTTTTGCTGCCCTTCTACTGTACCAACATTTCTGCATTCCTCTGGGGAAGTGGTTCTCAACCATCCTAATGCCACGTTCCTTTTATACCCTCCCCCATGTAGTGGTGATCCCGCAATTATAAAATTATTTTAATTGCTTTTGCATAACTGTAATTTTGCTACTATTATGAATCAGGTCACACTTGTGAAAGGGTCATTAGACCCCCCAAAGAGGTCACAACCCACAGTTTGGGAACCGCTGCCCTAAAATAATAGGAATTTCTCTTAATGTCTTCCTCAGAATATTGTTAGAAGCACAATCCTGTTGTTTTTGTTAGATGCTGTCGGGTCGATTTTTGACTTATAGCAACTGTATGCGCAATATAATGAAAGTTTGCCCCCTCCTCTGCCATCATCACAATGGTATTTGCTGGTGCTTATTGTTATAGCCACTATGCTAATCTGTCTTACTGGGCTGCCTCTTTTTTGCTACTCTCTACTGTACCAAGACTTCGTCTAGGGCTGTGGTTCTCTACCTTCCTAATGCCACGACCCCTTCACACAGTTCCTTATGTAGTGGTGACCCTACAATCGTAAAATTATTTTCATTACTCCTTCATAACTATAATTTTTCTACTCTTATGAATTGGACTACCTCTATGAAATGGTCATTTGACACACACACACACACACACACACACACACACACACACACACACACACCCAAGGGGTCACGACTAACAATTTGAGAGCCGCTGCTCTAAACTAAGAGGAATTTCTCTTAAGGTCTAGTTAATTATATTGTTAGATGCACGAGTCCTGTTTTTATTGTTTTTAGGGGCCGTCGAGTGGATTTGGGTCAAAGCAATTTTTTGCACAATATAATGAAATGCTGTTTAATCCTCTGCCATCCTCACAGTGGTTTTTTTGCTAGTGCTCATTGTTGCAGCCACTGTGCTAATCCACCTATTATCTCCCATTGCTGCCCTTCTACTCTACCAAGATTTCTGTCTTCCTGTAGGGCAGTGATTCTCAACCTTGCTAATGACACGACCGTTTCATACCATTCCTCATGGTACTGGTGACTGCCAAGTCATAAAATTATTTTGATTGTTACTTCATAACTCTAATTTTTCTACTATAATGTACAACCCACAACTGTGAAAAGGTCTTTTGTCTCTGAAAAGGGGTCGCGACCCACAGATTGAGATCCGCTGCTCTAAACTAAGAGGAGTTTCTCTTAAGGTCTACTTCAGCACCTTTTCAAAAGCATAAGTCCTGGTTCTCTATGCACAATATAATGAAACGCTGCCCCTTCCTGTGCCAGCCGGACAGTGGACGTCGGCTTATCCTCACTGTTGCAGCCACTGAGCTATTCCATCTCATTCATAGCTGACTCTCATTTGCTGACTTTTTATTCTACCAAGACTTGTGTCTTCCTCTAGGGAAGTGGTTCTAAACCTTACTAATGCCACGCCCCTTCACACAATTCCTTATGTAGTCTTAAATGTCCAACTATAAAATTATTTTCATTGCTATTTCATAACAGTAATTTTGCTACTGCTATGAATTGGGCCACCCCTGTGAAAGGGTCATTTGGCCCCCTCCAAATGAGTTGCGAGCCACTTGTTGAGAAACGCTACTCTAAGCCAAGCGGAGTTTCTCTTAATGTCTTCTTCAGCTTATTGGAGAAACACAAATCCTGTTGTTATTGTTTTTAGGTACTGTCATGGGTTTTGGCTCATAGTAACTCTATGCACTATATAACGAAATGCTCCCTCGTCCTGTACCATCCTCACAGTGGTTCTTTGTTGTGCTCATTGTTGCAGCCACTGTGATAATCCATCTTTATGGGGGCTCCCTCTCTTTTGCTGCCCTTCTCCTGTACCCTGATTTGTGTCTTTCTCTAGGGCAGTGATTCTCAACCTTCCTAATGCCACAATTCTTTAATACCATTCTTCAAGTAGTGGTGAGCGCCCAATCATAAAGTTATTTTCGTTGCTCCTTCAGGAATCTGATTTTGCTACAGTAATGAATGGGTCGCCCCTGTGAAAGTGTCATTCAACCCTCAAAAGGGTTCATGACCCAGACATTGAGAACCATTGTTCTAAACGAAGACTTTTTTCTTTCATGATGTAGTTCTGCCCATTTGAGAAGCAGAAGTCTTGTTTTTGTTGTTGTTAGGAGCTGTTGAGTGGTTTTTGACTCATAGGAACGCTATGCAAAATATAATGAAATGCTGCCCCATCCTCTGCCATCCTGACAGTGGTTCTGTGCTTGCACTCATTGTTCTAGCCACTGAGCTAATCAATCTTGTAGTGGCTTCCTCTATTTTGCTCTCCTTCTACTGTACCTTCGTCCTCTTCTAGGACAGTGATTCTCAACCTTCCTAATTCCACAATACTTTCATACACTTCCCAATGTGTAGCTATGGTACCCCAATCATAAATTTTTTCCCTTGCTGTTTCAGAACTGTAATTTTGAGACTGCTATGAATCTGGCCACTCTTTTGAACGCATCATTTTACCAACCAAAGTGGTCACGATTCACAGGCTGAGAAGCGCTATTCTCAACTAAGTAGAGTTTCTCTTAAGGTCTAGTTCAGCATCTTGTTAGACGCACGAGACCTGTTCTTCTTGTTGTTAGGGGCTGTCGAGTGGGTTTGGCTCATAGCAACTCTATGCACAATATCATGAAAAGCTGTCCCGTCCTCTGCCAACCTCACAGTGGTTCCTTTGCTATGACTCATTGTTGCAACCACTGTGCTAATCCATCTTTTGGGGGCCTACCTCTCATTTGGTGCCCTTCAACTCTATAAAGATTTATGTCTTCCTCTCAGGCAGTGGTTCTAAACCTTCTTGATGCCATGAGCTTGTCATACCATTCCTCATATATTGATGTCCCCCAGTCATAAAATTATTTTCATTGCTACTTCATAACTGTAACTTTGCTACTGTTATGAATGGGCCCCGCTATGGAAAGGTCGTTTGTCCCACCAAAGGGCTTACGACCCACAGGTTGAGAATTGCTGCTCTAAATTAATAGGCAATTTTCTTAAGATATCGTCAGGCACATTTTTAGATGCACAAGTCCCGTTGTTACTCTTTTTAGGAGTCTTTGAGAGAGTTTGTGATCAGAGCAACTCTCTGTAAACCGTATTGTAACGCTGCCCAGGTCTGTCCCATCCTCACAGTGGTTCTTTGCTTGTGCTCATTGTTGCAGCTACTTTGCTAATCCATCTTGTAGGGGCTGCCTCTATTTTGCTGCCCTTTTACTGTACCAACATTTCTGGCTTCCTCTAGGGCGGTGGTTCTCAACCTTCCTAATGCCACATCATTTTAATACCATTCCCCATGTAGTGGTGATACCCCAATCATAAAATTGTTTTCATTACTGTTTCATAGCTCTAATTTTGCTAATGTTATGAATCAGGCCACCCCTGTGAACGTGTCATACAACGCCCCCAAAGAAGTCACGACCCACATTTTGAGAACCGCTGCTCTAAAATAACAGGAGTTTCTCTTAATGTCTTCCTCAGCATATTGTTAGAAGCACAATAATTTGTTTTGGTTTTTTTTAGGTGCTGTCGAGTCGGTTTTGACTCATAGCAACTGTATGCCCAGTATAATGAAATGATGCCCCTCCTCTGCCATACTGATAGTGGCATTTGTTGGCGTTCATTGTAGGCACTGTGCTAATCCATCTTAATGGGGCTGCCTATCTTTTGCTGCCCTACTGTACTAAAAAATCTGTCTTCCTCTACAACAATGGTTCTCAACCTTCCTAATGCCACGACCCCTTCATACAGTCCCTCATGTAGTCGTGACCCTACACCCATAAAATTATTTTCATTGCTACTTTGTAACTGTAATTTTGCTACTGTTATGAACAGTTCTACCCCCATGAGAGGTTCATTTGACCCCCCCCCCAAGATGTACCAACTCACAGGTTGAGAACAGCTGTTCTAAACTTAGAGAAGAAATTGACAACCATCCTGTAGCTTTTAAACGCTGCCCCCACCCTCCTATCATCATCCCAATTCTACCTTGCAAACCTGGTTATACAAGAGGATGCACAGAGGTACAGATGGGAACTGGAAACACAGGGAATCCAGGACAGATGAACCCCTCCGGAGCACCAGGGAGAGTGGCAATACCCGGAGGAAAGTGGGGACAGAAAGGGAGATGAGGTGACCAGTCCTGACTCATGACGTCGAAGACAGAGTCGAACGATGCCTGGCCCTGCTTCAAAGGAGCTGGACAGTGGGAGTTGGCTGCCCAAACCCGCTCTTGCCATGTATTTGGACTTGTTTGATTGGCCTTGCCATAATCATTTGGAGTGCTTTTGTGCAAGATTCTAAAAAAGTTTATCATCCTCTTCCCATGGTTTTTCCCTTTCCTTATCTTGGTTACCGCATAGGGGGAAGAATACGGCATCCCCATCCAGGAAATAACCCAAACAGAAAAAGAGTTTCTGGCCCTGGTTTACCTTATACAGGGATTTACAATGAAAATGGCATAAGAATAGTTAACAAAGAAAGGTGTAAAAGTTCTTTTTAGTAGTTTAAGTTTTATGGAATGGTTAGCAAGAAGAGGGCCTTCGTGATGTTTGAAGTCCACTGAGGCAAAGCTACCTATTGTGAGGCAACTTGAAGTCCACTGAAGCAAAGCTACCTATTGTGAGGCAACTCATACCGTGGTACAGAAAGACTTTGGGGAGTTTAATTTATGGGAACTTAGTGGAAAAGTAAGAACAAGAAATGAAAACCCAAGAGGAACAACCCAAAAAGGAACAGAAAGAACAGCCAAAGCTTGTCAAGAAATTTTTGATAATGAAATGTATTAATGCTTTATTGATTTCATAGTTAGAACAATGCGCCCTAAATAAATGAAGTATGCTCAGTTACTGTTAGAAGGTTTATCACCCTTGTATGAGAAAGTTTTATTTTCTAGATGTACTAATATTTAACCAAGAATGATGATGTGATTGATGTAACTTGTTACGGTCTTGTGGCCTGAGAATTTCCTAATGCATGATCTTAGGCCATAAGCTTTAAGCCAAGAAAAAGAATATATAAGTTGAAGCTTTGCATGAATAAAATTGGAACCGTCACTTGTAACCTTTGAGCCGTGTGGTTTCTGTCTTCCACTTGTTGATGCCTTACCCACCTAGCAGGGAACCAAAACCTGCTGCTGCTGGACCATGGCAGGGAGAACCAATCACAAGGTTCTATATATAATCTCCTCTCTGGGGGGTGGGCAACAGAATTGTGGGTGTAGGGAGACTCTGGGCAGTGTAAGATATGATAAAATAATAATTTATATATCATTAAGTGTTCATGTGGGAGGAAGAAGCGGGGAAGGAGGGGCAGGAGAAAAAGGGAAATGAGGAGCTGATTCCAGGAACCCAAGCAGAAACCAAATGTCAAGAATGATGAGGTCAGTGAATGTATAGGTGTGCTTTAAAAATTGTTGTATGTATGGATTGTGATAAGAGTTGTTTGAGGTCCAATAAAATGATTTTTTTAAAGGTGAAAAGAATAAAAAATAAATTAAGAGAAATTTCTCTTAAGGTCTAGTTCAGTATATTGTTACATGCATGAGTCCTCTTATTAATGTTGTTAGTGGCTATCAAGTGGTTTTTGGCTCTTAGCAACTCTAGGCAGAATATTATGAACCCCTGGTCCGTCCTGTGCCATCGTCATAATGGTTCTTTGCTTGGGCTCATTGTTGCAGCCACTGTGCTAAACTATATTTCAGGGAGCTGCCTCTCTTTTGCTGCCCTTCTACTGTACCAAGTTTATGTCTTTCTCTAGGGCAGTGGTTCTCAACCTTCCTAATGCCACAACCCTTGAAAACACCAATCTGAATGTAGTGGTGACCGCCGAGTCATAAAATTATTTTTGATGCTACTTCATAAATCTAACTTTGCTACTGTTATGAAGGCCCATACCCTGTGAACGTGTCGTTCTCCCTCAAAAGGGTTTGTGACCCAGAGATTCAGATTCGATGTTCTAAAGTAATATGTTTCTTTCAAGTTGTAGTTCCACACATTTTGCTAAGCACAAATTCTTTATTTTTTCAGGTGCCGTCAACTGGTTTGTGACTCCTAACAACTCTATGCACAACATAATGAAACACTGTCACATACTGAGCCAACCAGACAGTGGTTATTTGCTTGTGCTCATAGTTCCAGCCAATCAATCTTGTAGCGGCTTCCTCTCCATTGCTCTCCTTCTACTGCACTTTCATCTTCCTCTAGGACAGTGATTCTCAACCATCCTAATTCCACAAACCTTTCATACACTTCCCAATGTGTAGTAGTGATAACCCAATAATAAATGTTTTCCCTTGCTATTTCAGAACTGTAATTTTGCTACTGCTATGAATCCTGCCACCCCTGTGAAAGGGTCTTTTGACAAACCAAACTGGTCAGGACGCCCAGGTTGAAAACCACTGCTTTCAACTAAGTGGAGTTGCCTTAAGTTCTAGTTCAGCATATTGTTAGACGTTGAACACAAGAACACTTTGGCATACCCACACTTATTTCTGACCGATAAGGTCATCAAAAAATGATTATTGGGAGAAACCGGTCGAAAAGCAACAATCCGATACTCTGTTTTGTAAGATTTCTAGAAGCAGAAAGGGGGATCCAGTGAACAAAATGACCTTTGGAAATTTCTGGGCCTGATCATTACTTCAGGAAGTGGTGGCCCAACGCTTGCAGAAATGGTACTGGACCAGGAATAAATTACTTGCCACTCGGTTTTCCAGAGTCATCATATTAGAATAGAGATATTTGTTGATTATGAAATTATTTTACTTCACAAATAATGAAGAATTTGGGTACAAAAGTACTGATATTATTAGACAGCCAAGGAAGTTAACTGCTCCCCTTTCAAGTGTTGTTCTCCCAGTGGAGGTTAGCCACAGAAGGGCGAGACTGGGCGGAAGAGTGGTACTGTGTAATCTTTGAGGATTATATTGTTTCTAAGCAAAGCACCTCAGATTTATCCATAGAGTAGTCTCCAGTGCCTGCTTGCCCTTTTAATGACATTGGGAAAATCTTCTGACTGGAAATTTTAATCCATGGCAAAAAAAAGTTTAGATGTAACCCAAAAGATATTTTAGACCAGAGAAAAAGCAGCGACAGTGACCCAGCATTATGCACAGAATTGCACTATAGTGTTTCCTCGGGAAATTCCTAATCCAACACTGTCACTGCTCAGAGAAAGGATGACAGTGAGGAAGGTTCCGAACCTGAGCTCTGCAATGGGCAATCGAGGTGCTCTATTGTCTTCCGGTATGGATGGGCCTGCTCAACCAAGATTCCCATTTACTGGAGCACCTGTTATGTATGTAGATGTTGAACACAAGAAAGCTTTGGCGTACTTACAATTATTTCTGACCGATGAAGTCATCAAAAAATATGATTACAGAGAGGAACCAGTCGAAGAGCAACAATCTGATACTCTGTTTCATAAGATTTCTAAAAGTAGAAAGAGGGATCCAGTGAACAAAATGACCTTTGAAATTTCTGGGCCTGATCATTACTTCAGGGAGTGGGGGCGCAACGCCTGCAGAAATGGTATTGGACCAGGAATAAATTACTTCCAACTCGGTTTTCGAGAGCTGTCGTATTTGAATCCTGATATTCATTGATTATGAATTTTTTTCACTTCACATATAATGAAGAATTTGGGTACAAAATTGCTGATATCATTAGACAGCCAATGAGGTTAAATGCTCCACTTTCCAGTGTTGTTCTCCCATTGGAGGATAGCCACAGGGGGGCAAGAGTGGGTGGGATAGTCAATAGGGCATGTTTTAAAGAGACATACAGGCATAGAGTTATACTGTGTAATCTTTGAGGATTACATTGTATCCAAGCAAAACACCTCAGATTTATCCATGGAGCAGTCTCCAGTGCCTGATTGCCCTTTTAATGACACTGGGGAAATCTTACTGGAAATTTTAGTCCATGGCATCCAAAAAGTGTAGATTTAACACACAAGGGGTTTTAGACTAGAGAAAAAACAGCGAGAGTGACTCAGCATTATGCACAGAATTGTGTTATAGTTCCTCGGGAAATTCTTAATCCGACACTGACACTGGTCAGAGAAAGGATGACAGTGAGGAAGGTTCCGAACCTGAGCTCTGCGATGGGCAACCGTGGTGCTCTATTGTCTTTGGGTATGGATTGGCCTGCTCAACCAAGATTCCCATTTACTGGAACTCGTGTTATGTATGTAGACGTTGAACACAAGAAAGCTTGGGTGTACCTACAATTATTTCTCACCGATGAGGTCATTCAAAAAAAATTATTACGGGAAGAAACCGGTCTAAGAGCAACAATCCGATACTCTGTTTCATAAGATTTCTAAAAGTAGAAAGAGGGATCCAGTGAACAAAATGACCTTCGAAATTTCTGGACCTGATCATTACTTAAGGGAGTGGGGATGCAATGCCTGTAAAAATGGTATTGGACTAGGAATAAATTACTTGGAACACGGTTTTCAGGAGCTGCCATTTTAGCATTCTGATATCCGTTGATTATGAAAATTTTTACTTCATAAATAATGAAGAATTCAGGGACAAAATTAGTGATATTATTAGACAACCAGAGAGGGTAACTGCTCCCCTATCCAGTATTGTTCTCCCAGTGGAGGATAGCACTGGGGGGGGGGGGGTGAGACTGGGCAGGGAATTCAATAAGGCAAGTTTTAAAAAGACATACACAAATAGAGTAGTAACGTGTAATTTTTGAGGATTATATCGCATCCAAGCAAAGCACCTCAGATTTATCCATAGAGCAGTCTCCAGGGTCTGATTGCCCTTTTAATGTCATTGGGTAAATCTTCTGACTGGAAATTTTAGTCCATAGCATCAATAAAGTGTCATTTTAACCCAAAAGGGGTTTTACACCAGAGAAATAACGACGACAGTGACTCAGCATTATGCACAGGATTGTGCCATGGTGGTTCCTCGGGAAATTCATAATCCGACACTGACACTGCTCAGAGTAAGGATCACAGTGAGGTAGATTCCACACCTGAACTCAGTGATAGGCAAACATGGTGCTCTATTGTCTTTGGTTATGGATGGGCCAGCTCCACCAAGATTCCCATAGACCGGAGCACCTTTTATGTAGGTAGACGTTGAACACAGGAACACTTTGGCATACCTACAATTATTTCTGACTGAGGAGGTTATCAAAAAATGATTATGGGGCCAACCTGTCGAAGAGCAACAATCCGATACTCTGTTCCAGAAGATTTCTAGAAGCAGAAAGAGGGATCCAGTGAATAAAATGACCATTGGATATTTCTGGGCCTGATCATTACTTCAGGAAGAGGGGGCGCAACACCTGTAGAAATGGTATTGAACCAGGATTAAATTACTTGCAACTCGGTTTAGGAGCCGTCATTTTAGAATTCTGATATCCGTGCATTATGAAAATTTTTCACTTCACAAGAAATGAAGATTCATGTACAAAATTAGTGATATTATTAGACAATCAGAGAGGTTAGCTGCTCCATTTTCCAGTGTTGTACTCACAGTGGGGGATAGCCACAGGTAGGGGGCGGGGTGATACTGGGCAGGGAATTCAATTGGGCAAGTTTTCAGGAGACATACACACCTAGATTGGTACTGTGTAATCTTTGAGGATTATATTGTATCCAAGCAATGCACCTAAGACTTATCCATTGAGCAGTCTCCAGTGCCTGCTTGGCCTTTTAATGTCATTGGGAAAATATTCTGACTGAACATTTTAGTCCATGGCATCAAAAAAAGTGTCATTATAAGCCATAAGAGTTTTAGACTAGAGGCCACATAGGGTATTCGCAAGAAAGTCCAAAAAGTAGTGCAAAAGCCTGAAGGAGCTACCCTAGAAGAGGTGGTGGCTTATGCCAATACAGCTTTTTAACAATAGGGAGCAAGAAAGTGAGGCTCGAGCCCGGGAAAAGGACAAAAGAAAGGACATTAGGCATGCCCAGATATTGGCTGCACTCAATAGCAGACTCTCGTTGAATGCCTCCCAGGTTACCCAGACCTTTGAACCAGGTACCAAGTGCTACATTTGCCGGCGCCCAGGTCATTGGGCTAGGAACTGCGCTGACCGGAACGAGTCTCCTCAGGCGCCATGTGTCTATTGCGAGCAGATTGGCCACTGGGCTGACCTCTGTCCTAAGGCCCAAAATCTGGAGGGGAGGCACCCACAGGCCAGCTGGCAGCTGGCAGCTGGCAACAGTGGAGGAGGATTGAAGGCGCCCAGTCCGACGGCCCAGCAGCAAATGGTAACTATTACTGGTCTGAAACCTAGTGTGGGCATCAGCGTGGCAGGAAGGTCAGTAAACTTCCTTTTAATACTGGAGCCGCCTCTGCCCTTATTTCCTTCTCTGGACCTCTGGCACCCCGCACCGGCTCCATCCTGAAAGTGTCAGGAAAGCCTGGAAACATTTTACTGAGCCCCTCAGATGTCTTTGTGATAATTTCTATTTTTCTCATAGCTTCCTATTATTACCTGAATGTCCAGCTCCTCTCATAGGCCGAGACTTGCTGTCCAAGCTGCACACCTGCATAGTCATCGGGCCTCATCAAGGTCCCTCTATAGCTTCCAGTTGTTCCTCACAGTGGAGGAGCCTCAGATTCCCCCACAGGAACCGTGGGAGCAGATGAATACTCCTGTGGGCCACAGGATGGTCTTGGGATGATATTTTATCGCCACTCCAAGTCAGAGGAGGGCTGCACAGATGATTCTACCTCAGACCCCTCACAGCCTTTAGGCCAGTGAATACCTTTCCTCCGTTCCTGTGTTTACAATGACCAAACTCTGTGACACTAACGTAACTTGAAGGGCACTGCCACCTCACAATCTTACCCATGTCTCATTTAAGCTGTTCACCTGCTTGTTTCTTTGTTTTCCAGTTTTCAGCTTACTAAGTCCTCTAACCAAATGTGTCAGCTACAGGGCCAGCACCTTCTAAGCCCACCTCGATCTTATCTATCCTGGGCTCTAAATGGAAAACCCCTTATAACAGAGTAGGAAGATTATGGACCCAAAACCCCACTTCACCCACTTTGCCAGCAGGAAGCAGCTAGGGATGTCGTTGTCCAGTACTCTAAAGATTTGGGTCCATATCTCTTCAGGGGGAAATATTAGGCAGAGAGGCAGGGATTGGATGTCCATTGACACAAGCCCAAGAGAGCCAAGCATGAGAACAAAGGGCGGCACACTGCACATGCTCAAAAGTCTAGGTTTCCCACAGTGGGCATGGGTGGGCTTATTGGCCCACCTGGGCCAGGTGATTGCAATTCAGTCAATGGGGTCGATCTGTGGTCGTCCACCAGGTCTCTCCCTGGAATCCTTGAAAAGGAAGGAACCAGTTGGGGAGAGGAGGAACTGGGGAGAGAACATGAGAAAAAACTTGAAACAGGACTTTTGGAGGCGAACTTTGGAAACAGATCTTTGCGTGACACCGAGCAGTCTCTGCCAGCCTGCATGGTCGGGAAGAATCTGATGGGTGCCACATACACCTGGAACTTCTAACTACCATTAAACTCACTTGGATCAGGAGCCAGGCTTCGGCGTGAATTCTTTCTCGTGCAGAGCCAAGGAACGAGGTGTAACTCTATCACCAGAGAGATCTTAAAGCATCAAAAAAAGTATTATTTTAAACAAAAGAGGTTTTAGACCAGGAATAAATTACTTGCTACTCGGTTTTTGGGAGCCCACATGCTAGAATACTGATATTCGTTGATGAAGAAATGTGTTCACTTCAGAAAAAATGAAGAATTAGGGTACAAAATTACTGTTATTTTAGACAGCCAGGGAAGTTAACTGCTACCTTTCCAGGGTTGTTCTCAAGAGAAGGATAGCCAAAGGGGGACTACACAGAGAGGGAAATTCAATAGGGCAAGCTTTAAAGAGACATACACACATAGAGTGGTACGGTATCATCTTTGAGGATTATATTGTATCCAAGAAAGCACCTCAGATTTATCCCTACAGCAGTCTCCAGTGCCTGTGTGCCCATGTAATGTCATGGGGAAAATTTTCTCGCTGGAAATTTTGGTTCATGGCATCAAAAAAGTGTCATTTTAACCCGAAAGGGGTTTTAGACCCGAAAGAAAACAATGTCAGTGACTCAGCAATATGCACACAATTGCACGTTAGTGGTTCCTCAGGAAATTCATAATCCAACATTGATACTGTTCAGATAAAGGATGACAGTGAGGAAGATTCTACACCTGAACTCGGTTATGGGCAAACGTGGTGCACTATTGTCTTCAGTCTTCGGGTATGGATGAGCCAGCTCCACCAAGATTCCCATTCACTGAAGGAACTGGTATGCAAATAAAGCATGACCACTACAAACTTTTGGAATAACTACAATTATTTCTGATTAATGCGATCATTGAAAAAATTATTACAGAGTCAAACTGGTTAAAAAGCAACACTCCACTACTCTGCTTCACAAGTTTAAAAGGAGCAGAAAGAACTATCCAGGGAAAAAATAGGACATTTGGAAATTTGGGGGCCTGATCCTACACGAGGGACTGGTGGCACAATGTCTAATGAAATGGTATTGCACCACCAATAAATTACTTGCAAGTCCATTTTTGGAAAGATTCATGTTACAATACTGATACTCATTGATTATGGGATTTTTAACTTCAAAAATAAAGAAGAATTTGGCCATAAAATATGGACAAAATTAGACAGCCAGGGAGGTTAACTGCTCCCCTTTCCAGTGTTGTTCTCTCAGTGGAGCATAGCAACAGGGAGGCAGAAATGGGACAGAAATTGAATAGGGCAAATTTTAAAGAAATACACACACACATAGAATGGTACTGTGTAACCATTGGTGATTACATTGTATCCCGAGCAAAGTACATCAGATATGTCCGTGCAGCAGTCTCCAGTGCCTGTGGGCCCATGTAATGCCATTAGGAAAACCTTCTGACCTGAAATTTTAGCTCATGGCATAAGAAAAGTGTCATTTTAATCCAAACGGGGTTTTAAACAAGAGAAATAGCAGTGAGAGTGGCTCAGTATTATGCACAGAATTGTGCAATAGTGGTTCCTCGGGAAATTCCTAATCTGACACTGTCACTGCTCAGATAAAGGATGACAGTGAAGAAGATTCTACACCTTAACTCTGTGATGAGCAAACATGGTGCTCTATTGTCTTTGGGTATGGATGAGCCAGCTCCACCAAGATTCCCATTTACTGGAGCACCTGGTATGTATGTACACGTTGAACACAAGAACGCGTTGGCATACCTACAATTATTACTGACCGATGATGTTATCGAAAAAAATGATTACAAGGAGGAACCTATTGAAGAGCAACAAACCTCTACTCTGTTTCATAAGATTTCTAGAAGCAGAAAGAGGGATCCAGTGAACAAAATGATCTTTGGAAATTTCTGGGCCTGATCATTCCTTCAGGAAGTCGGGGCGCAATGCCTGCAAATGGTATTGGACCAGGAACATATTACTTGCAACTCAGTTTTCAGGAGCTGTCATGTTAGAATACTGATATTCGTTGATGATGAAATTTTTTCACTTCCCCATTATTGAAAAATTTTGGGGAAAATTACTGATATTATTAGACAGCCAAGAAAGTTAACTGAGCCCCTTTCCAGTGGTGTTCTCCCAGTGGAGGATAGCCACAGGGGGACCAGACTGGGAGGGAAATTCAGTAGGGCAAGTTTTAAAGAGACATACACACATGGAGTGGTACTGTGCCATCTTTGAGGATTATATTGTATCCAAGCAAAGCAGCTCAGATTTATGCATAAGCAGTCTTCAGTGCATACTTGCACTTTTAATGTCATTGGGAAAACATTCTGACTGGAAATTTTAGTCCATGGCGTCAAAAATGTATCATTTTAACCTAAATGGTGTTTTAGACCAAAGAAATAACAGCGAGAGTGACCCAGCATTATGCACAGAACTGAGCTATATTGGTTCCTCGGGACATTCATAATCCGACCCAGACACTGCTCAGAGAAAGGATGACAGTGAAGAAGATTCATTACCTGAGCTCTGTGATGGCCAAACGTGGTGCTTTGTTGTCTTTGGGTATGGATGAGCCAGCTCCATCAAAATTCCCATTTATTGGAGCACCTGATAAGTATGTAGACATTGACAACAAGAACGCTTTGTGTACATCCAATTATTTCTGACTGATGAGGACATCGAAAAAATGATTACTGGGAGGAACCTATTGAAGATCAACAATCCGCAACTCTGTTTGATAAGATTTCTACAAGCAGAAAGAGGGATCTAGTTAACAATTTTACCTTTGAACATTTCTGGGCCTGACCATTAATTCAGGGAGTGGGGGCGCAATGCCTGCAGAAATGGTATGGGACCAGGAATAAATTCCTTGCAACTCTCTTTTCAGCAGCCATCATGTCAGAATACTGATATTCGTTGATTATGAAATGTTTTCATTTCACAAATAATGAAGACTTTGGGTACAAAATTACTGATGTTTTAGACTGCTAGGAAGGTTAACTGCTCCCCTTTCCAGTGTTGTTCTCCCACTGGAGGACAGCCACAGGGGTGCAAGACTAGGCAGGAAATTCAACCGGGCAAGTCTTAAAAGAGACATACACACATAGAGTGGTACGGGTAATCTTTGAGGATTATATTGTATTCAAGCAATGCACCTCATATTTATCCGTAGAGCTGTCCCCTGTGCCTGCTTGCCATTTTAAGGTTATTGGAGATATTTTCTGACTAGAAATTTTAGTCCATGGCATAAAAAAGTGTCATTTTAACCCAAAAGGGGTTTTAGACCAGAAAAATAAGAGCGACTATCACTCAGAATTATGCACAGAATTGCGCGATAGTGGTTAGTCGGGAAATTCATAATCCAAAACTTACACTGCTCAGAGAAAGGATGACAGTGATGAAGATTCCTCACCTGACCTCTACGATGTGCAAACGTGGTGCTCTATTGTCTTCGGGTATGGATGAGCCAGCTCCACCAAGATACCCGTGCACTGGAGCACCTGGTATGCAAGTAGAGGGTGACCACGACAAACTTTTGGCATAACTACAATTATTTCTGATTGATGAGGTCATTGAAAAAATTATTATTGAGACAAACCTGTTGAAGAGCAACAATCCGCTACTCTCCTTCACAAGTTTCCAAAAGCAGAGTCATTTCAACCCAAAAGTGGTTTTAGACCAGAAAAATAACAGCGACAGTGACTCAGAATTATGCACAGAATTGTGCGATAGTGATTCGTCGGGAAATTCATAATCTGACACTGACACTGCTAAGATTCATGAAGACAGTGAGGTTGATTCCGCACCTGAGCTCTGCAATGTGCAACATGGTGCTCTATTGTCTTCGGGTATAGATGAGCCAGCTTCACCAAAATCCCCATTTACTGGAGCACCTGGTATGCAAGTAGAGGTGGTCACTAAAGCTTTTGGTGTAACTACAATTTTTTCTGATTGATGAGGTCATTAAAAAAATTATTACGGAGACAAACCGGTTGAAGAGCAACAATCCACTACTCTGCTTCACAAGTTTGCAAAAAGCAGAAAGAATTATCCTGTGAAGAAATATGATATTTGGAAATTTCTGGGCCTGTTCCTACTCCAGGGACTGGTGGCACAACGCATGCAGAAATGGCATTGGACCACGAATAAATTACTTCCAACCTCATTTTGGGAACCTTCATGTTAGAGTCCTGATATTCATTGATTATGAATTTTTTTCAATTCAAAAATAAAGAAAAATTTGGGTACAAACTTATGGACATGATTAGACAGCCAGGGAGATTAACTACTCCCCTTTACAGTGTAGTTCTCTCAGTGGAGCATAGACACAGGGAGGCAGAAATGAGACAGAAATTGTAAAGGGCAAGTTTTACAGAAATATATGCGCACAAAGAGTGGTACTGCGTAACCCTTGATGATCACATTGTACCAAACAAATCACATCTGATTTCTCCCTACAGTAGTCTCCATTGATTGGTTCTACTACATTTGCATTCTAGGATGCAGACTTCCCTACACGACCACTAAAGACAAAGTGGTTCCATAAGCAAATGTGTTCAAGAAAGCTGATGGTGTCCAGCTATCAAAAGATATAGCATCTAAGGTCTTAACAGCTGAAGGCAAACAAGCGGCCATCTAGTTCAGAAGCAACAAAGCTCACATGGAATAAGAAAACTATCCTGTGTGATAACGAGGTTTGAAAGGGATCAGGTATCAGGCATGTTCAGCACAAAATATCGTATAATTGCGAATGAGCAGGGACTGCTGGGTAGATACCCAAAGCCACTGGACATCCCCTTAAGAAAGGTTTCGGGGAGGAGATGAGCCAAGACATGATGTGAGACAGCAACGATGAAACATAACTTTCCTCTAGTTCATAAATGCTTCCTCTCCCCTCCACTATCATGATCCCAATTATACCTCACAAATCTGGCTAGACCAGAGAATGTACACTTGGACAGATAGGAACTGGAAACACAGGAAATCGAAGGTGGATGAGCCCTTTAGGACCAGTTTTATCGATGGAGACACTGGGAGGGTGGAGGGAAGGTAGGTTGGAAAGGGGCAACCGATTACAAGGATCTACATTTAACCTCAACAGAAAAGTGGGTGAAGGGGAACATCGGATAGTGCAAGGTATGACAAAATAATAAGTAATAAATTAACAAGGATTTCTGGGGGAAGAGTAGTGGGAAGGGAGGGGGAAATGAGGAGCTGGGGCCAGGGGCTTGGGTGGAGAGCAGATATTTTGAGAATAAAGAGGGAAAAGAATGTACAAATGTGCTCTACACAATTGATGTATGCATGGAGTGTGGATAGTGCTGTATGAACCCCTAATAAAACGATTTTTAAAAAAATATCTAGGCAGAGGACTCATGCAAGGATGTTCTCAGGCTGGATTAGACCTATAAAAACAGCTACTGGAGTCGCCTCACCCTGGGTTTATTCCTGAGTCACGCATGAAGCTTACAGTCCACAGCCCCAGGAACTAGACAGTGAGGGAGGTGGGGCTCTGAGGCCATTCCACAGGGGGAATGGCCCTCCTGTCCTGCAGGGCACACCCTCCTCTGTAATCCTGCTGTGTGGGGCATGACTTTCATGGATTCCACACCATGGCAGGTGTACAATTCCTGGGGGATTGTCAGGGAGCCTCTGTTCATGCACACACACTACCACCTAGCTGGAGGACCTTGCTGAACAAAGCCTGAGGCAGACAACAAGCCCACTAAATGATACTGTAAAAGATACAATCAGCATCCATAAACCGGCACCTAGGAGTAAGAGGCATCATACTTTGGTCCCAGCCCCTCCCACTGTAATCTTCAAGGAGAGACACTCCAAAGCAGAGGATTTTCAAAAGGCACTGCCAGGACTGTGAAATGAGCAGCTCATTTGTGGACATGGATATTATGTGATCCAGACGTACTACCTCCTCCGTTCCAGTCAGCTGAGACAAAAATCCTTCCAAGCAGAAAGCCATGCATCTGAACAGTATCCACCAGCCACTCGTGTCTAGTCCTGCCGCCTTCAAAGATCCTTCCTGGGTTTGTCGGCTCTCTCTGGGGACAGATAGACCTTGGTCTTTGGCTCTGCATGAGAAAGAATTCACGCCATAGCCTGGTTTGTGATCCAAGTGAATTTTAGGACAGTTAGGGAGGCGTGGTGGGCAAATCTGGTCGATCCCAGTGGCCGAATTGAATGTAATTGGCCTATATGGGTCAATGCAGATGCAGCACCCACCCAGGTGTACCTACCCTTCCTGGCCGGAAATCTGGTCATTTGAGCACGCACAGTGTGCCTCTCCATCCTGGGCCACTAGCTCGGCCCTCTGAGTGTGTGTAATGGACACTCCAGTCCCTATGCTAGCTACCTAACATTTACACCCTGAAGAGATATGGACCCAAATCTTTGTGGTACTGGGCAATGACATCTCTAGCTACTTCCTGCTGGAAAAAGGGGCAAAGTGGGGTTTTGGGTCCATACCCTTCCTACTCTATTGGAAGGGGTTCTCCATTCAGGACTAGGATGTAAAAGGTTCAGGTGTTCCAGGAGATGGTGGTCCTGGAGCTGGCACAGTTGGTTCAGAGGCCTTGGTAAACTGAGAACTTCTGAAAAACCAAACAAATGGACAAATGTTTGAACAGTTTAACTGAGACAAGGCTAAGATTGTGACGTGGCAGTGCCATTGAAATTAGGCGAGTGTCACATGAAATAAGTAAAAAAAAAACATAGGATTATCAGGCATGTGTGTTTGTTTACTCTAAGTACATGAATTGGGGTTAAAACATTCACAATTTCCCCTAGAAGAGTACAGGATTTGGGCACTACTGGGTGCAG
This sequence comes from Tenrec ecaudatus, assembly GCF_050624435.1. Lineage (NCBI taxonomy): Eukaryota > Metazoa > Chordata > Mammalia > Afrosoricida > Tenrecidae > Tenrec > Tenrec ecaudatus. The sequence continues at coordinate 68,736,437 of NC_134544.1, read as the reverse complement.
TGGGATCACTGCTTTATTTATGATCCTAAGGTCTTGGGCCCGCTGATAAGAACCATCCTTCTTTTTAACCCTATAACGCCTCAATTTTTAATTTGGGGGGAAATTTTTGTTTTTATTCTTCACTTTCATAGCTATCTATCTATCTATCTATCTATCTATATACATTCCATTAAATGTTATGAAAACATCATGCTCGGCCTTATGGGTTAAATGGTAATATTGGGGTACTACAGGGGAGTCAACAGGGATCAAATGAAGAGTAATTCCCTAAGTCATTTTTAATTTTCTTGCGTTCAATTTGAATAAAAGGCTTGTAAATTACCCGGGGACCAAATTCCCCTGTGCCTCTACTATGGGTAGAATGTTCAGGGAGGTTTCAGAGATGGGAGAATAGTAACTTCTAAGTCCAGGATCACTTACGGTAGGGGTCTTCAAACTGTTCACACAGGGGTCAGTTCACTGTCCGTGAAACCACTGGAAAACCAGACTATAGTTTTTTTTAAAAAAAACTATAAACAAATTCCTATGCACAATGCATGAGTTGGCTGCTAAGCAGGACAGGCAGTGGCAGCAAGAACACCCTGAGGGCGGGATAATTGGCGTCAGGCCACATGTGCCCCAAGGGCCAGTTTGAGGACGCCTGCCTTAGGGGTCCTAGGTACACAGAGGGATGAAGGTCTCTACTGCTCATCAAAAGGAGAAATGCTCTAACTTATGACATCTCCACCGACTTTCCCATCACTCTACAGAACTATTCCAGCTGAATCAGGGTTGGAAGGGAAAGTGTACCTTTCTCTGGCCACCATTCCCCTTTCTCAAAAAGCTACTGTGGCCAAATATAGTAGCAAAATGTATCAGCTATTGTTTGTCCAGCCTCTCTATATCAAATCTACCCAATTGGACAGGATTCATGAAAAGGGGCAATTCCTGAGTATCAAGATGCTAAGTCCCATCTAGAAAGCACAAAACAATGAGGCCATTCAGAGCTTGCTGCCTCAAGGTAAAAAACCCCCACTTGAAAGTACATCCTTGTGTTGCCCTGAAACTGATGCCTCATGCAGATATCCTAGCCCGAGGTAAGGGGTCAAAGACCAGTCGCTTAGGGCAACTTTTGGTCGACCTATTTTTCTAGACAGCAAGCTAGGAGGACCACTGCTTGGGATGGCCCCACGGGTCTCCAAGATGCCTGCTGGTGGGAGTAGACTCTCAAATCTCTAAAGTGAAGGGACATATGGAAGCTCAGGGAAGCTTCAAGAAAATTGGAATTTCCAGCTGGAACATTTGCAGTCCACTGCACAACAACTTACAGAAGGTTCTCAGAGAGGAGATGAGCCAAGACACGGTACGAGATAGTAAATATGAAACACAACTTTCCTCTAGTTCCTAAATGTGTCATCTCCCCCACTATCATGATCCCAATTTTACCTTAAAAATCAGATTGGACCAGAGAATGTACACTGGTACAGATAGGAACTGGAAACACAGGGAATCCAGGGTTGATGAGTCCATTAGGACCAGTATTATGAGTGGAGACATTGGGAGGACGGAGGCAGGGTAGGTTGGAAACGGTGAACAGATAACAAGGATCTATATTTTACTTCAACGGAAAAGTGTGTGAAGGGGGACATCAGACATTGAAAGATATGACAAAAGAATTAGTTAGTTACAAAGGATTTATGAGTGAGGGGCAGTGCACATGGGGTGCGGGGGAATGAGGAGCTGAGGTCAGGGGGTTGGGTGGAGAGTGTATATTTTGAGAATAATGAGGGCAATGAATGTACAAACGTGCTTTACACAACTGATGTATGCATGGAATGTGGTTAGTGTTGTATGAGCCCCTGATAAAAAGATCATAACACCAAAAAAAATCTATCTGGGCAAAGGGCTCATGTAAAGATGATCTCAGGCTGGATTAGACCAGTAAAAACGGCTAATGGACTCGCCTCACCCTGTATCTATTCCTGAGTCAGGCATGAAGCTTCGCGCCACAGCCACAGAGCTGGACACTGAGAGAGGGGGGGATTTGAGGCCATTCAACAGGGGGAATGGCCCTGCTGTCCTGCAGGGCCCACGCTGCTCTGTAATCCTCCTCTGTGGGGCATGGCTTTCATGGAGTCCACACCATGGGAGTGCTACTATTCATGGGGGATTGGCAGGAAGCCTCGGCTCATGCACACACACCACCACCTAGCTGGAGGACCACAGTGAACAAAGCCTGAGGTGGACAACAAGCCCACTAACTGATCCTGTAAGAGATACAATCAGCATCCAGAAACCTGGAACTGGGAGTAAGAGGCAGCATACCTTGGGCCCAGCCCCTCCCACTGTAATCTTCAAGGCGTGACATTCCAAAGCAGAGGAATTTCAAAAGGCACTGCCAGGACTGTGGAATGAGCAGCCCATTTGTAGACATGGATATTATGTGATCCAGACATACTACCTCCTCTGTTCCAGTCAGCTGAGAAAAAAAACCTTCCAAGCCACTCACTTCCAGTCCTGCTACCTCCAAAGAGCCTTCCTGAGTCTGACAGATCTCTCTGGGGACAGATAGACCTTGGTCTTTGGCTCTGCGTGAGAAAGAATTCACGTGGAAGTCTGGTCTGTGATCCAAGTGAGCTTTAGGAGAGTTAGGGAGGCATGGTGGGCAACCCTGGTCGACCCCAGTGGCTGAATTGAATTTACTTGGCCTAGATGGGTCAATCCATGTACAGCGCCCACCCAGGTGTACCTCCACTTCCTGTCCAGAAACCTGACCCTCTGAGCGTGCACAGGGCACCACTCCTACTGGGGTCTTAGCCTGGCCCTCTGGGCCTGCATAATGGATGCCCCAGTCCCTAGGCTAGCTACTTAACATTTACCCCGTGAAGAGATATGGACCCAAACCTTTGGGGTACTGGGCGACGACATCTCTAGCTATTTCCTGCTGGCAAAAGGGGCGAAGTGGGGCTTTGGGTCCATACCCTTCCTACACTGCTGGGAGTGGTTGTCCATTCAGGGCAACGTTATCAAAGATGGATAAGATTTAGGTGGTCCAGGACATGGTAGTCGTGGAGTTGGCACACTTGGTTCAGAGGCCTTGGGAACCTGAGAACTTCTGGAAAAACAAAGGGTCAAAGAGTTGAACAGTTTGACTGACACAAGGCTAAGCTTGTGAGGTGGCACTGCCCTTGAAATTAGGTGATTGTCACAAGAAATTTAAAAAAATCTTACGATTATCAGGCATGTGTGTTTGTTCACTGTAAGTACAGGAACAGGGATAAAAGCATTCACAATTTCCCCTAGGAGGGCACAGGGTTTTGGCACTACTAGGTGCAGTGGGATCACTGCTTCATTTATGATCCTAAGGTCTTGGATCCGCTGATAAGACCCATCCTTCTTTTTAAACCTATAACAATTCAATTTTAATTTGGGAAAAATTATTTTTTGTTTTGGTTCTTTAATTTCATAGTTATCAATATATCTATGTTAATATACACATTTCTTTTAATGTTATGAAAACGTCATGCTCGGCGTTATAGAGTTAAATGGCAATAATGGGGTAGTACGGGGGAGTTAACACGGATCAAAAGTAGAGTAACTGCCTAAGTCATTTTTAATTTTCTTGGGTTCAATTGGAGTAAAAGGCTTGTAAATTACCCGGGCACCAAATTCCCCTGGTGTTTTAGGGCTGCGAGATTAGTAACCCCTAAGTCCAGGATTCCTTAGGGCAGGCGTCCTCAAACTGTTTACATAGGGAGTCAGTTCACTGTCCCTCAGACCGTTGGAGGGCCAGACTATAGTTTTTTTAAAAACCTATGAACAAATACATATACACAGTGCACATCTTATTTTGAAGTTAAAAATAAATAAATAAATGGAGCACAAACACCAGGCAGACAGGACTAATGTCCTCGGCTGTCTGCATGTGGCACACAGGCTGTAGTTTGAGGACCCCTGCCTGCTCTCGGTGCTCATGAAGAGGATGTGGTTTCAACCCAAAAGCTTGGAGACTCCGCAATTTGTTTAAAGGTGATTGGGCAGACGGAGTCCCTGATTCACCCATGCAAGACTCCTGGGAAACCAGGACATCACGATCTGATCCCTTAAATTCATGTGTAGATTGACATTGCCACAAATAAGCCAGCACGTATAAAAGCGTTACTCCCTCCCGCAACAGAAAGGTTTCTTGTTTCCGAGATTTCAGGAAACATGGCAGGCCCGGAAAAACAACCGTTCCAAGTTCCTAAAACCACCAAGTTGGAGGCCAACCCTACCCCTGCCCTCTCCATACCCCTCCCCATCGGCTTTATCCCATTTTGCAGGAGGACTCTGGGAGTGGGAAAGCTGACTTCCGACACTTTGGTACGACTACCACCTATCAGTTTCCCGGGGGTCGGAGAGAGAAAAAGACTCACAAGCCATTTTTGAGTCCCCCCACCCCACAACACACACTAGGGCTTGCACGTCTTATCAACCGCCCCAAATGGATGACTCAACAGTGTTCGATTCTCCCCCTAAGGAAAGCAACCCCAACACCTGGGGAAGACCCCCAAGTCCCTTTTTGGGTTTAGGTCATCCCCTTTTATTCCAGGGATTTGTATAATTGGAAACAACAAACTCCCCTTTTCTGACAAACCACAAGGTCAGGTTTCTTTGCTAGAAACAGGTTTCCATACTCATCAGCCCACCTGGGACGGATTGCCAACAACTCCTCTAGGTACTGTTCACAACACAGGAACGGGAGCCCTTCCAGAGAGAGGCCTAGAAGACAGTCAATGGACCTGATGATCAGCCAGCACCAATTCCCCACTTGAGAGAAACTCTTTTTGCCACTGCACGAACAATGTGGAATACAAACTCCTAGCAAGGAACGGAAGGCTTGACCAGGTATTACCAGTTGCTCTTACAAGGCCTCCACGGGAGAGCTAGGAAACCTATGAATTTATCTAAGGTCAGTGAGAATTTTCAGGCTCTTACAAGAGAATGTCCGCCTGCCTTTCTAGAGTGGCTTATTGAAGGCTTCAGGCTTTATACCCCTATTGGCCTGGAGGCCCCCGAGAACAGGTGGGCAATAAGCATTCCCTTTATTACCCAGTCTGCCTCAGACACGGAAAAGAAGTGGGAAGGGTTTGAAGGGGAAAATCTTAGTGATTGGTAGAAGTGTCTCAGTGGCTGTATAACAACAGAGATGACCCAAACACGGGAGACATAGAAACTAGCGAAAATACTAGTAATTGCCATGAGAGACCCCAGAGGCTCAGGAAAAGGAGATCAGGGCCCACTCACGGAGAGACTGACCTGTGGGCACCGCCAAGGCCTAGGGAAGGATCAATGTGCCTACTGCAGAAAAGAAGGACATTGGAAAAATCAGTGGCTTGAAAACCCGAGGAGAGGTGGACGACCCTCCACTAGAGAGGACAGGCCTCATCCTCACCTAGAAAAACCCAAGTAAGCAACAATAATGCTTGAAGAATCTGAATGAAGGTGTCAGGGCTCTGTGCCACTTGGTCCCCAGGACGCCAGGCTAACTCTCCAAGTAGAAGGCCAGCCAGTAAATTTCTTGGTGGACACCGTGGCCACCTCCTCAGGTTCAGAAAACAGTATGGGCACATTGACAAAAGGGAAGATTTGAATTACTATCAGCATATGATTGCTTCCCAAAATTACTCACACCACGATGTTTGCATGGAGTTTGGGTGGGCTTCCCAAGACATCAAGATAAAAAATATCTATCTGCCCTCTGTGCCAGTTAGCAACATGGTTTTGATGGCACTGGCTCCAGGCTCAGTTGCTGAGCCAGTGAAGCAGTTATAGCAGGAGAAGGGTAGGTGGCCTGTGGCCATCAACAGAAGGACAAAATCTCCACAGTGGGCTTCCTGTTTCAATATGGATCCACTTATGTCACCTGCTGGACACTATCTCTATCCTGGACTCAGAACCGCTACCCCAGGTCTAGAATGCGGCTGGCAGGTACACACTATTTGAAACAGTCTCTGGTTAGCACACGGAGCAGAAGAAGAGGGAGGAGAGGAGACTGGAGCACATCCTGGCCCACTAGACCTTGAGGATGATGTTCCCACTCAGAGAAGCCAGTCCACATAGAAGACCACATGGCCAGCCCCTTGATGAGACACGACATTGCTCAAAGACCCATGGCCCTAGAGGGGACAACAATAGAGACACAGTGTGGGTATTGTGGCCAAACTGATGCCACCACACCTAGCATAACACTAAGTGGGTGCAGCAGAAGGGCAAGGAATCAGAGCAGCAAGGTCCCCAGGGAATGCCAAAGGTGGACTTTGGGGCCAGGACTTGGTGCCCCAACAGACTGGACTGGAAAACACTCCTAAATGCCAACACACAGTCCTTGAACTAACTATGAGCCTTTCTTTCTTGTGTTTTGTTTTCTTTTATTGTCATTGGATTTTTGTTGTTTTGTTTCTTTTCCTGCTTGGCTTAGCTCAGACTGATTTTGTGCGTGTTATTACCTCTACAGGTCTGTCTAAATAAGATAGGCTGGATGAACAATCTGGAGGAGTAAACACGGGAGCAACACTTCGAGGGGGGCAAGGGAGAGAGGAAGGTGAGGGGAAAGGAAGTTGTGTAAAGAAACCCAGAGACAAGGGAACAACAAGTGATGCAAATCGGTGGTGAGAGGGATGTAGGAGGCCTGGTAGGGCATGATCAAGGGTAATGGAACCAAGAGGAATTACTGAAACCCAAATGAGGACTGAGAATGGCAGTGGGCACAAGAGGAAAATCACAGAAGAGTGAGCTGGGAAGCAAGGGACAGTAAAAGACGTCTAAATAAAGGCAGGTACATATATTTATAAATGAGCATGGGCAAATCGATCTATGTCCATATATGTGTAGATTTAGTATTAAGGTAGCAGATGGACATGGGGCCTCCACTCAAGTACTCCCTCATTGCAAAAATACTGTTGTACTAAATTGGCATTCTATGATGCTCACCTTCCCTACACGATCACTGAAGACAAAGTGGCTGTGTAAGCAAATGTGGTGAAGAAATCTGATAGTGCCCAGCTATCAAAAGACATGGCGTCTGGGGTCTTAAAGGCTTGAAGGTAAACAAGCGGCCATCTAGCTCAAAGCAACAAAGCCCATATGGAGGAATCATACCAGCCTGTACGATCACAAGGATTTAAAAGGTTAAGGCATCAGGCATCATGAGAACAAACTATCTTATCATGGCGAATGAGCGGGGACTGCCTGGTAGAGACCCAAACCCATTTGCAATCCAATGGACATCCCCTTACAGAAGGGTCTCAGAGAGGAGATGAGCCAAGACAAGGTATGAGATAGGAACGATGAAACACAACTTTCCTCTAGTTCTTAAGCTTCCTCTTCCCCAACTATCATGATCCAAATTCTACCTGACAAATCTGGCTAGACCAGAGAATGTACACTGGTACCGATAGGAACTGCAAACACGGGGAATCCAGGGTGGATGAGTCATTTAAGACCAGGACTATGAGTGGAGATACTGGGAGGGTGGAGGGAGGGTGGGATGGAAAGGGAGAACCTATGACAAGGATCTACATTGACCTCAATAGAAAAGTGGGTGAAGGGGGACATCAGACAGTGAAAGATATGACAAAAGAATTAGAAAATTACCAAAGATTGATGAGGAAGGGGTAGCAAGCATTGAGGGGAAAAAATGAGGAGCTGAGGCCAGGGACTTGGGTGGAGAGTGGATATTTTGAGAACAATGAGGGCAATGAATATACAAATGTGCTTTATACAACTGATGTATGCATGGAATGTGGTTAGTGTTGTATGAGCCCCTGATAAAAAGATCATAAAACAAACTAACAACAACTAAAAAAGATCTGGGCAGAGGGCTCATGCAAGGATGATCTCAGGCTGGATTGGACCAGTAAAAATGGCTACTGGAGTCGCCTCACCCTGTGTCTTTCCTGAGTCAGGCATCAATCTTAGGGCCCACAGTCCCAAGCGCTGGACAGTGAGGGAGGCGGGGTTCTGAGGCCATTCCACAGGGGGAATGGCCATCCTGTCCTGCAGGGGCCACCCTCCTTGTAATCCAGCTGTGTGGGGCATGGCTTTCATGGATTCCACATGATGGGAGCACTACTATTCATGAGGGGTTGGCAGGAATGCTCTGCTCAAGCACACACACCACCAACTAGCTAGAGGACCTCGGTGAACAAAGCCTGAGGCGGAAAACAAGCCCACTAACTGATCCTGTAAGAAATACAATCAGCATCCAGAAACCAGCAACTGGGAGTAAGAGGCAGCATACCTTGGGCCCAGCCCCTCCCACTGTTATCTTCAAGGTGTGACATTTCAAACCAGAGGAATTTCAAAAGGCACTGCCAGGACTGTGGAATGAGCAGCTCATTTGTGGACATGGATACTATGTGTTACAGACGTACTACCTCCTCCGTTCCAGTCCTCTGAGACAAAAACCCTTCCAAGCAGAAAGCCATGCATCTGAACAGTATCCACCAGCCACTCACGTCCAGTCCTGCTGCCTCCAAAGAGCCTTCCTGAGTTTGACAGATCTCTCTGGGGACAGATAGACCTTGGTCTTTGGCTCTGCGTGAGAAAGAATACACGTGGAAGCCTGGTCTGTGATCCAAGTGAGCTTTAGGAGAGTTAGGGAGGCATGGTGGGCAACCCTGGTCGACCCCAGTGGCTGAATTGAATTTACTTGGCCTAGGTGGGTCAATCCATGTACAGCGCCCACCCAGGTATACCACCCCTTCCTGTCCGGAAAACTGACCCTCTGAGCGTGCACAGGGCACCACTCCTACCTGGGGTCTTAGCCTGGCCCTCTGGGCCTGCATAATGGATGCCCCAGTCCCTAGGCTAGCTACCTAACATTTACCCCATGAAGAGATATGGACCCAAATCTTTGGGGTACTGGGCGACGACATCTCTAGCTACTTCCTGCTGGCAAAAGGAGTGAACTGGGGCTTCGGGTCCATACCCTTCCTACATTGCTGGGTGCATAAGTTTGAGGTGATCCAGGAGATGGTAGTCGTGGAGTTGGCATACTTGGTTCAGAGGCCTTGGTACCCTGAGAACTTCTGGAAAAACAAAGGGTCAAAAAGTTGAACAGTTTGACAAACACAAGGCTAAGTTTGTGAGGTGGCACTGCCCTTGAAATTAGGCGAGTGTCACAGGAAATAAAAAAAAAATCTTAGGATTATCATTCATGTGTGTTTGTTCACTGTAAGTACAGGAACAGGGATAAAAGCATTCACAATTTCCCCTAGGAGGGTTTTGGCACTACTAGGTGCAGTGGGATCACTGCTGCATTTACGATCCTAAGGCCTTGGACCCGCTCATAAGACCCATCCTTCCTCTAACCCTATAACGCTTCAATTTTAATTTAGGGGAAATTTTTTTGTTTGGGTTCTTTATTTCATAGTATCAATATATCTATATTAACATATACATTTCTTTTAATGTTATGAAAACGTCATGCTCGGCGTTATAGAGTTAAATGGTAATGATGGGGTACTACAGGTGGAGTCAACAGGGATCAAAAGTAGAGTAACTGCCTAAGTCATTTTTAATTTTCTTGGGCTCAATTGGAGTAAAAGGCTTGTAAATTAACCGGGCACCAAATTCCCCTGGTGCCTCCTACTATGGGTGGAATGTTCAGGGGTGTTTCAGGGCAGGGAGCTTAGTAACCCCTAAGTCAAGGATCCCTTAGGGCAAGGGTCCTTAAACTGTTTACACAGGGGGCCAGTTCACTGTCCCTCAGACCGTTGGAGGGCCAGACTATAGTTTTTTAAAACCTATGAACACATTCCTATGCTCAGTGCACATCTTATTTTGAAGTTAAAAAATATATATAAATGGGGCACAAACACCCGGCAGACAGGATCAATGTCCTTGGCTGTCTGCATGTGGCTCACAGGTTGCAGTGTGAGGACCCCTGCCTGCTCTAGGCTCTCAGGAAGAGGATGTGGTTTCAACCCCAAAGCTTGGAGACTCCACACTTTATTTAAAGGTGATTGGGCAGAAGGAGTCCCTGATTGACCCACGCAAGACTCCTTTTCCCTTCCCCTATTACTCAGAGTTCATAGGTATGTTTAGGGGGAACCAGGACATCCCGATCCGACCCCTTAAATTCGCGTGTCGATTGACATTGCCACTTATCAGCTAGCATATATAGAAGACTTACTCCATCCCCCAACAGAAAGGTTTCCTGTTTCCAAGATTTCAGGAAACATGGCAGGCCCGGAAAAACAACCGCTCCAAGTTCCTAAAACCACCAAGATGGAGGCCATCCCTCCCCCTGCCCTTCACACCCCCCTCACCATCAGCTATATCCCATTTTGCATGAGGACTCTGGGAGTGGGAGAGCTGACTTCTGACCTTTTGGTACCGCTGCCACCTATCAGGTTCCCGGGTGCCAGAGAGAGAGAAAGACTCACAACCCATTTTTGAGTCCCCCCACCCCACAACACACACTAGGGCTGGCATGTCTTATCAACCCCCGAAAAGGATGACTCGGCAAGAGCCATTCTCCCCTTAAGGCAAGCAGCCCCTACACCTGGGGAAGACCCCCAAGTCCTTTTTTTTAGTTTAGGTTGACCCCTTTTATTCCAGGGATTTGTATAATTGAAAACAACAAAATCCCTTTTTCTGACAAACCACAAGGTCGGGTTTCTTTGCTAGAAGTAGGGTTCCATACTCATCAGCCCACCTGGGACAGATTGCCAGCAACTTCTCTAGGTGCTGTTCACAACATAGGAACGGGAGACCTTCCAGAGGGAGGCCCAGAAGACAGTCAGTGGACCTGATGGTCAGCCAGCACGCACTCCCCACTCTTGAGAGAAACTCTTTTTGCCACTGCACGAACAATGTGGGATCCAAACTCCTAGCAAGGCCAGGAGGGCTTAACCAGGTATCACCAGTTGCTCTTACAGGGCCTTCGCGGGAGAGCTAGGAAACCTATGAATTTATCTAAGGTCAGTAAGAATTTTCAGACTCTTACAAGAGAATGTCCGCCTGCCTTTTTAGAGTGGCTGATGGAAGCCTACGGGATTTATACCCCTATTGACCTGGAGGCCCCCGAGAACAGGCGGGCAATAATTACTGTCTTTATTACTCAGTGTCCCTCAGACATGAAAAAGAAGTGGGAAGGGTTTGAAGGGGAAAATCTTAGTGATTTGGTAGAAGTGACCCAGCGGGTGTATAACAACAGAGATGACCTTATCTCAACAGAGGCAAAGAAACTAGCGAAAATACTAGTAATTGCCATGAGAGACCCCAGAGGCTCAGGAAAAGGAGATCAGGGCCCACTCACGGAGAGACTGACCTGTGAGCACCGCCAAGGCCTGGGGAAGGATCAATGTGCCTACTGCAGAAAAGAAGGACATTGGAAAAATCAGGAGAGTTGGATGACCAACCACTATAGAGGATACGCCTCATCTTCACCTATAAAAACCCAAGCAAGCAACAATAATGCTTGAAGAATCAGAATGAAGGTGTCAGGGCTCTGTGTCACTTGGCCCCCAGGATCCCAGACTAACCCTCCAAAAAGGGGGCCAGCCAGTAAATTTCTTGGTGGACACACGGTCCACCTTCTTGGTTTTGGAAAAGACTACAGGTTCATTGTCAAAAGGAAATATTTTAATTACAGGGGCCACAGGCCAGACCCAAGCACACCCATGGACAATGGCCAGAATAACAGATTTAGCATAAGAAACAGTTACACACTCCTTCCTGGTAATGCCTCAATGCCCCTATCCCCTAATGGGTCGGGACTTATTACGATAAATGGCGGCCATAATTACTTTCTCACATCTGCAACCACCTTAACCCTTGAATTTGAAAAGGCAAAGGTTTTGCTCACCGCTCCAATTTCAGAGGGATCTGTGTTTTATCAAGGAGCAGAAGAGACCTCCTCAAAGGAACTTCGTGATAAATGGGTAAAAGATATTCCTTTTGTTTGTGCATAGAACAACCTGCCAGACCTTGCTGAACATCAGGTGTCTGGGGACATACAATTTCTGAGCTCGGTCACACTGGTGAGTGTCAAGCAAAACCCTACTCCGTGGAAAGCAAAGGTGGGTATTATGTTCACATATGCAGACTAAAAAGGACAGGCATTTTGGTGCCCTGTAAGTCCACATGGAATGCTCCCCTGCTGCCGGTGTAGAAGCCAGGAACTGAGGACTTTCAACCGGTGCAGGGTCTCGGAGAGGTAAATCAAGGGTAGAAACTGTCCACCCCACGGTACCAAACCCTGAGACCCTCCTGAGTACTATTCTGTCAAACTGAATTTGTTATACTGTTTTGGACTTAAAGGATGCTTTGTTCTCCACACCCTTGTCCCCTGTAAGT